>NC_091475.1:210424120-210724120 GCF_036971445.1 Narcine bancroftii
TGGAACATTGGAGGGGTGACCTTCTGGATGGTTTCCCTGGGAGGGAGTAGCATACACCAGAGGACATCTGTACAAAGTGAAGGGAGGAAGGCTTAGGGTAAGTTAGTGGTTCCCAACCTGTTTCTTTCCACTCATATCCCATTTTAAGTAACCCCTAGGCCATTGGTGCTCTGTGATTAGTAAAGGATTGCTTAAGGTGGGATGTGGGTGGGAAGGGAAGGTTGAGAATCACTGCTCTAGACCCAATTGTTACTGAAATATTTGGCTTGAGAAAAATGGTCATTGGCCCATTTCCTTTGGAGCTCTGAAACCGTGCACATAACGAATCTATTAGGTACGATTAAAACAGTGATTTTCAAACTTTCTTTCCACCCACATCCCACCTTAAGCAATCCCTTACTCATTACAGAGCACAGATGGCCTAGGGATTACTTAAAGTGGGATGTGGGTGAAAAGAAAAAGTTTGAAAACCACTGTTTTAATCGTCCCTCATGGACTCGTTATGTGCACGGTTTCAGAACTCCAAAGGAAATGAGCCAATGACCATTTTTCTCAAGACAAATATTTCAGTAACAATTGGGTCGAGAGAAATGGGGTAAGTTTTTCACACAGAGAGTGGTGGAGGCCTGAAATCCTTGCCAGGGGTGGTGGTGGAGGCTGGAACAACAGGGGCATTTGAGAGACTCTTAGACATGGATGAAAGAAAAATAGAGAGTTGAGAGGTGGGGTGGGGGGGGATTAGTTCCTTTGCTTTTGTTATTCAGATATAGGTCAGCGCAACATCAGAGCCGAGGGGCCTGCACTGTGCTGCAGTGTTCTATGTTCGATGTTAATAAAATGAAGAGAGGAGTTGATAGGACAGAGAGTCAGAATCCTTTCCTCGGGGAGGGGAGTCCAGAATAAGGGGGCGTAGGTTTAAGGTAAGAGGAAACCTTTAAAAGAGATTTCGGAGTTAGTACGACAGAGGTTGATGGTTATCCGGGACGAGCTGCCAGAGGAGGTGGGGAGGGATCTACAGGTGAAAGTACAGATTCTATCACCAAAGTATATATGTACAGATTGTAGTGTAGGATGACTGTGATTGGCTGAGAGTGTAGCCACCCCTACTGTCAGGTCTTAAAGGATTGCTCCTAGCCAGGCCAGGTCATTCTGGACTGGTCGACCTACTTGTGATATGCTCCAGTCTTCTAGTTAATAAAAGCCTTGGTTTGAATCAACAAGTCTTTGGTTCTTTCAACGCGCTCTACAACTTTACTAACTAGAAGACTCGGTCTATATCGAGCTGGCAGTTTAGCATTTGTAAAAACAGGTCAGGCGATGTTCTTTACGTCTGTCTTGGAGAGAGCTCCACTTTAATGAATTCAAGAGCTTTGTAACACTCGCTTCTCTTCCACGTGTATTTGTGGCAAATCGGGCCACCTTAAGTCTCTGGACTCATCCGCTGGGAGTAGTGATTTAGTTTGTGTCTGGGTCCCCATACAGCTACTGCGTATTCCACATGGGGTCTGAGAAGGTTGAGGTCCAACTTCTCCTCGGCAGAAGTCGGACAACGATGCAAGTTGCGCCTCAGAAAATTTCCGACTCCTGTGGCCTGTGGCCTGATCATTCCAACGCCTCGTCATCAGCTGACTTAATTGGACGGTACAACAAACAGTCGACCGCCAATAGTCTAGTGGTGTTAGTGAGTTTTCCCGCGAATGTCGTTGATGTAGAGTGAAAACAAACGTGGGCCCAACACTGTACCCTGGGGTCCACTTAACACTGGACACCATTCAGAGCTTTTTCCATTCAGGCACACCCGATGGAGACGTTTCATCAAGAAAATGGAAATCCATCTTTTAGCGTTGGTGTGAATACCATAGTAGTCAAGCTTCTTAAGTAATCTTTGGTGGGGAATGACATCGAATGCTTTGGAGAAGTCGAGCACCGCTAAATCAGTGGGGACATTATTATTGAAGTTTTTGCCCAGATCATTTGTTGTCAGGATGAGCTGGGACTCGCGTGATCTCTGCTTCCTAAATGCTTGCTGATTATCAGAAAGAATATTGTGACTGTGAAGATGCCTCATCAGGTCTATTCTGTTCTCCAGGAGTTTGCAGCAGGTGCTGTCCAATGAAACAGGATGATAATTGGCTGGGTTGGTGGTTGAGCCCTCCTTGGAGAGAGGAGTGGCACTTGTCTTTCCCCAATCCAGGGGAAAGTCACCTGAGTCGAGCGACTGCTGGAAGATAAACTGCAGAACAGGAGCTAGTTCTTCAGCTGCGATCTTGAGGGCTTACTTCTGAATCTGATCTGGCCCAGTAGCTTGTGCCGTATTGATGTTAATCAGTAACCCTTTGACACCTTCAACGTTGATTGTGATAGGAGGCACGTCTACATATGTGCTGGCCAATAGATTAGAAAAAGGTGAAGGATCTGTGTCTACCCAGATAAAGACATATTGGAATTGGTTTGTAAGAGCTTCTGCTCTCTCCTGGTCCTCGGGGATCAGATAATTATTGCCCCTAAGCATCTGGACACCAGTGTTGTCTCTCCATCTGGATTATCCCCAAAAATACATAGGATTCTCTCCTTCAAGGATTGTAGTAACATATTCCTAAGGGTTCTCTCAACTTGCTTCCTAACGCCTCCCCATTTGACCGAGCAGTCGATAACCTCCCATTTCACCTCCTTCTGCCTTCAGGTGTCCAATATTGTAAATAATATCAGAGCATGAGCGAGCAGATCCACGCAAAACGGCACACAAAGACTAAAATCCCTTCTAAATATTTACAATATTGGACACCTGAAGGGAGAAGGAGGTGAAATGGGAGGTGATCAACTGCTCGGTTAAATGGGGAGGCGTGAATTTGTCCCCAGTCTGATCTTGTACCACTTTTCTTGACATGGATGTAAAATTTCTCTTCCTTACTGCAGAGATGTTTTAGCATTGCAGAAAACCAAGGAGGCCTCTTGCGGCTTTTAATGAGTTTGAGGGACACAATTTGTGACATTATCATTTAATGAGTGTCACAGCCGTACCCAGTTGTCTTCAATGGACTTTTTATCTGGTTGCAGATTGAAGAAACTTTTCCCAAGTCATTTTACTAAAACGTTGAATTCCTCGCCGGTCACCCTTCTCCAAAGCGGGATTTTACGAGGTGGTTTAGAAGGGATTTTAGACTTTGTGTGCCGTTTTGCGTGGATCTGCTCGCTCATGCTCTGATATTATTTACAATTTTGGACACCTGAAGGCAGAAGGAGGTGAAATGGGAGGTGATCGACTGCTCGGTCAAATGGGGAGGCGTTAGGAAGAAAGTTAAAGCAGGAGAAGGGATCAGAGTGGTTTGAGGAGGGTCTTCCAGAGGGAGAAGGCATGTTCACCAATGGTAGGGGCCATCAAAATGATGGGGTGATCAGATATGGCAGTACATAACCGCAGCAGTTAGTGCACCGCTGTTAAATCGCCAATGACCAGTGTTCGAATCTGGCACTGTCTGTAAGGAGCTTGCACGCTCTCTCCATGTCTCCGTGGGTTTTTTCAGGATGCTCTGGTTTCCACCCTTGTTCTAGGAATGTATGGGGCTTTTAGGTTAATTGGATGTAATTGGGCAGCGTGGGCTCATGGGCCAGAAGGGCCTGTTACCGTGCTGTAGATCTTAATACAATACAGGAAGGATATCAATAAGATTGAATGATGCTGCAAGTCTGAAGTAAAAACAGGAAAGAATGGGAACACTCAGCAGGTCAGTCAGCGTCTGTGGAGGGAGGAGAAACCCTCCCTAATATAAGGCATTAGTGAGGCCCAATTTGGAAGATTGTGCACAGTTCTGGCCACCCACCTACAGGAAAGATATCAATAAGGTTGAAAGAGTGCAGAGGAAATTTACAAGGATGCACTGGGACTTAGAAGAGCTGAGAAGGAGCTGGTTGTGGAACCAGTCCTCATCGAGGGGTCATCAGTGGAAAATGTTAAGAACTTCAAATGCCTCAGAGACGGCATCTCTGAAGATCTATTCTGGATCCTCCATGTCGATGTAATCACGAAGAAGGCTCGCCAGCGGCGAGACTTCATGAGGAGTTTAAGGAGATTTGTTTCTTGCAAATTTCTACAGGTGGACTGCGGAGAGTATTCTGACCAGTTACATCACTGCCTGGGGAGGAGGTGCTGGTGCACAGGACAGGAAAAGGGCTGCAGAGGGTTGTGAACTCAGCCAGCACCATCACAGGCTCCAGCCTCCACTCCGTCGAGGACATCTGCTAGAGGTGGTGTTTCAAGAAAGCAGCTTCTATCCTCAAGGACCCCCACCACCACCCAGGCCATGCCCTCTTCACACTGATAGGAGCCTGAAGACGAACACTCAACGTTACAAAAACAGCTTCCCCCTCCCATCAGATTTCCGAACGGACAATGAACCGCAGACACGACCTCACTTTCTCTTCTTATACCACTAATATATATATATTTTTAAATAGTGTATTTAGAAATATAATCTATAGCAATTTTTGCGCCTGTAATGCACAATAATTCTGCTGCAAAATAATAAATTTTGTGACATTAACCTGGTCAATAAATTCTGATTCTGAGACACAGGGATTAGTTAAAACAGGGTAGAACTATTCCCTGGAGCATTGGAGAATCAATGGAGTTTTGATAGAGGTATTTAAAATTATGATGGGGGCAGACAGAGTAAATGCGATCAGGTGAGACAGGAACTACAGGACATGGGTTGAGGGTGAAAAGGGAGATGTTTAAAGGCAATGCTACGGGGAACTTCTTCACATCGAGACTGGTGGGAGCGTGGAATGAGCTGCCAGCTGAAGTGAGTTCAATCTGGGCAAGAACAAATTGGAGAGATACTCGGATGGGAGAGATATGAAGGGAGGTACAGTCCAGGTGCAGAGCGGAATACTAATTGAGCACAGACTGGGCAGCATGGTTAGCGCAACCCTGTGACAACGCCAATGGCCAGTGTTCGAAAGAGTTTGCGTGCACTCCCCGCGTCTGCATGGGTTATCCCCGGGGGCTCCGGTTTCCTCCCATCATTCAAAACGTACTGGGATTGCAGGTCAATTGGGTGTAATTGGGCGGCATGGGCTCGTGGCCCGGAGGGGTCTGTTACTGTGCTGTATGTTGAAATTTAAATTTTAATGTAGAAGGGCAGAAGGGCCTGTTACTGTGCGGTAGTGGTCCATGGTTCTATATTAAATGTAGTACAGGAGATGAATAGATATTTCTTTATTCACTCTCCTGGACCGGGCAGAGATTTGCAGAAACCCAGCCCTAGGAATCTTCTCCACCTGACCGCAAGAAACTGCAGAGGGTGAGGAACTGTTGCTCAAACCATCACACAAAACAGCGGAGGAGAATGAGACATTTCAGCCTATCAAGTCAGCTTCACCATTCAAATCATGACTGATATTTATTCCTCTCCAACCCCATTCTCCTGCCTTCCCCTCTCCGCCCTCCATAACCTTTGACACTCAGGAACATATCAGCCTCTGTTTTAAATCTACCCAATAACCTGGCCTCTACAGCTGTCTGTGGCAACGAATTCCACGGATTTATTGCCCTCCGGCTGAAAAAAACGTCCTTAAGACCTCTGGTGGTACAACCACCGACCGGTCTGTCGGTGACTGCCTGCGCCTGTCTGCCTACTGCAGGGGGCGAACCACTGTACCTGGGAGGCTGGCTCCACCTACTCCCTGGCAATCACCGGCCCCATGCAAAGGCTCACGCTAGCCCTGTGTAGTCTGTAGAGAAAAGGGAGCCAGAAGGGAGACTGAACCTTGTGGACAAGTTTTAAGCTAATTAAAGCCTGTAGAACAGCCTTCATAGTTTGTGCTTGTTTGTTTGCACTGCAGTGCATCACAAGACCATAATATATAGGAGCAGAAGTAGGCCATTCAGCCCATCAACCTTTCTCCATCATTCCATCATGAGCTGATCCTTTCTCCCACTCAGCCCCACTCCCCTTTGATACGCTGACTATTTAGATACAGATCAATCTCTGCCTTATTCTCTTTAATGTCTCCTCATAAAAGACCCCATAAACCCCATCCCCTCTATTGACTCCATCTACAGTGCCTGTTTCCCCAGAAAAGCAGCCAATACATTAAAAGAGACTCATCCCACACCGGCCGCCCTCTCTTCACTTCCCTCCACCTGGAGGAAGCTTCTCGAGCGTGAGATCGCGCAGCCCTGGACTCAAGGACAGTTTATTTCCCACTGCCATCAGACTCCTGAATGAACCTCACACTTAGCAAAATATCGTTGCCTTTTCTCTGTTCTAAATGCTCTGCACATTGCCCCGTGTTTTTAACTGCTGTACTGTGGACGAGATATCTAACCAGTCTGCCATTAAAATAAGCGGTTAGCGCGATGCTATCGGGTTTGAATCAGGCGCTGTCTGTGAGGAGTTTGTACGTTCTCCCCGTGTCTGCAGGGGTTTTCTCTGGGCACTCCAGTTTCCTCCCACCCTTTAAATTGTACGGGGGTTGTAGGTTACTTGGTCTGGAAGGACCTGTTACCGTGCTGGATGTATAAGTTTAAAAAAACTTAAAATTCTCTTACATGAACTATTTAGGGGTTTTCAAAATATCTGCCTGCACAAACAGCGACAGTGAACATATTTATCTATCCTTTTATATTTATCTTTTGGTCTGAATCATGGCACATTGTGGTACAGTAGAAGTCCAAAAATCTGGACTGCTCAGGGGATTGGGTCGGTCCGGATCATCCGGATTCTCAGGCAGTACTTTTAAATTCAAGTTTAAGGAGGAATAAAGAAGAGAGGGACAGATAAATTTTGATAATTTATTCATTAGCAAATACAACGTGTATCGTTCATCATAACGAGCAATTTTAAAGAAAAATTAAAATGCCGCTGAACACCTGTAGCACTACTGACACACGCATACATGCACTCTCTCAGGCATGCACGCACACACACGCATGCATACACACGCACGCAAACACACGCACATGCATACAAAAGCCTGCTAAATTTGAAAAGTTTGAGAGTTTTGAGAAGTCTGGATTCTCGGGTGGTCCAGATTTCTGGACTTCTACTGTAATTTAATTTATACCATAACAAATCTTGCATCTTCCCTCTCTGTGCGGCTGCAGCAGGTCAGAATTTTGGTACAACGTACATTGTACATATGGATGTGATAATAAATATTATATCATAGAACATAGAACACTAAGCACAGGCCCTTCAGCCCTCAATGTTGTGATGACCCATATATTCCTTCCTAAAAAAATGTTAGAAACCCTCCCTACCTCAAAACCCTCTATTTTTCTTCCATCCAGGTGTCTGTCTAGAGTTTCTTAAATGCCCCTTAATGTTCCAGCCTCCACCACCACCAACCCCAGCAAGGTGTTCCAGGCCCCCACCACTCTCTGTGTAAAAACCCTTACCCCTGACATCTCCCTTAAACTTCCCTCCCTTCATTTTGTACACATGTCCTCTGGTGTTTGCTATTCCTGCCCTGGGAAACAGGTGTTGGTTATCTACGCCTCTCATAATGTTGTAAACCTCTATCAAGTCTCCTCTCATCCTTCTTCGCTCCAAAGGGAAAAGTCCCAGCTCCGCTAACCTTGCCTCATAAGACTTGTTTTCCAATCCAGACCACATCCTGTAAATTTACATCCTGTAAATTTCCTCTGCCCCCTCTCCACAGCTTTCACATCCTTCCTATAACGAGGTGACCAGAACTGAACTCAATTCTCTAAGTGTGGTCTCACCAGAGATTTGTAGAGTTGCAACATGATCTCTCTACTCCTGAACTCAATCCCCCTATTAATGAAGCCCAGCATCCCATAGGCCTTCTTATCCTATCAACCTGTGTGGCAACCTTGAGGGATTTGGACCCCAAGGTCCCTCTGTTCATTCACATTCCTAAGTAACCGACTATTAACCCTGTGATCAGCCTTCTGCTTTGTCCTTCCAAAATGCATCACCTCACACTTATCCAGATTGAATTCCATCTGCCACTTTTCTGCCCAACTCTGCCTCCTGTCTATATCCTTTTGTTACCTTCAACAACCTTCAGTTTCATCCACAACTCCTCCAACCTTCGTGTCATCCACAAACTTACTGACCCATCCTTCCACCTCTTCATACTGGCCATTTATAAAAATCACAAAGAGAAGGGGTCCCGGAACAGATCCCTGCAGCCCCTCCACTAGTCACCGACCTCCAGGCAGAAAATTTTCCTTCCACTTCTGCTCTCTGCTTTCTTCCTCCAAGCCAATTTTTATCCACATGGCCAAGGATCTGTGGATCTCATGCCTCATGATGTTCTAGATGAGTCTTTCATGGGGGACCTTGTCAAATGAAAATCCATGTAGACCACATCTACCCCCCTGTCCCTCATCAATTTATTTTGTTACCTCCTCAAAAAAACTCCATTAGACTCATGAGGTCCAGTCATATTCTCTTCATCCCCTTTCCATCTTGCTACAACCTTTGAGAACCTCCTTCATTTGTCCAGGACACCTCCAAACCTTGCGTCTTCTGCAAAATTTTAAAGACCCTCCATCACTCCATTTCGGTGCACGTAACAATCCACTAACAGACGCGATAGAATGGTTGGGGGGGGGTGTGGGAATGAAAGAGGGAGGAGGTGCCTTGGTCATCAAGGAAAATATCACAGCTGTGTCACAGGTTAGGTGAGATACAAACTACAGGACATGGGTTAAGGGGGAAAGGGGAAAAGTTTTGGGGAACGACTTCACATAGAGAGTGTGGAACGAGCTGCCAGCTGAAGTGATGAATACGGGCTCAATCTTAACATTTAAAAAGAATTTGGACAGGTACGAGGATGGGGGGCGGGGGGTGGTTTGGAGGACTGTATGCAGGTCAGTGGGACTAGGCAGAAAAATGTTTCGGGATTGACTAGAAGGGCCAAAGGGGCCTGTTTCTGTGCTGAAATGTTCTATGGTTCTAACTATCAGTTCTGAGTATCTAAAAGAGCAAAGGCATCTCTCTGATTGTCCAGCACCTCGTGCCCCTCACTCACTCACTGAGGGCAAACATTTCACCATTGAGCATCAATTAGTTCGCAGTTGACGGTTCACTTTATCTGGAGGTCGGCACAGTCGGAGAGTTGGCAGGCTGGGATTTCGATACATCACCCCAGTGGGGCTAACTTACTGAACGAACTTTCTCACTGCCCCTTGGTGCATGCGACAGTAACCTTGAATGTTCCATTCCAAAGGAAAGGCAGTTCCCTCAGCGAATCAAGCCAATGTTTGGATAGGATGGAAAAGAACTGAATGTAAGGTGAATGGGGCTAGCCCAAAATGACTACGTGGTCAGTATGGACTAGTTGGGCCAGAGGGCCTGTTCCGTGCTATCTGACTCTAGGAGTAGAAACAGGATCAGAGACCTTGACCAAGCAGGATGGTCCTCAGTTGGGAGGAAGCTGGCTGGGTAAACAAGTCTTCTCTTTCCTCGGTTTTCTTTTCACATTTGGAATCTCATGTTTCCCACGGTGGACAGGAGGGCACAACTTCAGGATTGAAGGGCATCCACTTAGAACTGAGACGTGAAGGAATTTCTTCAGCTGGAGGGTGGTGAATCTGTCGGATTTGTTGCCACAGGTGGTCGTGGAGGCCAGGTCATTGGGGGCAGAGATTGATAGGTTCTTTATTAGCCAGGACATCCAAGATTATGGGGAGAAGGTCTGGCAGTGGGGCTGAGTAGATTAAATGGTGGGGCAGTCTTGATGGGTTGAATGTCCTGTTTCTGCTCCTATGTCTTATGGTCTTAGCTCCTTTAAGGTCGACAAAGTCCTTTCAAAACATGTGGACTGTCATTTGGCACAGAAAAAAGTTAATTATCCCAGAAGCAAAAGCTGACATAAGCATTGACAAAGGATGAGGAGATGACAGGATTACCATTCCGGTAACCATTCTGGGCAGGAGACATCTTCTTCCAACAGGAAGCTAGGACTGGGATTGAGTTGCTGGAGGAACGTTCAGGTGGGTGAGGAAATACAGTGGAGATAAAAATTTTCAGAGCAGTGGAGAAAGAACAGGAGAATCATTTCATTGAAGAGCTAGCAGGTGTGATAGACTAAATGGCCTCCTTCTACTCTATTGTCCTGTAGTTTTAGTGTGCATTCTCAGATTTGAAGCCACAAACACAGATGGCGTTTACGATATACCTGGGCCTTCCTGCATAGCAGAAGGTGGGTTCTTTTTTATGGGGGGAGAAGACCCCCCCCCCCACCCCTCACCACCAGGTGAAGGTAAACTTGTACAGGAACTCGCAGGGGCGTGCCAGGAACCCTTTCCCTGTCTCTAGAGGTTTGTACGAGGTGCAGTAGCCCTTGCTCTCAATGTCCGCCTTGACGCAGTCCAGGAGGTCAGAGATGGAGGGCTCCGCTTTCCAGGGTCCGAACCGTACCACCGACTCCCTGCCCGTGTCCAGCCCGTTCACCTCCTCGTGACACCTGGCCACCTCCTGCTCGGTCTTCACCACGCTCACCGTGACGGTGGAGTGCCGAGAGGCCACAGCCTCCGCCCTGGCCACCCGCACCATCACCTCAATGTTCTCCTGGTAGTTGGGCACCCTAGCCAGGAACTGCCTGCGGCCCACTGCCTCGCCGAACAGCTTGGGTGAGTCTTCCAGCAGCTTGGCCAGTGGCTCGATGTCGTAGAATAACGCCTCCTCGTACAGCTCGGCGGCCAGGTGGGGTGGCGGCTCGCTTCCCCGGAGGAACTCCAGCACATGGTGGAAGTGCTTGCCGTCACGATCAAAGAAGTATCTCCCCTCCGCGTCCATCTTTGGCTTGGACTGCCCGTTGACCATCTCGGCCAACTTGGTTCCCGGGAACCTCTTCAAGGTGCTGAGTGTGGTCCAGTAGATGTGGCCCCCAATATTCAGGGTGACCACTGACAGTGTCTAAAGGAGCAAGAACGAAAAGGGGAGAGAGAGAATTAACAGAGCAGAACGGGCAACTCCCGTTGCCCACCCATTCCTCCCAAGCCCATCAGAATCAGAATCAGGATTTATTGTCATGAACAAGTCACGAAATTCATTGTTTTGCAGCAGCCTCACAGGGCAAACATTCATATTTACTTTTAATGTAGACATACACCACGGTAACACTGCCTCATGTCGATGTCCTCAATGGAGTGGTCTGGTGCCTGTGATATCACAGGCCAAGTTAGCAACCCTCTGGAGTTTTTTCTTGTCTTGAGAGTTGGTGCCTCCGTAAACAGTGATGCAACCAGCCAGAATGCTCTCCACGGTCCACCTGTACAAGTTCTCGAGAGCCTTCATTGACATACCAAATCCCCTCAAACTCCTCACATTAAAGCGGCCAAAGCCCATGCCAACCTCCGTCAGGAGGTTCCCTCCCCTTGCAGGCCAAGAACTGCTGGCAGGGGCTCAGGGGATCAGGCAGGATTGATAGGTAGTCACGGTCAGTCAATGTTTCAGGTCGGGACTCTCTATCAAGATCTTCTCAACTCAGAATTCTCATGGGAGTAAAACACGATGGCCTGCAGACATTCTGACTGTGGGAATCACTTCAGAATGCTGGAGGAACTCAGCCGTTCTTTTCAGCTCCATAGGAGACAAAGATATATGCCGACATTTCGGGCCTGAGCCCTTCTTCAAGGAAGAAACAGAAGAGGTAGAAGCAGGAAATCTCAGAAAGTCTCAAAATCCAAACAACGGGGGAGGAATCCGGACCAACAAAAGGCATTAATTGGATGTGTTAAGGGACGAGGTAGAATTTATCATGTCTGTGTGAATGGAGACAGGGAATGGAGATACGACAGGAGAAGAAAGGGGTGGGGGGTGGCTTAACGAAAGCCAGAGAAATCGATGTTAATGCCATCCTGTTGGAGGGCACCCAATCAGAAGATGAGGTGTTGTTCCTCCAATTTGCGGGTGGTCTCAGTCTGGCTGTGCAGAAGACCACAGACAAGCATGTTGGGAAGGGAATGGAATGGGGAATTGAAGTGGGTGGCCACTGGGAAATCCATATTAGTGTGGTGGACAGAGTTGAGGTGCTCAACAAAGTGATCTCCAGTCTCCCCCCATTGTTTGAATTCTGAGACTTTCTGATATATCCTGATTTTACCTTGAAGAAGGGCTCAGGCCCGAAATGTCAGCAATATATCTTTGTCTCCTATGGAGTTGAAAAGACCGGCCGAGTTCCTCCAGCATATCGGTGAATTCTCATGGGATGCTGATTTAGGTGTATCTCTCTCCGAAGGGAGTTACCATGGAACCATAGAACAGAAACAGGCTCTTCAGCCCATCTAGTCTGTACCAAACAGTTATCCTGCCTAGTCTCCACTGACCTGCACCCAGATCTTATCTGCCGCTGGAATGAGTACTACTTCTCATCAGAGACAACTCTCCATTGGAAGAAGAGTAGAAGCATTCATTGGAGCTGTTGGGACTGAGAGTCTATTGGATGCGCTCTCAAGCTCCACAAATTGGAGAGGTGACCAGGCAGTCGGGGTTAAAGTTCCCTTCTCCAGGTAATTATACTACACTACAAGCTCGGAAACTGGGTCTTCGGCCCAGCTAGTCTGTGCTGAACCATTTTCCTGCCAAGTCCCACTGACCTGCAGCTAGTCCATAACCCTTCATACCCCTCCCATGTTAAAAATGAGCCAAGGTTCACCACTTCTGCTGATGCTTGCTCCACACCCCCATCATTCTCTGTGTGAAGTTCCACCTAATATTATCTTTAAATTTATCCCCTTTCACCCTTAATCCACGCCCTCTCACCCAATCTCAGTGGAAAAAGCCAATTTGCATTTACTCTGTCTACTCCTGCAGAATTTTGTACACCTCCATCGAATCTCCGCTCAATCCCCTAGGCTCTGGGGAATAGAGCCCTAACTTGTTGAAATAGCTCCCTGTAACTCAGTTCCTAAAGTTCTGTGAAGATCTCTCTCCTGCTCTATTAATTTCAGATCTGGGTAAAGGTTCAGAAGAGGAGTCACTGGAGATGATGTCACCCAGGGCGGTAACTCACGGAGTCACCCCTTCCCCCATGGACCTCCTCCCGTACCAGACTGTACAGAATCCTTAGTAATGTCTTTCATACTAATTATACTCATAAATCGTAATATACGTACATCACTGAATGTGACGGCAATAGTAGTGACATAAACAATGAGCAAAATTAAAATTACACCTTTAATATCATACCCACAGCCGAAATGTATTGATAAATACTAATGACCACAATATTGTGGCTAAAACACCAAAACATTTGAGAAAGGCAGCGATTATAAAAACACTGGCAGCAACAAGAACAACAGCGCTTGCTTATGCAGACAAAATCATGTGATTCGAAGCATTGCTGTCATTGGGTAATAATGACAGCTCTGACCGGGGCGCATTAGAAGGTTCAAAAAGTAAATGGGCATCGAGATTTAGCCTCGCAGGTACATTGATACAGGTAAGCTAGGCTCGCGAAAAATGTCATTATAACTAACTACAGGGATATTTTTATTTAAAAAATAATAAATTTCTGCTGACACACTGCACAAAAATTTTATAGACCAGTGGTTCTCAACCTTTTCCTTCCACTCACATCCCACTTTAAGTAATTCCTTTGCCATTGGTGCTTTGTGATCAGTAAGGGATTGCTTAAGGTGGAATGCGAGTGGGAAGAAAAAGTTTCTAACCCTCTGTTTTAATCGCCCCTCATTGATTTGTTATGTGGATGGTTTCAGAACTCCAAAGGAAATGGACAAGGATAATTTTTCTCAAGCAAAATATTCCAGTAACAATTGGGGTCTAGACAGTGATTCTCAACCTTCCCTTCTTACCCACATCCCACTTTAAGCAATCCCTTACTAATCACAGAGCACCAATGGCGTCAGGATGACTTAAGGTGGGATGTGGGTGGAAAGAAAAAGATTGAGACCCACTGTTATAGACAGTCATTTTGGTGTCACCCCCTCTGATGGGGTCACCCGGTGTGATCCGCACCCCATAATGTCGCCAGTGAGGTTCAGGTCCAAAACGTTGACTGACCATTTCTAACAACAGACGCTAACTGACCTGTTGAGTTCCTCCAGCAATTCTTTGTCTGTGATTTTACTTTTAACAATATAACATGGTATAAGGCCCTTCCAGTCCATGGAATCTGTGGCACCCAATTATCCTACAACCTGCGTTTTTTGAAGAAGAACAGAAAGTCTGCAGACATCGTGATTGAAGTAAAAACATGAGAATTGAAATGGTTGGTGTTACAAACGAACAACCATTTTAAATTTTGTTTGGGACTAAAGGGACTTTGTTAGCACTAACAATAGAAAATTCACCAGACAATGCATTGCATGGAATATAGGAGTTGGGAGGTGATGTTTTTTTTTAAATTTTTTATTTTTCACACCATAAATCACATTAGCCATGATATACACTTTTTCTTTTTGGGAGGTGATGTTGATGTTGAGATTGTATAAGACGTTGGTGCGGCCTAATTTGGAGTTCTGTGTGCAGTTCTGGTCGCCTAATTATAGGAAGGATATAAACAGAGTGGAGAGAGTGCAGAGAAGGTTTACCAGAATGTTACCTGGGTTTAAGCATCTAGAGTATAGGGAGAGATTGGACAGATTAGGTCTTTATTCTTTGGAGTGTAGAAGGTTGAGAGGGGATTTGATAGAGGTATTTAAGATTATGAAAGGGATAGACAGAGTGGATGTGGATAGACTATTTCCGTTAAGAGGAGGAAAGATTAAAACAAGAGGACATGAGTTAAGAATTAAGGGGCAGAGGTTTAGAGGTAACATGAGGGGGAACTTCTTGACTCAGAGAGTGGTAGCCGTATGGAATGATCTTCCGGGAGAAATAGTGGCGGCGGAGTCAATTGTATTATTTAAGAAAAGGTTGGACAGGTCTATGGATGAGAAGAAAATGGAGGGTTATGGGCATTGTGCAGGGAGGTGGGACTAGAAAGGGGTGTTTGGTTCGGTGTGGACTAGAAGGGCCTAATGGCCTGTTTCCGTGCTGTAAATTGTTATGTTATGTTATGTTATGACGCTGGAGAAACTCAGCAGGTATCTGTAGCAACAATAAAGACACACAACTGACGTATGAAGCCTGATCCCTTCAGAAGGGCTCAAGCGCGAAACGTTGGGCATAAAGGCCGCGGTTTGTCCTGCTGAGTTTCTCCAGCGTTGTGTTCTAACACTTTTGGAGGGTGGGGAGGAAACCGGAGAGCTCGGAGGAAGCCCACGCAGGTCACAGAGGGAATGTACAAACTCCTTGCAGACAGCGCCGGATTCGAACCCGGGTTCACTGATGCTGTGATAGTGTTGTGGGATCATTCAGTTCTCCAAGGCTACAAGTGGACAGTGATATAATGACTGAGATCATTCAAACTGGTTTAATGGCATCTCAAGGATTGCAGACGGATTCTGGAAATACTTGATGAATGTCATTTGAAGGGCAGGGCACAGTCCAGAAATTCCTTCGGAGCGCACAATGTATTACTGTGTACACAGTGTTCTCCTGGGCTATTATTTGCCAACACCCACTAGAATATGTTGGTGTGTGACCTGTGTAGTGCCTGGCCGGCACTAGCATTGAAGTTACACAGCTCCTCAAGGCTGTTCAATTCTGGTCAAGGCTGGTGTTGATCATTTCCTATCTACCGATACTTTCTACTGACCATTTTCCGATGGAGTGGGGACGGGGGCTGAGATGCAAGTCTTAAAGTAGTGAAAAAAGTAGAAGAGCAGAGAATATTCCATTGCATCATGCTCATGATTCACCAAGGTTGACGCTGATTGGGGAAGAACAGCAACAACTCCACATTTTGACAAACACTGTATAATACTATTAAACATTGGGTAAGGGGTAGAAACAGGTGGGAATGACTCCTAAGAAACTTTTATGGAAAGATCTGTTTGAATGATCTGGAATGGTGGAAATTTGACTCTATTGCGCGGCACAGTTAGCCTCGTGGTTAGGGCAAAGCTGTTACAGCACCAGCGATCGGGACCTGAGGTTCGAATCCCACGCTGTCCGTAAGGAGTTTATACATTCTCCCCATATCTTCGTGAGTTTTCCCCAGGGGCTCTGGTTTCCTCCCACGGTTCAAAAGATGCCAAGGGTTGGAGGCCAATCAGTGTAATTGGGCGGTACAGGCCTGTTACTGTGCTGAACGACTAAATTTAAATTTAAAATTTTTACATTTAAAATATTAAACTTTTAAATTTATAATTAAATTTAAAGACGCAACTTGTGAGCCAGGCAGCCCAGACTCCCCTGGGGTGAGACTAGCTGCCTGTGGCTGTGTGTCTTGCTGTAACAGAGTTCTCATGCTTTGCAAAGCAACGTCAAAGTACGGTTAAATTTGTAACCGCATTTTGCGTTTATTTGTCAAGTAATCTCATGTCCACACGAGGCACCCAAATCCAGGGCTAGGAACTTGGATCTGTAAGGAAAGGACTGCAGATACAGATGTAAAAATTGGGAGCAAAGGAAAAACAAACGGCGGATCTCAGAGGATCAGGGGCGGAGGGTGCGGGTCAATGGGACTAGGGAGAAGGTGTTTGGCATTGACCAGAAGGGCCAAGTTTCTGTGCTGTGATTATAATATGGTTATACGGATATCCGTGGGGGATGTTTTCGATCAAGACTCCACGTGAAGGATAGACGGCGTCTACCCTCTCTGATGCTTGAAACATGGACAATTCCCTCACTGAGGTCAGGAGCCGTGAAGTCACATTGCAAATCTACAAAACACTGGTGAGACCACACTCGGAATATTGCGTTCAGTTCCGGTCAGTCTCATTACAGGAAGGATGCAGATGCTTTGGAGAGGGTGCAGAGGAGATTTATCAGGAGGTTGCCTGGATTGTGTCTTATGAGGTGAGGTTAACAGAGCTGGAGCTTTTCCTTTTGGAGCAATGAAGGACGAGGTGACTTAATAGAGGTTTCTAAGATTATGAGGGGTATAGATAGGGTGGGCAGCCAGCACCTGTTTTCTCCAAAGTGGCAATGGCCAATATCAGATGCAAGGTGAGGGGAAGAAAGTTTAGGGGATGGTGTCAGAGGGAAGTTCTTTTACACACAAGAGGGGTGGGTGTCTGGAATGCATTGGCGGGGGTGGCGGTGGAGGCTGGTACAACAGGGACATGAAAAATACTCTTAAATAGGCACATGGTTGCAGGAAAAATAGAGGGCTCTGGGTGTGAGGTAGGGAAGGGCTAGATTGCTCTGGAGAGGGTCACATAACATTTGTGGGCTGAAGGGTCTGTACTGTACTGGAATGTTCTATGTTCTAATTCCTTTACCTCCCCACAGATGCTCCTCAGCCCAATGAGTTCCTCCAGCAGTTTGGTTTTGATACTTCAGAGGTTTCCTTTGGAAAAGAAAATGCTGAGGGAATAATATCTCGAGGCAGATAGAATTATGAAGGACCCTGCCCCCCACGGACTCCGTCTACACCTCCCGCTGCCCAGGAAAGCCAACTGGCCAAAACACTGATGGATTCATCATGCCCCGGACACCCTTTCCTTCCTCTCCTCCCATCCGGAAAGAAGGCTCAAGACTGTGTGAGCACGCACTGGCAGGCTTTCTTCCCCCACAGCCATCAGGCTCCTGAATGAGCCCCGCAACAGTGCTCTCCGGCCCATCGTGCCTGCTCCGCCATTCAACGAGATCACGGCTGATCTGATGATGGGCTCATCTCCACCGGCCTGCCTTTCCCCCCATATCCCTTAATTCTCCGACTATGTAAAAATCAGTCCAGCCTTGTCTTAAATGGATTTACTGAGGTAGCCTCCGCTGCTTCAATGGGCAGCGAATTTCATGGATTCCCCACCCTCTGGGACAAGCAGTTCCTCCTCATCTCCATCCTAAACCAACTGCCCCAAATCCTGAGGCAATGCCCCCTACTTCAGGTACATTGAATGGTATTTCCTCACTTATTTTTAAGCACAAATTATTTGTTTTTAAATATTGTATTTACAGAACTGTAATTTATAGCAAGTTCACACCTGTAATGCTGCCACCAAACAAGATATTTTGGGCCACATTCATGAGAATAAACCTGATTCTGATTCTAATCTGATGAAGCTATGGATTTAAGGCCACTGTCTTAGAGGCTCACAGGCCCTTTGGCCCACAGGCATCCTGCTGGCCATTGAGGACCCACCAACACCAGTCCCGTTTCCCATTGGCCTGTTGATTCGAGTGAAGGCCCCAAGGTTGGGAGAGACTCTCTGCCCCTCGGCCAGTGGTGACGCCAGAGCGATGGGAGCCACCCAGTGCACAGAAAGATCCCACTGACAGAGTCTATTCGGGGGATACTGGTGTTTGCTGTGTCTTGCCGGGCGGGGGCTCTGCCGAATCATCTGTAGGAATGTTCAACCTCTTCACTGCACAAGAGCATCTCCTCAAATTGCTGCCTTCAGATCCCTGCAACCTATTGCCTGCAAGGCAGTTGTCAGAGCTGTCAGTGTCTCAATTAGACATACACCTCTTTCTCATTCAGTTTTCCCTCCTTGCCCCTCTCCTCACCCTACTCCATCTTTCCCACTCCCTCCTTCCTCCCTTACTCTTTCTCCCCACATTTATGCTTTTGTTTTGCAGATGTTTTGTTTTTAAAAAGCTGTGGTCATATCGATTGGCAGAAGATAGGGGAGAGGGGCGGTAGTGTATGAGAGGTGGGATTGGGAGTTTGCCACTGTGGAGGGATAATTAGATCTAAGACCCCCGTACTATCCTCTAACGGGTAAAACCATAGCTGATCCCGCTTCCATTTCCCTGTTAAATGTTGAAACGCTTTTTCGGGAAGAGGTTTGAGGGAAATTGGGGGTTTGGGGTGGGAGAGGAGCGAGGGGAAGGGAGAGATAGAGTGGGAGAGAGAAGGGAGCAAGGGGGACAGAGGAGAGAAAGAGGGAGAGGGGAGAGGGGGTGAGCAAGGGGGAGAGAAAAGGGGGAGAGGAGGGAGGGGAGTGAGAGGGGAGAGAGAGGGAGAGGGAGTGAGCAAGGTCGAGAAAAAGGGGGGAGGGAGGGGGGTGAGCAAGGGGAGAGAGAAAAAAGGGGGAGAGAGGGTGAGGGGGTGAGTGAGGAGGAGAGAGAAGGAAGGGGATGAGAGAGGGAGACGAGGGAGAGAGAGAGGGGGAGAGAGCCAGGGGAGAGATGGATAGAGATAGGAAGTGAGATACAGTTAGAGAGAAGTAGACAGGCAGAGAAATATAGAGAGGTAAAGATAGATGTAGGGAGAATGAGATAGAGAGAACGAAAGAAAGAAAGAAAGGTATGGTAAAAGTGGTCTACAGATTGACAAACAAGGGAGAGAGAGGCAGAGAGAAAGTAGGTAGAGAGCAAGAAGAGAAACTGTTAAAGAGGACCAGGGTGGGAGGTAGGGAGGAAGGGAATGAAAGAGAGACAGTGGAGGGAGAGAATGAGGGCAAGAATAAGAGAAAATGAGAAAAGGGGAGGAGGTGGAAGGAAGGAGGGAGGGAGGAAATATATTAAACAAAAGAGAGAGAAAGGCAGATAGAGAAGGAGAGAGAGATAATGAGAAAGGAGGGGGAGGAGGGGAAGGAAGTGGGAGTCAACTGGATTACAGTGTAAACATGAAGCTGCATTTCCGAAGCTCAGACTCACGTTCTGAGGGCTGCCCAGGCTGGACTTCCCAGTCCCCCTCGAGCCGGCGGAACTCATGCCTCTCTCCCTGCGTGAGGTTGTATGCGAAGTGCCGAGTGGGGCAGGGAGACGGCTTCACCTGCTGAGGAATTTCGACGTAGGTAGGCAGCTGGAAGAGGGCGGGGAGAGCAGCGACAGGCAGCTCAGTCAGAGTCCGCCCATCTGCAGGCACCCACGAACTTAAAGTCACAATTCTGCTTTGATCCCTCACTTGGAATGAATCAGGGTTGTTGCCCTTCACACGCGTCACGATATTTGATGATTTGTGGCAGCAGTAATTGTGCATTACAGGTGAAAAATTGCTATAAATTACATTTCCATATATATATTACTGAAAAATAAATAATTAGTACAAAAGAAGAGAAAATGAGTCCATGTCTAGGGTTCATTGTCCTTTCAAGAATCTGATGGTGGAGGGGAAGAAGGTGTTTTTGTACCACTGGGTGCTCGTCTTCAGGCTCCTGGACCCCTTTCCTGATGTGAAGGGGGCATGGCCTGGGTGGTGGTGGGTCTTTGAGGACAGAGGCTGCTTTCTTAAGTCATTGCCTCTTGTAGATGTTCTCAATGGAGTGAAAACTGGCGTTCATGACGGCGCTGGCCAAGCTCGCAACCCTCTGCTGCCTTTTCCTGTCCTGTGCATTGACCCCTCCGCATCAGGCAGTGATACAACCGGTCAGAAAGCTCCCGCGGGTCCACCCGTAGAAATTTGTGAGAGTCTTTGGCGACGCATTGAATCTCCCCAAACTCCTGGCGGGCCTTCTTTGTGATTGCATCGACATGGAGGCTCCAGGACTGATCCTTAGAGATGTTGACACCCGGGAATTTGAGGTTCTCAACCTTCTCCGCTGCTGACCCCTCGATGAGAACTGGTCCCTGTTTGTTACTGTGTTCCCTTATCAGCTGTCATGAGCCACAGGAGCAGAAACTCACCTCCTTCCAGGATCCTCGACCCAGGGAAACCAACTGTAAGCATTCACCTTACCTCTGCCTCTCACCATTTAAAAAACCCCTGCAAGGTCCCCTCTCAGACTCCAAGAAATAAAGCCCCAGCCTATCCAAGCATTCTCTCCAGTCCTGGCAACATCCAGGTGAATTTCCTTTCACCCCTTCCAAATTATTGTCAACCCTCCTACAGCTGGGTGATGAGAACCGGACAGGGGAACTGCAAGTCGGGTCTCATATCCCTGTTTCCCCCCTCACCAATTTCTGGAGAGAGGATTTATGAGGTTGTGGCCAGGATTCGGGAGGGCCTGAGCTACAGGGAGAGGTGGAGCAGGTCGGGGCTTTGTTCCTTGGAACACAGGAATCTCACAGAGGTGAACGCAGAGTCTTTTGCTCAGGGGAATCGGTAACCAGAAGGCAGATGTGGGGTGGGGTGGGTTGTTTGGAAAGGATTTAAGAGGAACTTCAGGGGTAACATTTTACACAAAGGGTGTATGGAACAGGCTGCGGGAGGTTGTGGTTGAGACAGGCCCTATTGTAAGATTCCAAAAATATGTATAGGACTGGTTTAGAAAGATAAGGGCCAAACACAGGAAGGTGGGATAATTGTGGTCGCGATGGGGAAGTTGGGCTGAAGGGCCTGTTTTTCACTCTGTAGGACTCTGTGACCAGAACTGTTCTACCTGAACTGAACTAAACCACATTTATGTGTTTTAAATTCTCCAGCATCTCCTCTACTACTTCAAACCCCCCCCCCCCCACCAGCCCACTTACAGATTCACCCATCCCTACCCACTCATTTGCAGAGGCTTCCCGTCCACCCCACCTCTCTAGAACTCTATCCCAACTCTTTGGGGACATGAAACCACTAACCGTGCTACTCCCTGGGGACCTGATCTCCACTCCCATCCCCTCTTCTCCAAGGCCTGTGATCTAACCCCATACCCCTCTTCCCCCCCAAACACTCAACCTCAAGGTTCAAAGTTCAAGGTTCATGGTTCCTTTATGATCATGTAATAGGAACAGAGTAATATTACATGGAATTTGCTTTCTTCTGCTATAAGGCAGACAAATTCGCCATCGACATAAATTGCCTGAAGCGCCTTTTACAATGAGAGAAAGAGAAGCAAGCGAGAGATCCCGCCAGAGCCAAGTGTCCATGGATTTGCCTCCAGTACTTCCACAGCCTGACAGGATCCATTTCCAGTCCAAACCATC
Organism: Narcine bancroftii; assembly: GCF_036971445.1. Lineage (NCBI taxonomy): Eukaryota > Metazoa > Chordata > Chondrichthyes > Torpediniformes > Narcinidae > Narcine > Narcine bancroftii. The sequence goes on from NC_091475.1 coordinate 210,445,915, forward strand.
GGCAACTCAAGCTCCAGATCTGAACCTCTAATGTGATCAGGAAACCTTCCATGCCCTCTCGCATCCCGGTTCCAGTACCTGGTCTCGAGCCAGACTCCAGCCGTCCACTGGCTGGTGAGTATCCCTTGACTGCAGCTACCAGCAGCCCACAGCCTATGTGGTTTCTTCACCCTGAGTCACCAATGGCCTGCCGTCTGTGTGTTCTGCCGCCACAGATCCCCCTCCACCGGGTCCGCTGTGGTGGATCTCTGCTTCTCCTTCCTCAAACAAGGGGGGGGGGTGTGTCCTCCCCATTCCTGGTGCCGTATGCTGGCCCTCTGCTTCCCCAGGCTCTGCAACTCCTTCGCAGCCACTGCAGGTCGTAGGCGCCGACATCTTGGGCATGGACCCTGGGGTTGCAGGATTTCCGAATAAAACCAATGCCGGCTCCGTTAACAGGCCACCTGAAGCCTACCCGAAAATGACGACAGTCAGACTGGATGATTGGACCCCACGGGTGGGGTGGGGGGGGAGTGCTGTGACTCTGCTCCCTGCTCTCCATGGGGTCCGCCCCAGCAGCGGCGCTGCCATTACAGCAGTGCCACCCTTTTATCTCATCCTGGGTTTCCCTCACAAAGCGGATCAGCAGAGATGGGGCGATTCCTTTTGATGATCATATAAAAAGTGGAACAGCTGTTGTGCGATCAATGGCTACCCACAGATACGAAGCGGGTAGTCAAAGGCTTTGTTAATCAGAAAACCCAGACATGCCCCTACGTGCTGCTGGATCACGTCCAAGGCAGGTGTGAGGGAGGAGACTAGGACTCTCAGCCTTTTATTAGGGGACCTTGTGGGGAGGGGGCTACAGGTACAGAAGGCAGGCCAGCCTGCCCAGCCCAGAGAGGACATGCTCCCAGTACCGTGTTCCACCACATTTATCCCTCCTTTTCTTTGAATTAAGTCTGGAGGGGTGATTCGGGGCAAAGTCCATTGGCAGGGTTCTTGTAGTCCATGTGGTTCAAAGGTTCAGCTTCTCCGGCAGTTTTATTCGGCGCTGAGATCTCTGAAGTATTGCTAGCCGCATTGCTGGTGGCTTGTTCGCTCATCTGGATGTTGGAGGGCTGCATCTGTGTCTACCGGGTCTGTGGGGTGGGCGGGGTGGAATTTGTTTGTGACTGTGGTAGGGAGGGAACACTCCATTGTGGGAGGGGGCACACTCGGGATGGGGGTGGGGGTCATGTTGGAGGTGGGATCACTACCTTGCCTGTCAGGGTGATCCCTGGGGCCAACTGGTCGCTGCCTGGAGGGGTGGGGGTATTGGGTGCAGCTCCCATGCCTGCAGGACTGTGCTCTACCACATGCTGAGAGACCTGGGAGGGCTTGTGCATGAATCGCAAAAGGTTGGTTTGCAGGTGCAGCAGGAGGAGGCAAATGGAATGTTGGCCATAGATGCAAGAGAGATTTAATTTAAGAGCGGGGCGGGGGGTCTGTGGAGTAAATTACGAAAATCTGTAGAAACTGTGGTTGAAGTAAAAATACAAAATGCTGGAAAAACTCAACAGGTCAAGGCAAAGATACATCACTGATGTTTCTGGCTTGAGCCCTTCATCAGGCTGGCAAGGGTCTGAACAAAAGATGGGGAAGGGTCGGTTTGGTAAAGGCAGGAGATGATAGGTGGAAAGAGAAGGGAGGGACAGCAGCGATCAGGGGAGGGGGGATGGCTGAGTGGGTAAGGGAGGGAGGAGAACTGGTAAGGCTGGAAATGGGGAGGGGTAAGTTTATCAGAGAGCAGAGGTCGATGTCGGTGAGTCTGCAGAGATTTGGTATGACATTGAAAACCTTGGCAAATTTTTACAGAGGTGTGGTGGAAAGTGTGCTGTCCGGCTGCTTCACGGACTGGTATAGGGACACCAATACCCCTGAGTGTAAAGTTCTGCAAAAGGACACAGCCCAGGACATCCCAGGTAAGACCCTCACCACCATCGAGAACATCTACAGGGAACGCTGCTGTCGGAGAGCAGCAGCAATCATCAAGGATCCGCACTACCCAGCACAGGCTCTGTTCTCGCTGCTGCCATCAGGAAAGAGGTATCGGGGCCACAAGACTCACAACATCAGGTTCAGGAACAGCCGCTCCCCCTCCCCCATCAGACTCCTCAACAACAAACTCAATCAGGGACTCGTTTAAGGAATTTTACCCTCAAAGGTTTATTTTCTGCATGACACAATTATTTAATTTGTACTTTTCTTTCTTTCATCTCTTATCTTTTTGCACTACCGATAAGTAGAAATTACTCTGAAGATCAACCTGAACTTTGAACTCTGAACCTTGCTGCAACTGTACGGAGTACTGGTGAGGCCACACCTGGAGAACAGCGTACAGTTCTGGTCTCCTCACTGGAGAAAGGGTAGACAGGCTTTATCAATGACTCCAAAGACTGAAAGCCAACGAGGGACGATTAAAACAGGGGTTTTCAAATTTTCTCTTTCCACTCACATCCCACTTTACGTAATCCCTACGCCATCGGTGCTCTGTGTTTAGTAAGGGATTGCTTAAGGTGGGATGTGAGTGGGAAGAAAAAGTTTGAAAACTCCTGTTTTAATCGTCCTTCATTGACTCGTTATGTGCATGGTTTCAGAACTCCAAAGGAAATGGGCCAATTACAATTTTTCTCAAGCAAAATATTGGGTCCAGAGAAGTGATTCTCACCCTTCCCTTCCCACCTTAAGCACCAATAGTGTAGGGAAAGTTGTGGCATAGGGATTGCTTAAGGTGGAATGTGAGTTTGGGAGAGGGGCAGTTTGAAAACCACTGCTCTAAACCTTTCCTATCCACATAGTTGTCTAAATGTTGTTCAGTCTTGGTCGTTGTCCCTCCTCCACTTCCTCGGGCAGCTCCTTCCACACCTGCACCATCCCCTGTGTGACAAAGTTGCCCCTTTACCTTCTCACCTTAAATGTATCATTTTGGTGACATCTCAACTCAATGTCACCAAGACCAAGGAGCTGATTGTGGACTTTAAGAAGGGAAAGCCAGAGGTGTGTGATCCAGTGGTCATTGGTGAATCAGAGGTGCAAATTTAAATTCCTGGGAGTCTCTATCTTGGAGGTCCTTTACTGGACCCAACACACCAATGGGGCATCATGAAGAAAGCAGGTCAGCGCCTCTACTTCCTCAGGAGTTTGTGGAGGTTTGGTATGACATTAAAAACCTTGGCAGACTTCTACAGAATGCGTGGTGGAAAGTGTGCTGACCAGGTGCATCACAGTCTGATATGGGGACACCAATGTCCCAGAGAAGAAAGCCCTGCAAAAAGGTAGTGGACACAGTTCCAGACATCGCAGTGTGAAGAGCTACAGGGAATTCTGTCGTCGGAGAGCAGCAGGAAGTCATCAATGATCCATGTCACCCAGAACATGCTCTGTTCTTACTGCTACCATCAGGATAAGGTATAGCTCCCTCAAGAATTATTATGGGGAACAAGAAAATGGTAGACGAATTAAACAGATACTTCACTAGGGAAGACACAAGCAATCTCCCAGATGTACCAATGGACAGAGGACCTAGGGTAAAGGATGAACTTAAGGATTGTTGATGATCTTCCGTAGAACCGTGTCCTTTTCTGTTTCAGCTGTGATCTGCTTGGATTTCATGTCAGATACGGGAAGAGATTCAGTGATCAGATTCATGTGGAGATTCACATCTGTCTCTGTGGAACTCTCATTGCGTGCTTCACTCTACGTCATTGCCCTCGATAATGTTTCAGTTAACACAATAAGTTTCCCTGGTGTGTACAGCAATTCAAAGTCAGAACGTTGTAGCTTCATCATTAGGCTTGGATTCTCAGTGACATTTCACTGAGATTTTTCTTGATTATGGCTATTAATGGCTTGTTCTGTCTCTGCCACTAATGTTGGATAACCATACACATCACTGTGGAATTTCTCGAGTCCATAGACCAGACCTAGAAACTCTTTTCTCAATCTGTGCATATTGACATACAGATGTTGTCATCACCCTTGATGGATGTGCTACTGGCCTCCAATCTTCTCCCACAGCCTGAAGTAGTATGGCATCTATTCCATCTTTTTGAAACATCCATGAATATTTTCGTCTTTCTGGATGTGTCAAAGAACATCAAAAGTACTAATTCTGTCGTTAGAATGGTCTTCAGTTGTCCCCATCCTTCCTCATGGTTGTCTGTCCACTTGAATTCACATTTGTCCTGTAACAGCTTCTTTAGGTACATTGTTTTGGAAGAGAGATTTGATATGAATTTACCAACGAAATAGATCATTCCTAGCACTCTCAATACATCTATTTTGTCAGTGGGTCTGGGCATCTCTAGGATTGCTTTCACCTTGCTCTTGTCTGTCTCCACACCTGTCTCTGACAGTTTATCTCCTAGAAAGGTGATTTCCTTCACACCAAAATGAGATTTTTCTCTGTTTGACTTTAGTCCGTATTTCTGGATGCGTTGTAGCACTTTGATGAGCCTCTTGTTGTGAGATTTTTGTGTGGATCCCCGTAGGATCCAGTCATCCATGTAGACACGTACCCCATTTATGCCTTCTATTATGTGCTCCATTGTCCTGTGGAACACGTCCGGAGCTGAGGAAATTCAGACAGGAGTATCTGCCAAACAGTGTATTAAATATACAGGATTTTGTGCTACCTTCATGCAGTTTTATTTGCCAGAAGCCCTGGGATGCATCCATTTTAGTGAAAATCTCTACACTTGTAATTTCATCCCTGGTTGGAATCTGATAATGTTCCCTCTTTATATTGGCATTCGGGTCTTTTGGATCCATGCACACGCGTAGGTCTCCGTTCTTCGTTTTGACACACACCATTGAATCCATCCATTCTGTGGGCTCCTCCACTTTCTTTATGACCCCTAGAGCCATCATTCGGTCGAGTTCCTGCTTGAGTTTTTCTAGAACCCACCTCGGGGCCTGCTCTACTGGCTGTACGTCCTCCTTTAACTGCATCTTGTAAGTGAATGGTAGAAACTCCAAACCCCTTAAAGATGTTGGGAAATTGATCTAGTATGTCCTCTACATGGTCACTGTTAATGTGGTACACCCTCTTTTTTAAAAAATACTTTAAATCACATAACACAACATTGATTACAAACATAACGTGATTAGATAACATACAATTTGAGAGATAAATATTTTATCTTTATTAAAGTCTGGAGCCCATATTTGAAAGCTATTGGTGTTAAAATTTGATCTCTCGGTATTAATATAAACATAATGTGACTAGACATATTAAAAAAAACTCACACTATCCCACTAACACTCTCCCTCCTCCCTTCCCCACCGACAAAAGAAAGAAAAAGGAGACCATCAGCAAATACACTCATATTCAACCTTTTTAGCTGCGGAAGTGGTGACATCCACCGAAGAGGACCGAGAGATCAAATTTTAACACTGAGAGTTTTCAAATATGGGCTCCAGACTTTAATAAAGAAAAAATATTTATCTCTCAAATTGTATGTTATCTTTTCTAAATATGTGATGATATAAAAATAGTGGGGGGGGGGGGGGATGTTGTGGATAGTGAGGAGGGTTTTGATGGACCTCAGAAGGATTTAGACGGTTTGGAAAGGTGGGCTGAAAGGTGGCCGATGGAGTTTAATGTAGATAAGTGTGAGGTGCTTCATTTTGGGAAGAATAACCAAAATAGGATGTATGCAATGAAGGGGAGGGCACTGAGGAATGCAGAGGAACAGAGGGATCTTGGAATAACGGTTCATCCTTCTTTTAAAGTGGATTCCCATGTAGAAAGGGTGGTGAAGAAGGCTTTTGGTAGGGTGGCCTTTATAAATCAAAGCATAGAATGTATTACCTGGGAGGTGATGTTGAGACTGTTCAAGGCATTGGTGAGGCCAAGTTTGAAATATTGTGTGCAGTTCTGGTCTCCAAATTATAGGAAGGATATCAATAAGGTAGAGAGGGTGAAAAGAAGGTTTACAAAAATGTTGCCTGGATTGCAGTATCTTGAATACAGAGAAAGATTGAGTAGACTGGATCTTTATTCATTGGAGTGTAGAAGGTTGAGGAGGAGATTTGATAAAGGTATTTAAAATTATGAAGGGAATAGATAGACTAGATGTGAATAGGCTCTTCCCCCTGAGGTTAAAGCAGATTGGCACAAGGGGTCATAAGTTAAGGGTTAGGGGCAAAACTTTAGGAGCAATATAAGAGAATGCTTCTTCACTCAGAGAGTTGTAGCTGAGAGGAATGATCTACGAGAAGAAGTAGTTGCAGCAGGGTCATTCTGTCATTTAAGAGGAGGTTAGATGAGTACATGGATGTGAGGGGGTTGGAGGGTTATGGGCAGGGAGTTGTTAGGTGGAACTAGTGGAGTTTCACGTAAATCGATGTGGACTAGAAGGGCTGGTATGGCCTCTCTCCGAACTGTAAGCTGTTATATGGTTATATGGAAACAAGCTTTCATTCCATTATGCCATCTTTTCATGCTTAAAACTGAATCAGACTTCTATGTAATAGCTTAACATTTTTTTAGAAACAGCCAAAGCCAAACGTAAAAATTCAATTTGATACATAGTCAATCTCAATCCTAAAGCAATTGACTTAATATCCCCTAATAAGATGTATAAGTCATTACAAAATAAAATGCCTAAATTAGATGTTCATAAATCGAAAATGAAATGGGAATCGGATTTGAATAGAAAGATAGATGAAAGTGTTTGGAGACATTTTTTTTTGGAAAAGTTTATTTAAAATTTTTTTAAAATACAGATGTAAAATACAAAAAAAAGCAAACCCATCTAACTGAAATCCCCTATACCCCCACCCTCCACCCCACGATCCCACCCCTTACTATCCCTCCCCCCTCCCTCCCTCCCTCCCTCCCTCCCTCCCTCCCTCCCTCCCTCCCTACCTCCCTCCCTCCCTTCCTCCCTCCCTCCCTCAGAGCTTAACATAGACAAAGAAAAGTATTTATAAACAAACAAAGTGGGTTAGGTTGCAATATATCAATTCACCAATCCAAATAAGAATAAAAAATTACTTAACATCCAGATTCATATATTCTAAATATGGAGTCCACATTTTCTCAAAAAAAATGAATATTATTTTGCAAATTATATGTAATGTTTGGAGAAATTTGTATAAAGATAGTATGACTAAGGTTATAAATGTACATTATAGGTTTGTGCAGTACAATTTCTTACATCAATTGTATTTGAAAATATTTCAACTTAGTTCTTCAGATTTGTTTTAGAAATAGGTACTTTTGTTAAATTTGACTTGGACTTGCCTTACGGTTAAAAGTTTTTGGCTACAAATTCAATTGTTTTTAGAGCAGGTATTAAAAGTGAATTTACTTTTGATCCATTGTTGTTTTTATTTGAGGATATTAAGCGGTACACCCTCTTGACTAAGCTTAAGTTTTCACATGCTTTGTCACCAAGCAGTGATTCATATCCATCTGGGACTACTGCGAACCTGAGGTGGTGCTCTTTATCTATAACTTTCACCTTGAGTTTACATGTACCTTCCGTGTCCATGTTCTGTCCACTGTAGGCTTTGAGCTGTGCAGGATTTGCATGGATGTATGGCTTTATCTTCATTGCCCTGATGTCGTGCTGACAGATCAAACTGACCTTTGCCCCTGTGTCCAGCTTCAAAAGGAATATTGGTTCCATTTGGATGCAATGACACGGTCCACTTGTCGTGCTCGAAACTATTCACTTCCTGCACCACCATGCCCACGAAACGTGCATCACTGAAAGCAGTTTCTTCTATCGTGTGTACAGTGTCTTCAATAGTGCATACACTTTTCTTCTGTTTAGTTTCCCTTTAGAAAAACATTGCTTTGCATAGTGATTCTGCACTTGTTACAGACTTTCCCATAAGCTGGGCACTGTTTTGCAACATGTTTAGTGCCACGTCGCTTACAATTGGATGTCTCTCCATCTTTTTGTTGTTTCCTGTGTCTCATTTTTTGTTTGTGTGTCTGTGAAGACATTGTGGCTATGACTATGCCTTCGTTTTCACTGGCTTTTGCGCTCTCACCGAACCTTTTCACGTGCTGCAGAGCTAATTCACTGGCGTGGCATATCTTCACAGCTCCAGCTAAGGTAAGCTCTGTCTCTCGTAACAACCTCCCTCTCCCTTTCTTATCACTAATCAAAAATACAATTTGATCACGGATCATTGAATCTTGCAACGATCCAAAATTACATGTTCTTGCTTTTAGTTTCAAGTCTGTTAAAAAAGTTTCAGAGCTCTCTCCCTGCAGCTGCATGTGCAAGCTGAACACGTACTTCTCCAAGCTTTAATTTTTCTTTGGTGAACAGTGTTCATCAAACATCTCGACAACCTTGTCAAATTTGTTCTGGTCCTGTGCCTCGGCAAAAAGCAAATGTGTTGGAGCTTGAGGTCCTGCCATGGTAAGTAGCAGTGCAATCTTCCGGGTATCAGATTGGCTATCCATTCCAATTGCTTGCAGGTAAAGCTTAAACAGCCTCCACCTGTGGTTGATATTTCCAGTCCAATTTACAGCATTAAAAGTTTTTAAACCCTCCATATTTTCTCTGCTGATATTGACTGTTACTCACTTTCACTCTGTGCTTTTCTTTCTTCCTATGCACAGCAGAAGTAGGCTGTTTCTTCCACTCCTGGCTGTTTACCCCACTCTTAGTACCATGTGGTGTTTCTTTTATTACAATAAAGAAACTTGGGTAATTTTTAAAAACAACTAGATTTATTAACTAAGCAACCAGCACTATAAACAGGACACACGCGTGCAGACCTCGTGGGAAAGCATCCATCTTGAATCTACTAAAGATGTAACAATATTCGCAAGATGCAACATTCCCCAAATGCTACACACTCTGTCTCTGACTCCTCCTGGTGGTAGCACCCTATCACTACAGTCGTGAGACCTGCTGAGTTCCTCCAGGCCCTCTGCTTTTCAACTCCAGTCTCAGCATCTTGTTTCAGTGACTGGGTCTGGTTCTCTCTGCCAACATCTACTGTCCCATCATGAAAGACTGAGCTGCACCTCTGCGCCACAGCATAGCTGGAGGTGGATTATCTTAGTGCAAAGGGAGTTACTTTTTGCATTTTAATTGGGAGCTACAGCGGTGTAACAGGCCCTTCTGGCCCACGAGTCCGCACCGCCCAAATGCACCCGTGTGACCAACTGAACGATTTACCCCATTCACCTTGGGAACTTGGGAGCAAACCAGACCATCCAGACAGGACATGGGGGAAGAAAGTACGTATTCCTTATGGACAGCGCTGGATTTGGCGCTGTAATAGTGTTAAGTAGTACACCAACCACACTTACACAGGTTGTTCCATATTTGTACATCTTTTAGAGAAATGCAGTCTCTTCTCTTGCAGTGTAGTCTCTTACATCTTTCAGAACGTCCACAAGGTAAAGGGGGACACAAATTAACATCACACTGTGTCTGAGACCTGCCAAAGGCATGAAAATTAGCACCAATGTTAGCAACAAGGAAGTTATTTGTAGGCTACAAGGATATTAGTCATGGGATTAAGTCCAAGAACTGCACAGTAATTGGCAGCTCTGTAAAATTCTGTTTCGTCCACATTTAGGGCATTGTGTTCGGCTCTGGTCACCTCATTACAGAAAGGATGTGGAAGCTTTGGAGAAGGCACAGAGGAAATTTACCAGGATGTTGCCTGGATTGGAGAATGTGTCTCATAAGGCAAGGTTAGCAGAGATGGGGCTTTTCTCCTTGGAGAGAAGATGGATGAGAGCTGACTTAATGGAGGTCTACAAGATTATGAGGGGCTGTTCCCCTGGCGACAGTTGCAAATACCAGAGGACACCTGTGCAAGGTGAGTGGAGGACATTTAGGGGAGTTGCCAAAGGACGAAAGATGAAAGGCAAAAAAAAATGGAGGTCTACAAGATTCTGAGAGTCATAGATAAGGTGGACAGCCAGTGCCTTTTTTCGGGGCAAGAGGATGTGTATAAAGAAAGGGGAGGAGAGTTTAATGGAGATTAAACTTAGGGGTGGGGCCCTGGAATGCTTTGCTGGGGGTGGTGGTGGAGACTGGTACAATAGGGACATTTAAAAGACCCTGAGATGAGGATGTAAGAAAAATGGAGGGTCAAGAAGGTTTAGTTGTTTTGAGTAGGTGGGCACAACATTGAGGGCTGAATGGCCTGTACTGTAATGTTCTATGTTCTGAATGAAAAGAAGAATGTTGCAATGTGAGCCCATAACTTCCTGAAAGTAGAAACACATGTGAACAGAGCCTCTCTCTCTCTCTCTCTCTCTCTCTCTCTCTCTCTCTCTCTCTCTCTCTCTCTCTCTTCCCCCACCCCTCTGTCTCCTTTCCTCCAGCTCACCACCTCCTTCCCTCTCCATTCAGTGCCATCCTCCCCTCCCCCTGTCACTTCTCAGCTGCCCTCACTACCCACATCCACCTCCCCCTGACCCTCCCTCCACCATTTTCTTCAGATGCCTGCCCACTTTCTGGCTCACACCTTGATGAAGGGCACAGACCTGCACCTTTGGTTATGTATCTTCGCCTAAATGAACGGTTGGCGAGGTGGTTGGCTCAACGCCTTCACAGTGCCAGCAATTGGGACTGGGGTTAGAATCCTCTCACCGTCTGTAAGGAGTTTGCTCGTCCTTCCCCGCATCTGCATGGGTTTTCCCGTGGGGGGGGCTCTGGTTTCCTCCCACTGTTCGAAACATTCTGGGGGTCTAGGTTGATTGGGTCTAAATTGGGCGGCACAGACTCGTGTGCCAAAATGGTCTGCTATCACGCTGTTATTTTTATAAAAAATTAAATTTAAGACACTGAGTGTCTCCAGCACTTTAGAGCATAGAACATTACAGCACAGTACAGGCCTTTCAGCCCTCAATGTTGTTCCAACCTATATATTTCCACCAAAAAAGTACTAAACCCTCCCTGCCCCACAACCTTCTATATTTTTCTTCCATCCTGTCCAAAAGTCTCTTAAATGCCCCCAATGTTTCAGCCTCCACCACCATCCCTGGCAAGGCATTGCAGGCCCCCACAACTCTCTGCATATAAAACCCTACCCCTGATGTCGCCTCTAAATGTCCCTCTCTTAATGTCCCTCCCTTCACTTTGTACATGTGTCCTCTGGTGTTTGCTGATCCTGCCCTGGAAAACAGGCACTGGCCGTCCATCCTATCTCTGCCCCTCATGGTCTTGTAGTCCTCTGTCAAGCTTCCTCTCAAGCATTAATTAAAGTACAATCACAGCGCCTGCAGACTTTCTCGTTTAACATTCTGTATCCTTGTTAATAGCGATACAATTAACCAATGTATTCAACAACCATCCTTCTTGTTGACTATAATTGTGAATGATTCCCATCCCTTGGAAAAAGAGAGAAAACAAAAGGAAGAACAGATTTAAGAGCAGGATAGTGTTATGGAGTCCAGAGGACCCCAAAAACCAGCAGTAATAGATATTCACCACAACACAGGGTTACTTAAACAAAAGTAGTTTTCATTATAATTGAACAAGAAAACAGATTTAAACTTTAACTTATTACTTAACCTACCTAATCCCCCCTCTTATACTAAGCGCAGGTATGTGTAATGTATATTTAAGATTAGAAAAGTTCTTTGGAATTGCAGGCAATTCTTGTACTGTGCTCAGAAGTTAGCATTAACAAAGTTCACCAGTCCTTGGTGCTTAACAGGCAAATGGTTACCACTCAGGAGGGTTCTTGCTGGTTTTCAGAGAGAGATTCCTTTCCCAGGAGATCTGCAACTGATTCCTTCTCAATCAGTCTTGCTGACAAAACTTTCCCCCTTCAGAGTTCTCCAGATGATCCTCTTTCTTTCAGGTCACCTTTCAGACCGCCAGTCTTCTCCTTTGACCCTGCAGCCTTCCAAACATTTGCCAGCTTGTCCCCCTGGAACTGATTTCTGTCTCTCTCCTCTCTGTTTCACTCCCTCCCTCTCTAAGAGCAAAACAGTTCTGCCCTGCCTGCAAAGATCACCTGCTCTCTCAGGCACACTGCTGAACATTGCTAGTTTGTTGCTCCTCTGCAAAAGTCCTGCAAATATTCTGTGTTTTAAAATGTGTTTGTGTGCAAGCTGCTCTAGCAATTCCTCCCAAATCACCTCTAGATACTCTGTCACAGTAGAAAAAGAAAAGAAATAAGAAGATCTGCCAGGCTCCTTCACCAATCTCAAGCCTACAAATGATCTGACTTCTGGATTGGAGGGGGTAAAGGTGGGGGGGGGGGGGTGCAGGGAGACGGGGAGAAACAGTTAAAGATTATGTCGTAGGTACAGCTGCCAAACATCCATAAATACTTATTCCTCAGTTTAGAAGTTATTTTCTCCAGGGGGACACAGTTTTGCAATTCCGTGTTCCAATGTGCCAATCCTAAATGGGAATCAGCCTTCTAGGTCACCGCTGTACATTGCCAATGCGATATTAACAAAACGCAATTGAGGTTTTGACAGCTTCACGGTAAGTCTTACGCCTTTAACATTTCCTAACAAGAATAATTCTGTGATCCGCGGAAATTGTTTCCCAGTCATTTGTTCTAGGAGATCACCCAGAAAGTTCTCACTCTGGGACACAACCAGGTTGAATGCAGAAAAGTTCTGACAGCACTGTCGCATCTGAAACATTGGTCTGAAATTTCTGGGTTAAGTTTGTTCAACTTTTGCAGCGGGAGGTACAGTAGCTGTAAGAAATTACATGGCACCGGTCTGTATCTGACATTAATAGTATTTTTATTACGCTGTCTCCACACAGATCAGACCAGCATTGTTCTCTAATTATTACATTTAAGTCTGATCCTCATATTTGTCTTGACCTGTGAAGCCTCTATTTCGCAGCTTTCATGTGAAGCAGATATGTCTCTGATAGTCATGACCGCACCGAGATCAGCAGGGAAGAAGTTCAAGTGCAATTCTTCCTCAGGAGTTTGCGGAGGAGCTAGTGGAGTTGTTCAAGTGAACCGGTACGGACTTGAAGGGCCGACATGGCCTGTTTCCGTGCTGTAAACGGTTATATGGTTATATGGTTATAGTCGCTGTATCTCAGTAAGTTCATTGTTGGACCTTAAAAACTGAAGATAGCAGCTGGACAAAACAGTCCTCGATACACCTGATCCCTCTACGAGACCAGGTGACCAGGATCCTAGTATCTAATATCAATGATACCATATATAACCATACAACAATTACAGCACGGAAACAGCCTTTCTTGTCCATGCTGAAACACTTATTCTCTTCTCATCCCACTGACTTGCATTCTGTCCATAGCCCTCCATACCTTTTACATCCACACCACATTTTTCTTAAAAGATAATATTGTACCTGCCTCCACCACCTCCACTGGAAGCTCATTCCACACAGACCCCGCTCTCTGAGTAAAGAAGCTTTCCCCTTGAGTTGCACCTAATCTTTTGCCCCCTAACTCTCAGCTCATGTCCTCTTGTTTGAATCTCCCCTGTCTTCAATGGAAAAAGTCTATTCATATCTACTCTATCTATCCCCCTCAACATTGCTCAACCTTTCTTACAATGCCCTTAGCATTAAAATAAACACATTCAAGATCAATTTGTTATTAAATAGGGAAGTTCTATGGCAGGCATTAATGATTAATAGTGGGACATCTCTAGTTCCAGATATTAATTTTATATTCCTTTTATAAATAAAGTCCTCTGCTACCTTTCACCGACCTTATGCAGATCAATTTGTGCCCAGAAAAATCTATCACCCAACCACCCCCCACCCCTCAAAGAGAGAGGCGATAAACCTGGACTGTGCTGCCCAGTAATATTTTTTTTTAATCTGGAAGTTGAAGTCCTCCCACATCATAATCCCATATTAATTTTTCCATAGAAACTCTCTTTGGAAAATTTTATTTTTCCATTTTTCTAAACAAACATCGTATCACCTTCGAAAACACAATCATTTTTAACATATTTGCACATTCTTTTAGTTCAATTCACTTCTGAGATTCAAGTACAATATCAATTTACTTGCAATTCACCTCCCTTCCCTCCCCCAAAATAGAAAAGCAAAACGGCTAAAAAGACAGAAAATACTGTGTCGGGCCCTGAGGTCCCCAAAACCCAGCACCAATAGAAATTCACGAAGACAATGGTTACTTAAACAAAAGTTGCTTTTAATTATCTTTAAACATAAAAACATTTTGGCAAAAAATCTCATTTTTATTCCTCAAATTATCTGTTATTTTCTCCATGGGCCCGCAGTTGTGCATCTCCGAGGACCATCGAGTGATGAGCAGGGGGGATTGCAGTACATTTTGTTGCTACTGACAGGGCAATATCTGCAAACTTAATCTGGAGACTCCACCAGGTTTTTTTTTCCCAATAGAAACTCTTGCCACTTTCGCATTCCAATGGAATTACTGAATGTGTTTATTTAAATCTTGAAAATATCTCGGTGGTAATAGTATGGGTAATAATTGAAAAAAGATATTGGAGTCTTGGCATCACATTCATTTTAAAACACTTAACCCTTTCAACCAAAGTTATTGGCAAGTTTTTTCATCTGTTTAATTCTTCTATTTTCTTTGGCAAGGGAACAAAATTTAATTTATATCAATTTTCCAAATTGTTATCAATCCTAACTTCTAAATATTTTATTCCATTTAGTGTCCACTTAAATTAACTATACCTTTTCAATCGATTATAATTCCCTCCTGTAAGTGGCATTTACACACTTTTTCACAATTTATCTTCCCATAATCTTCTAATGTAAAGTTTCCTTAATGCATTTTCTGGTTCTGTCAGATAAATTAAGACATCATCAACAAACAAGTTAATCTTGTGTTCTTCTTGATTAACCCCGAAACCTGTAATGTCTGGATCTTGGAGCATGGCTTGACCCAGTATTTCAATAGCCAAAATGAATAGAGCTAGAGATAATGGACATCCTTTGCCTGCTAGAGTTGGTTAACAGGAATGCTGAAGAAATTTGGCCTTTGGTCGCAACTTTACCCCTGGGCTCATGATATAAATCCCTTACCCAATTTATAAAATTGTGCCCCAGTCCAAATCTTTCTAATACTTTAAATAAATAATCCCATTCCAATCTATCGAAGGCTTTTTCCACATCAAAGGCCACAGTCACACTTAATTCACCCTTCACTTGAGCCAGATGAATAATAGTAAACAGTCTGCTTATATTATCTGCAGACTGTCTCATTTGATCTTTATTTGTTAATTTCTGCAGAATCTTCATCAATCTATTTGCCAAGGCTTTGGAAATTATCTTATAGTCTGCATTTAATAATGAAATCGGCCTATAAGACAATGATTTCAATGGGTCCTTGTCTTTTTTTAGGAATCACTGTTATTATTGCTGTTGTAAAATATTCTGGAAAAGTATTGGTTTCAGCCACCTGGTCAAATACCCTCATCAAAAAGGGGTATCAAAGCATCTTTAAATTCTTTATAAAACTCAGGTGGGAAGCCATCTTCTCCCAAAGACTTGCTAACTTGTAATTAATCTAGTGCAGTGGTTCTTAACCTTTTTCTTCCCACTCAAATCCCACTTTCAGTAATCCCTCTGCCATCGGTGCTATGAGATTACTAAGGGATTGCTTAAGGTGGGATGTGGGTGGGAAGGGAAGGTTGAGAATCACTGCTCTAGACCTAATTACCACTGAAATAGTTTGCTTGAGAAAAATTGTCCTTGGCCCATTTTTTTTGGAGTTCTGAAACCAAATGAGGGATGATTAAAACTTTTTATTTCTACCCACATCCCACCTTAAGCAATCCCTTACTGATCACACAGCACTGATGGCATAGGGATTACTTAAAGTGGGATGTGAGTGGAAAGAAAAAGGTCGAGAACCACTAATTTAGTGCTTCCCTTATTTCAATGTTGGAGAACATTCTGTATCCTTGAGTGTCTAATAAATTAAACAAGTAAATTATTCCAAAATATTTATACATATTTATTTTATATTACATTTTTATGTACATATGTGATTATTATGTGTTGTGTGTTGTGCGTGCACTGTGGTATGGAGAAATGCTGTTTCGTCTGATGGTAATAAACTTGAACAGAGTTCGGAAGTCATGTTTCAGCTGTATAAATATTTGGTTCGGCCCACTTTTGGAATTCTGTGCATTTTTAGCTGCCACGTTATGGGAAGGAGCTAGAGACTTTGGAGAGAGTTCACCAGGGTGTAGCCTGGATTAGAGAGTATTTGTTATCAGGACAGGTTGAACAATCTCCTCTGGACTGTCGGAGACCTGCTGGAGGTTGCTAAAGCAATGGGAGGCAGTTAGGGTGGGCAGTCCAGAATGGAATTGGCACACTTTAGAAGCCACATAAGCTGAAAAGGAGAAATGTTCACAAGAAACACAGGCCTGAACCCTTTGTCAAGGTCAACAAGGGCTTAGGGAAGGGCTCAGGCACGAAATGTCAGCTCTACATCTTTACCTCCTATGAACGCTGCAAGACGGGCTGAGTTCCTCCAGCGTTTCTGAGTTTCGACTACAAACACAGCATCTATAGACCTTCATGTTTCACTCAAGGTATGAGACAAGTTATTTTACATCGAGAGTGGAGGGGGCCAGGGGAGATGGAGGAAGCAAATACAATGACAATATTATATTAGAGATACGATACCTGTGGGATGTTCGATTTGGAAGCATGGACAAGCTCAGACATTATGTGCTGTGTCCTAGGTTCAAGGAGATATTGAAAAGGCCAAAACTATGGGCCAGAATTGGGAATGGATAATGGAAAGAGATTTAACTTTATGTAGCGCCTTTTACCAAATTGAGGGCAGTTGGTGCCTGAGAGTCAGACAGCACGGAACAGGCCTAATGCATCATCAATGACTCCAAAAAACTGGAATTTTCATAAAACTGACAGGCTTTTATTCACAATAGAATGGAGTCACATCCATACACTGGGGAGGGGGCTGTGGAACAGACACCTTGATTCAGGAGCCCGTGGGAGAGGCCACAGGTACAGTTGTGTCCAATCACTAGTTTACCACAAGGGAGGGAGAGAGAAAACGGGAAACCATAGACTTGTTCGCCTGTCATCGGTAGGGGGAAAATGCTAGAAACAGTTATTAAAGCTGTGATTGCAGCACATTTGGAAAGTGGTGGTTTCATCGGACAGAGTCAGCATGGTTTTGTGAAGGGAAAATCATGTCTGATGAATTTAATAGAAATTTTTGAGGATGTAATTAGTCGAGTGGATAAGGGAGAACCAGTGGATGTGGTAAATCTGGACTTACAGAAGGCTTTTGATAAGGTCCTGCACAGGAGATTAGTGTAAAAACTTAAAGCTCACGGTAAAGGAGGGATGGTATTGAGATGATTGGAGAATTGGTTGACAGACAAGAAGCAAAGGGTAGAAATAAATGGGTTATTTTCAAAATGGCAGGCAGTGACTAGTGAGGGACCACAAGGCTCAGTGCTGGGACCCTGTTTTGTGGAAACTGCCAAAATGTTTGGCCTGGAAGTCAGCCTGAAGAAAACTGAGGTCCTCCATCAGCCAGCTCCCCACCATGACTACCAGCCGCCCCACATCTCCATCGGGCACACAAAACTCAAAACGGTAAACCAGTTTACCTATCTCGGCTGCACCATTTCATCGGATGCAAGGATCGACAACGAGATAGACAACAGACTCACCAAGGCAAATAGCGCCTTTGGAAGACTACACAAAAGTGTCTGGAAAAACAACCAACTGAAAAACCTCACAAAGATTAGCGTATACAAAGCCGTTGTCATACCCACACTCCTGTTCGGCTCTGAATCATGGGTCCTCTACCGGCATCACCTACAGCTCCTAGAACGCTTCCACCAGCGTTGTCTCCGCTCCATCCTCAACATTCATTGGAGCGACTTCATCCCTAACATCAAAGTACTCGAGATGGCAGAGGCCGACAGCATCGAATCCACGCTGCTGAAGATCCAACTGCGCTGGGCAGGTCACGTCTCCAGAATGGAGGTCCATCGCCTTCCCAAGATCGTGATCGTGTTATATGGCGAGCTCTCCACTGGCCACCGTGACAGAGGTGCACCAAAGAAGAGGTACAAGGACTGCCTAAAGAAATCTCTTGGTGCCTGCCACATTGACCACCGCCAGTGGGCTGATATCGCCTCAAACCGTGCATCTTGGCGCCTCACAGTTCGGCGGGCAGCAACCTCCTTTGAAGAAGACCGCAGAGCCCACCTCACTGACAAAAGACAAAGGAGGAAAAACCCAACACCCAACCCCAACCAACCAATTTTCCCCTGCAACCGCTGGAACCGTGTCTGCCTGTCCCGCATCGGACTTGTCAGCCACATACGAGCCTGCAGCTGACGTGGACATTACCCCTCCATAAATCTTCGTCCGCGAAGCCAAGCCAAAGAAAAGAATATCAATGACTTAGATAAGGGAATAGAAAGCAGTATCTCCAAGTTTGCAGACGAAACGAAGCTGGGTGGCAGGGTTAGCTGTGTAGAGGATGCAGGGTGACTTGGGCAAGTTAGGTGAGTGGGCCAAGGCATTAATGTGGATGAATGTGAGGTTGTCCACTTTGGAGGCAACAACAGGAGAGATCATTACCTCAATGGGTCCCATTAGAAAAAGGAGAGATGCAACGAGACCTGGGTGTCGCTGTGCATCAGTTATTGAAAGTGGGCAGGCAGGTACAGCAGGCAGAGAGGAAAGTGAATGGTATGTTGGCATTCAGAGCAAGAGGATTCGAGTACAGGAGCAGAGAGGTTCTACTGCAGCCATACAGGGCCTTGGTGAGACCACAGCTGGGGTATAGTGTACAGTTTTGGTCTCTGTATCTGAGGAAAGACATCCTTGCCATAGAGGGAGTGCAAAGATGGTTCACTAGACATACCAGGGATGGCAGGACTTGCATATAAAAAAAGGTTGGATAGACTAGGCTTATACTCGCTGGAATTTAAAAGATTCAGGGGGGATCTTACAGAAATGTATAAAATTCTTAAGGGATTAGACAGGTTAGATGCAGAAGATTATTCTTGACGTTGGGGAAAACTAGAACCAGAGGTCAAAGTTTAAGGATAAGTGGGGGTGGTGGAAGTTTTTTAGGACTGAGATGAGGAAAAGTTTTTTTTCTCTCAGAGGGTGGTGAATCTGTGGAATTCTTTGCCACAGGAAGTAGTTGAATCCGATTCTTTACCTACATTTAAGAGTGAGTTAGATTTGGCCCTTGTGGGAAAGGAGATCAGGGGGTTTAGGGAGAAGGCAGGCACTGGGGACTTAGTAGATGATCAGCCATGATCAAAATGAATGGCGGTGTAGGCTTGAAGGTTCAAATGGCCTACTTCTATGTTTCTATGTTTCAGTCCAAATGCAACCTGACCAAGCCGACATTTTGGGCCAGTTCCATTTCCCTGAATTTGGCCCAGATGCTTCTCAACCCTTCCAGACCCACACACTTGTCCTAGCATCTTTTGAATGTCAGGATCTTACCCGCTTCCTCTGGCAGCTTGTTCCAGACGCGGGTCACCCTCTGAGGGAAAACATTGCTCTTCAAGACCCTCTCCCCTTTCACCTTAAATCTATGCCCTCTTCTTCATAGGCCGCATTCTCATGGCAGCCCCCTAGATTTGGAAAGATCTACCCTGTTCATTGAACATTCCAGCTCGCTACAGGCCCTTTGGCCCACGATGTTGCGCTGACCACATAAACCTGAAACGTCGGTTCTGTATCTTCACCTTTGCTCCATAAAGGCCACTGTTTGACCTGCTGACCTTCTCCAGCATTTTGTCTTTTTTACAAGTAAACCTACTCAACCATCTAACTTTTCTCTCCCTCACATCCCTAACCCTCTATTTTTCTTACATCCACGTGCCTGTCTAAAAGTTTTTCAAACGTCCCTATGGTACCAGCCTCCACCACCATCCCTGGCAATGCATTCCAGGCATCCACTGCTCTTACATAAGATGGAGGTATGTAAATTAAAATGTAGACATTCAGTGTGATATTTTGGCCCATGAGCCGCCCAATTGATCTACAACCCCCGGTGCGTTTTGATCGGTGGGAGGAATCCGGACCCCCCAGTGGAAATCCAGGCAGACATGGGGAAAGTGTACCGACTCCTTACAGACAGTGCCAAATTCAAACCCAGGCCTGATTGCTGGCGCAGTAACAGGGTTGCGCCAACTGCTATGCCCACTGGGCCTCCCACTTACTGTGGTGGTAAGTTGTTCCCATTGGTGGGAGAGACCAGAACTGGGGAGACAGCCTCAAGGTCCCAGGTAGTAGATTTAGGACGGAGGTGAGGAGGAACTGCTTTTCCCAGAGAGGGGTGAATCTGTGGAATTCACTATCCATTGAAACAGTGGAGGTGACCGCAGTAAATATATTTAAGACCAGCTTGGGTAGATTTTTATATAGTTGGGGAATTAAGGGATATGGGGGAAAGGCAGGTGGGTGGAGATTAGCTCATCAGCAGATCAGCCACGATCTCGGTGAATGGCGGAGTAGGCTCGACGGGCCTGATGGCTGACTCCTGCTCCTGTTTCTTATGTTCTTGTACCTGACGTCTCCCCTAAACTTTCCTCCACTCACCTTGCACAGATGTCCTCTGGCATTTGCTACTCTTGCCCTGGGGTGAGGGTGGGGTGGAGGGGGGGGGGGTGCGGAACAGGCTGTCCACCCTCTCTCCCTGTCAACATCCATCTGAAATTCTCTTCCTGCCCAGCATTTTCAGGAAAGCATTCCTGATTTCCTTTGTCCTCACACCATAGATGATGGGATTGAAGATGGGTTGGAGGGTTGTGAAGGTAATTGCTACCACAAAGTGGAGCTCGTCCGAGAAGAGGCTGGGCACCAGGTACATGGTAAACTCGAACAGTGCGCTCGCATAGAACAGCGTCAGGACGCAGAGGTGCGAGGTGCAGGTGTTGAGAGCTTTGACTCGTGTCTCGCCTCGCCCGTGGCTGACGGCCACCTTGAAGATCTTGAAGTAGGAAAAGCCGATGAGGGAGCTGTCGGGCAGCGTGATGAGGAAGGAGAGTGGGTACGTGATGGTGTCACTGGCTGACGCCCCCTGGCAGGCCAGCTTGGACAGGGAGCCGTAGTTGCAGTAGCAATTCCGGATGTAGTTGGAGCCGCAGTAGGTGGCCCGAGCCAGCAGCGCAGCAACTGCGACAAAGCATGCGGCCCGCAGGAGGACCACCAGCACCACACCCAGGATAAGGCAGCGCAGCGTCAGCTGATGGTAACAGAAGGGGCGGCAAATGGCCATGTACCGGTCGTAAGCCATGGCCACCAGCAGTGTGGACTCACTCAGCGCCGTGAGGTAGACGAAGAACATCTGGGTGATGCAGCCCTGCAGGGTGATGACTTGGGACTGAAACAGGTACATGGCCAGGAGCCTGGGGATGACCACGGTGGCCAGGGTGATATCAATGATGGCCAGAAGGCAGAGGAGGTAATACATGAGCTCGTGCATCCGGGCTTCCCTCTTCACCAGGAACAAGATGGACAGGTTGGCAGCAAGGATGACGATGTAAACCAGCAGAAAGAGGGCGGATATCAGCGCAGAGTGTCCGCTGCCACCTGGGACCCCCTGCAGGATAAACTCAGTGTGACTCCTGTTGCCTTGATCCATGCTTTCCAGTGTGGGATCTGGAAATGAGAATAAACAAGGGGTGAGAGAGGTGGCGGATCAGTTTCAGAATCAGAATAAGAATTCATTGTCACCAAGGCCCCACACTAGGCCTCAGGCTGCAGTAGGCCGGCTCGTGGGGAACCAGGGGCTAGGATCCATCAGGGGGCCGATGGTGAGCAGGGAGCTCCCAAAGGGCCTTGGGCACTGGCAGCTCTCTGATCATATTGGGGGGAGGGGGGGTTGGGACTGAGCAGGGAGAGTCAGATGCCTGGAGCTCGGGGTCACCGCCGGACCGGACAGGAGGCCGCGCGGCTACGGAGGTGCGGGAAACCCCGACATTGGATGGTGTTCCGGAATCCTCAGATACTCGGTATCTTTTCATTCTCCTCTTGACGGGTGATGCTGCTTTGTGAGTCTTTACAGGGTGAAGAGAGGGAAGGTTTTCCTGCATTTTGTGTTACGTGACAGTTAATGGAACCTTGGATGTAGGAGGTGAAACCTCAGCAAGGTCCAGAAAGATGCCCTGTGCTCAAATTCTCCACAGTAATAACAGCAATTTGTCTTTCAAATTCAGAATTAGAACTAGAATTTATTTAAGTTTAGACGGACAACACGGTAACAGGTCCTTTAGACCCACTAGTCCTTGCTGCCCAAATACACCCAATCAACCTACACCCCTGGTATGTTTCGAATGGTGGGAGGAAACCAGAGCCCCCGGGGAAAACACATGCAGACTCTTTACAGACGGCACGGGATTCAGACCGCGGTCCCGATCACTGGTGGTGTAAAGGCGTTGCGCTAACTGCTACACCAACTGGGCCACCCCTACAAGTCACAAAATTCGTTATTTTGCGGCAGCGTCACAGGGCCGACATTCACGTGAACCACCTTACAACAATCAACAAAAGTAGTGCACGAAAAGTCAAAATAAGGCCGTGTCTACGGTTCATTGATCATTCAGGAATCTGCTGGCAGAGGGGAAGAAGCAGTCATTGAGCCGCTGAGGGCTTGTCTTCAGGCTCCTGTACCTTTTTCCTGATGGTAGCAGAGTGATGGCCTGGGTGTTGAGGGTCTTTGAGGATAGAGGCTGCTTTCTTAAGATGCCGCCTCATGTAGATGTCCTCGATGGAGTGAAGTATGGTGATGTCGCAGGCCACAACGCTATCAAGCAATGCTCACGATGAATGTCATCAGTAGAGGATCCGTGATGTCACAGGCTGAGTTAACAACCCTCATTTCAACATTTAAGGGAAATTTGGATTGGTTCATGGGAGGGATATATGGCCCGGGTGCAGGGACAAGGTGGAAACAGTTATTCAGCATGGACTAGATGGGCTGAAGTGCCTGTTTCCATACTGTAGTGTTAACATGGAACATTACAGCACAGAGTTCAGGTCTTTCTGCCCACGATGCTGTGCTGACCGATATAAACCTACTCAATAAACTCAACCTTCCCTACCTCACAACCTATTGTTCTTACATCCATCTCCTGTCTAAGAGTCTTTTAAATGTCCCTATTGTACCAGCCTCCACCACCACCCCCAGCAACGCATTCCTGGCCCCCACCTCTCTCTCTGTAGAAAAACATACCCCTGACGTCTCCCCTAAACTCCCCTCACCTTTTATTTTTTGGAAAACTTTATTTATAATCAATAATAAATGATACATACAAAATACAATACAATATATATTCTATCGAATCTATCCCATAAAACTCCCTCACCCTCCATCCCTATCCCTCCCACCTCACCCAACCCACTACTAAACTACCCCAAAAAAAGAAAGAAAAGAAATGGGGGAGAATAATTAAAGCAGTACATTCAGATATGTGTCGCCATTTGGACCACACCACCCATGTATGGGAAAATATTTTAACAATTAGAATGCATCCAATCCATGTATAGTCTCCAAACTTTAACAAAAAAGGATAATTATTTTGTAAATTATATGTTATCTTCCATAACAGAATACATGACCTCATCTCCACATGCCATTGTTGAATGTTCAGTTTAATCGCATTCTTCCATGTAACTGCAAGACATGTTCTAGCTACTTCTAAAGCCAACCTCATAAAAGCAATTTGAAATTTGTCTAATTTTAACTCTAAACACAATGATTTAATATGACCCAACAAAAGTTATCATACGGTCAAATGGAATTTTAAATTTAAACATAACTTCCAAAATTTCTTTGATTCTATTCCAAAAGAGTTTAACCGTCTCACATAGCCACACCGAATGTCAAAAGGCTCCTACTTCCCTAAGACATCTAAAACATAAATCTGAAGTGACATATGCAAATTTCTTCAATTTCTCGAGAGTTTATTGCACATTTACAATTTTAGTCATACTGTCTTCACATATCGACATCCACTCATCTGGGGAGATGGATATTCCGAAATCTTTTTCCAATTTCTCTTTAGTTTTATCTATATCCAGTTTAAGCATTTTAACCTGCAGTAAATTATACATATTCAATATAAATTCTTTCCTACCACCGTCCTCTTTTCACCAATCTGAGATAATTCAATAATAGCCCAAACCAAGGGGCTATCTACTTGAAACATCCTATTTATAAATTTTAACTGTGCTGATTTGTAATAATGTTGAAAATTAGGTAGTTGTAAACCTCCCAATACATATTTCCATGTTAATTTTTTATCTTTCCAGAGAAACTTTCTTACCAAAGAATTTAAATCCTTAAAAAATTTATAAGGTATCTTACACGGAATAGATTGAAACAAGTATTGAATTTGAGGAAAGATATTCATTTTAATACAATTCACCTGTCCCACCAACGTTATAGGTGAATCCTTCCACCTATTCAAGTCATCTTTAATTCTAACCAGTAATGGTAAATAATTCAATGCAAATAAATGTTCATAATTATTATCAATAATAATACCCAAATATTTAATACGATCAGACCATCTAAACTTCACAGTATGTCTACATGACGAATAGTCCATCTCTGTCAAAGGCATAATTTCACTCTTCTCCCAGTTTACTTTTTAACCAGATAATGCTCCGTACTGTTGCAAACATTTATGTAAGATCTCCAAAGACTGTGAAGGATGTATTAAATATATCAACACATCATCTGCAAGCAAATTTATCTTATATTCATTAGAATTCACCCTACTACCTGTAATCACATTATCTTGCCTAATCATCTGCGCCAAAGGTTCAATAACCAATGCAAAGAGAGTTAGCCACAAAGGACAACTCTGTCTAGTTGATCTAGTTAATGTAAAAAGTGAATATATCTGACCATTTGTCACCACTCTTGCAGTAGGATTTTTACACAATGCCTTAACCCAACCAGTAAACAGAGGCCCAAAATTAAACCTTTCCAAGACCTTAAACAGAAAACTCCACTCCACTCTATCAAAGGCTTTGTCAGCATCCAAAGAAATTACCATCCATAGGTCAGATTGCTGCCATGAAATATTAATAAAGAAATCAATTTTACTATGGTTCTTAATAAAGCCTGGCTGATCCACATGAACCAAATCAGGTAAATATTTTGCCAATCTATTAGCCAGAACCTTGGCTACTATCTTATAATCCATATTTAACAAAGAAATAGGTCTAAATGATCCCGCATTTAAGGGATTCCTATCCTTTTTAGGAATAATAGTAATAATTGCTTTAGGGAAAGAGTGCAGTAAGGAACCAACTTTACCCGCCTGATCTAAAATATCCATCAATAAAGGGACTAATAAATCTTGAAACTCCTTATAAAATTCAGAGGTAAATCCATCATCACCTGGAGATTTACCACTTGACATATTTCAAAGTGTCTCTGTTAATTCATTGACAGTAAAACAAGCATCCAACTCCTTAACATCTGTATCATTTACAGAATGCAAAGCTAAACCAGATAAAAAAACTTTCAATAGCACCCCCATCTTGCTCTACCTCAACTTCTCATAAAACCTATGAAACTATCATTAATTTCTTGAGGTTTATAGGTAATTTTCAACTGATATCGAGCAGCATTTATCATTCCAGATGCTTGTTCTGTCTTTAACTGCCATGCTAAGTCTTTATCGCTCTCTCCCCTAACTCATAATACCGTCGATTAGTCCTCAGTAAAAGCCTTTCAAATTTATGTTTGTAATGGATTATATTGTAATTTTAAATTAACTAATCATATTTTTTAAATCTTCCATTGAATCAAAGTGTAAATCTTTCTCCAGAATCTCTATCTCCTTCTCCAACTTATCAGCTTCAGCCATTTGCTGTTTTTAACTTTAACCATATAAATGATAATTTGTCCCCATAAATAAGCTTTAAAAGCATCCCACAAAACAAATTTAGAGCCAACTGAACCTACATTTATCTTCAAAAAACTTTGAATGTGGCCCCATATAAATTTAGAAAATTCCAGATCTTTAAGTGAGAGGGAATTGAAATGCCACCGGTACACATTCTCCATCCTCTCCGAAATACTACAAGTAGTCAATAACAAGGAATGAACAGATAAAATCCTAGGTTTGTATACAAAGCTTCTGTAATTTTACCTTGCAATTGCAACGACACTAAAAACAAATCTATTCTTGAGAAAGAGTCATGCTGAAATGAATAAAATGAAAAATCTTTTTTTTTAGGATTTAATTTCCTCTATATATCTACTAAATTCAACTTCTTCATTAACACCATCAATTGCTTAGTCATTTTAGTTCTAATTACCATTTTCAGAAATTTATACAATATTGGATCTAAACATCAATTGAAATCACCTCGTATCATAATTGTGTCATAAGCCTGATTCAAATTAAGAAAAGAATCCACCATAAATTGTTCATCATCAGTATTTGGGGCATAAAAACTCATTAAAGTCCAAGATTTAGAAAAAGAAATTGTACAATTAACAATCAAAAGTCTCCCAGCTGCTTCAAAAACTGACTCCAATTTAAAAGGTAATTTCTTATTAATCAAAATAGCACCCCCTCTTGCTTTAGAATTAAAAGAAGATGATAAAACCTGCCCGACCCAATCTCTTTTCAATTTCGATGGCTCTTTATTGGTCAAATGAGTTTCCTGCAAAAAAGATACATCAACTTTCAATTTTTAAAGATATGTCAATACCCTCTTTCTTTTAATAGGGTTGTTCAGCCTGTTAATATTAAAAGTAACAAAATTTAAATTAGCCATTTAAGAATTCTTCACTCATCCCACCATAAATGGTGAAGTATCTCCCCATGACATCAATACACACAAAAAATTAAAGTTCTCTTCCAAAAGGAATTTTAAAAAACCCCAATACAAAAAAAAATACCCAATGATATTACCTCCTTCAATTACATGGGAGTGAGAGATGCCACAAAGTGGCTGACGACTTCGGAAGGATCCGCATTTGGACCTCCCCGCGAAGAGAACAATAAAAAATAATAGACATTCATCTCAAGCAGGAAATGCTTCTTCTAAATCACGATTCACTTGATCTTCATCAATTCCAATATCAATCAACAGCCAAGATTCCATCTCTCTTTACCAGACCTCCCCTTCGGAATAACAACAAGCTACTGAGAAAATTTATTTGAATTTTGGCCCTGCTTATTATCAGGTAAAGAATTAACAAACTCCAAGCTTCTGCATCATCTGAAAAAAAAAATGAGACTGATACTCCCCATAAAAATTGTTTAATACAGCAGGGTAACGAAAAGCCTCCAAAGAACAGCTTTAGCCAAATTAAATTCTTTACGACGTTTAATCACAGTTTGACTCAAATCAGCATAAAAAAAGACCCTGTTATTTTTAACAAGCGGAGACCCCTGATTATTTCTCGCATTCTGCATCGTAAGTCTCAAAATCACTTCTCTATCTTGGTAATACAAACAACGTATCAGAATAGAGCAGGACATGGCTTCCTCCGTATCGCTCGATGAGCTCTGTCCAGCTCCAGTCCATTCAGAAAATGTACTGGTCCCAAACCTCCAGGATCCATTTTTGAAAAAAATGGACTGGATCTGGTTCTTTGAAATCCTCCGGAAGACCGGCTATCTTAATATTGTTCCTCCGACTCTGGTTCTCCAAAACATCAATCTTGTTTAACAAATCAGTCTTTTGTATTTCCAAACCAGTAAATCAATCTTTTATCTTTTCCATCTTCTCTTTACAAAAGTCAACATCTTCTTTAGTATTAATAAACCCTTCTTCAATCTTTTTGAATTTGTCCTGAACTTTATCCACAGCTTTCAGATATTTGGCCTCATCCATTTTAATTATTGCTTTTTCCCCTTTCATCTCTACAAGTTGCTCCTTCCTAGCAGAAAAACCTTGTCTTATTTGTAAAGCCAGGTCAGCATTAGAAGGTGAATCTAACTGATGGGAACCAGACTCAAACGTAGAAGCCTGGCTCACCCTAGGCCTACCCTGGAATGTAGCAGTTACTTCTGTTAAAAACTGATCCTCGTCCTCTTCCAGTTTGATGGCGTCCTCCTCCTCTTCCATCGGGGAAACAGCTGATTCAACCCGACTGCGGGAACGGATGCCCCCCTTCCCCGGGCCGGTGGAGATCGGGTCCCCCTGTAGCCTGGGCCTTTTCGGGCATTGTGTGCATATGCAAAAGTTCGTGTGAGCGCAGTTGGTCTTCTTGTTCTGAAGTCGATCAACACTGCGCACTGGCGCCACCTTAAGTGACTGCACGTGAGGTCGGCTCCAATGCAGAGAAGGCCTTACCGATGGACTGCCGCTGAGGTCGGGGCTGCAAAGAAATCGAGTCCCCAGGCTCCGCTGTTAAGGTAGGCCGAGTTTTTTCTGACATTGTAGTCGATTTGGTAGCTGTTTTCTTAGTTACTTGAGCTTTAATTTTCCCAATTATTGATAGATTAGTATTTCAACAATATAATCTGTAATTGTAGAAACAAATTAAGCACTTTAATATGGGTTTTTTAAAGTTCTGCCAGGATGGGGTGTTTTCCACATCTTCTCCCTACGCCATCATACCATGCTCCCCCTCCCCTCACCTTCTACACATGTCCTCTGGTATTTGCTACTGTCCACCCTACCTAAGCCTCTCAGAATCTTGTTGACCTTGATTGTCTCCTCTCATCCTTCTTTGATCCAGTGAAAGATCCAAGCTCTGCGAACCTTGCCTCATTAAGGCACGTTCTCCAATCCAGGCAACATTTGGGTTAAACACCAAGCACCGAATTTCGTGACTTGATCATGTCAATAAGTTCTGATTCTGATCTCCACTTTGGGGTTGATTTACCAGTGGGGAGATCACAAAGTTATACTCAAAGGATGGTAAAGATATGACTAATAATTCTGCGGTGCACAGAAATGAAAAACAGGTTGCTATCTTGAATACACCCAGTGACCTGGCCCTTCACAACCGCCCGTGGCAACAAATTCCACAGATTCACTTCTTCCCCCCCCCACCACCCCCCAACCCCGGCTAAAGAAATTTTCTCTTCTACGTGGACGCTCTTCAACCCTGAAGTTGTGCCCGCTTGCCTGAGACTCTCCCACCGTGGGAAACAACCTTTTCTACATCTACTCTGTCCACACTTTTCAACATTTGAAATTTTTGAATGAGATCCCCCCCCCCCCATTCCCCTAAATTCCAACGAGTGCAGGCCAAGAGCTGTCAAACGCTCCTCATACAATAATCCTTTCATTCCCGAAATCGTTCTTGTGAACCTCCTCTGAACTCTCTCCAACGTCAGCACATAACAGCTCATAATCCTCCAAGTGAGGTCTGACCAGAGCCTTATAAAGCCTCAACATCACATCCCTGCTCTTATATTCTATTGCCCTTGAAGTAAATGCATTTTGAACACTTAGGGTGGCTAATTAACTAATGGGTTTACCAACAATTTCCCATCTGAAAAACCACAGAAAACATCCTGTCCTGACACATCTGTGCTGTGCCCAAGACTGCAAATAAATGCAGAGAGTTATGAACGCAGTACAGACCATCACACCACCCCCTCCTCCTCCGTCCACAACATCTATACTACCCACCGCCTCGGAGAGCACCCAACCTCTCATCTCCATCTCCCACTCCCCCACCATTCTGCTGAGCTGAAGGTATACGTGTGAATCTTCAGATTCAGCGACAGCTTCCTTGTTGCTGCTTTAACAGACACCTGAATTGGTCAAAGATCATGGCCCTGCCCTGCTTAACTGCAAAAGGTAAAACACAAAAGTCTGACAATGCTGGAGATACCTTGATGAAGGGCTCAAAGCCGATCTTTGGTTGTGTATCTTTATCTTTGCTGTATAAAGGATGCTGTTTGACCTGTTGAGTTTCAGTGTTTTCACTACTTCTCTCTATACCCTGCTCTCAGCCTATGTAACACCCCACCCTGCACTCAGGCCTAGAGTAGCACCCCACCCTGCACTCAGGCCTAGAGTAACACCCCATCCTGCACTCTGTCCTAGAGTAAAACCCAACCCTGCACACAGTCCTAGAGTAACACCCCACCCTGCACACAGTCCTAGAGTAACACCCCACCCTGCACTCAGGCCTAGAGTAACACCCCACCCTGCACACAGTCCTAGAGTAACACCCCACCCTGCACTCTGTCCTGGAGTAACACCACACATGAGCTTCTGTTTTATTATTTGATAAAACTGTAAAACATAAGAGCAGAAAAAGGCCATTCAGCCCATCAAGTCTGGCCCACCATTTAATCACTAGTTGATCCATTTTCCCCACTCAGCCCCACTGCCCGGCCATCTCCTTTGACCCCCTACCTGATCAATCTCCGCCTTAAATACACCCAATGACTCGGCCTCCACAACTGCTTGTGGGAACAAATTCCACAGATTTACCGCCCTCTTGCTGAAGAAACTCCTCCACATCTCTGTTCTAAGCGCCGCCCTTCAATCTTTTTTTAATGTTAAATTTTTATTTTAAAAATAAATTTAGACATTCAGCGCGGTAACAGGCCATTTCGGCCCATGAGCCCATGCCGCCCAATTTACACCTCTTGTACGTTTCAAATGGTGGGAGGAAACTGATGCCCTGCGGAAAATGCACGCAACATGGGGAGAACGTACAAACTCTTTACGGACAGCACGGGATTCCAACCCTGGTTCCTTTTGGCTGGCGCTGTAAAAGTGTGGCACTTGCCGTTATGCCAACCATGCCATCCAATCCCTAAGTTGTACCCTCTTGTCCAAGACATGCTGATGTGATTCGGCGCACGTTGACTTTGGTGGATGGCACACAAAACAAAGCTGATCCCTCCAGTTTTAGGTTCACCTATCTTGGAAAAGGAGATTGTGACTGTCCAGTCTACCCACATCCCCTCATGATTTTGTAACCCCTGGATGCTCCTGGGAAAAGAGTCTCAGTCTATCCAGCCTCTTCGCATAACTCAAGCCCGAGAATCCCGATAGCTCTTGGAAGGGGAGGCGGAGGAACCAGCACCTGTCTTCATTGATGGGAGTAAAAACACACAGAGATGCTGGAGGAACTCGGCCGGTCTCACAGTGTCCACAGGAGGCAAAGACACATGACTGATGTTTTGGGCCCGAGCCCTTCTTCAAGGTACAAGCAAAAAGCAGGTAGGCGTCTGGATTAAAGACTGTGGAGAAAAAGGGAGGGAGAATGGGAGGGGGATTAGTCCAGACCAACAGACAAACAGTGTTAATTGGATGTGATAAGAGGAATGATGAGAATTGATTTTGACTCTGTGAAAAGAGACAGAGAAAAAAAGGGGGGAGAAAGAGAGAGAGAAAGCTGGAGAAAAGGTGACAAGGGAAAAGATGGGGAGGGGGGGAGGTTTAATGGAAACCGGAGATGTCGACATGAATGTCATCCGGTTGGAGGGTTCCCAGTCGGAGGAAGAGGAGTCGTTCCTCTAATCTGCAGGTGGTGTGGGTCTGGCGGCGCACAAGACCATGGGCAGACATGTCGGCAAGGGAATGGGGTGGGGGAATTGACCTGGGAGATCCATGCTATCACTGAGTTGCTCAATGAAGCGATCTCGCCCTCAGCGCCCAGTTCCTCTGATGCAGAGGAGACCACAAAGGCAGCAGCGGGGACAGAAAGCGACAGTAGAGAAGGTGAGCACCTCCAAGTTTCTGGGAGTCCACAGATCGGAGGATCAGGACCAGATTCTGTGCTGAATATAAATGGGAGATTTATAATCTGATGCGAGAGCCAGTCAACATTCATTTGATTAGAAAAAAATAACATTTGCCAGCTGCCTTTCTGAAAGTTCCTGAATAATATCGATTAGATCCAAAACTGGAATTTTTTTGTATAAAATATATTTTAAAGTAAAATGTTCTGTTGGCAGATTCAGTTCAATCTTTACCCAGTTGCTTAAACAAGAAAACAGCTATTAAGCAAACCTTGAAGTGATGCAAATGATGTTAGCGTTTGTTTTCAGTATTGCTTATTTCCTGTTTTAAAACACAAACAAGCTGTCAGCAATTTTTTTTACCTCCTGACTGTGAAGGCGGTGACGGTGAATCAGCTCAAATCCAGGACCCGCTGAGGGTTAACCAGGTGGAAGGAGCAGAGGGATCCCGTCTCCTGGCCGCGGCTCAGACTAGTGTCCCAATGCATCGTCTGCAGCCTTCTGCACATGCGTTGCCCGGAGCTGGCAGCTGGCATGTGTCATCAGATATGCACCAGGGAAACACTTCCACAGATGAGGGAGATGTGGGTTAGTGGGCCAATAACGTGGAGGGAGCAGACTTGGAGGAAGGTGGGGTGGGAGGGGGGGGGTTTTACAAATAACAGGAGTGTGACAGATTGTTGTATTTTATATTGTATAGACTTGTCAGCCACAAACGAGCCTGCAGCTGACGTGGACTTTTTACCCCCTCCATAAACCTTCGTCCGCGAAGCCAAGCCAAAGAAAAAAGATATATAGTATATTGTATATAGTATATAGATTCTCCCAGAATCACAGTGCGGCTTTCGCGCAAACAGAGGAACTACTGACATGGTCTTTGCCCTCAGACAGCTCCAAGAAAAGTGCAGAGAACAAAACAAAGGACTCTACATCACCTTTGTTGACCTCACCAAAGCCATATGTTTTAAAGGAGATAAATTGAGGCAGATTTTTTTAAGTGTAGTTCACAGACAAATACTTCAAAACAGATCTCATTTATAATACTGGAGCTCTGCTCAAGCCAGACAGCCCGGCTCCGAGTCCCTTTGCAAAAGCTGTGGAGAGTGCCCAAGAGACTTCACTAATGGATTGTTGTTTTTGTAAAGCAACAGATGAAAGAACTTGGAGGACTAGGTTTGGAGCCACTGTCTGTCTGAGTGCAGGTGGCTGTTCTAAGAGGGAGGGTCATGTAGTGGTCGGTGCAACACCTTTACGGCGCTAGCGACTGGGACCCGGGTTCGAATCCTGCGCTGTCTGTAAGGAGTAAGGAGTTTGTACGTTCTCCCCGTGTCTGTGTGGGTTTTCCCCATGGACTCTGGTTTCCTCCTACCCTTCAAAATGTTCCGGGGGTGTAATTAAGGGGGTGTAAATTGGGCAGCACGGATTCATGGGCTGAAAGGACCTGTTACCACTCTGTGTGTCTAAATTTAAATTTTTAATTTTATAAACAGCATTTTATAGTCCAAGGTGCAGAACACATATACAGACATAAACACATAGAAACGATACACACGCACAGTACATATAACACATTATCTTAACAAATAGTACAGTTTCGGACAGTTGTTTAAGCAGTCGTTAAGCATTCTCACTGCCCGTGGGAAGAAACTGGTGGTGATACTCCTGTATACTCTTCCCCGATGGGAGCAGCTGGAAGATGATGCTGCGTGAGGGGTTGGAAGGGGCCCTCGACGATTTTGAGTGCCCTCTTAGACAATGATCCCGATAGATCACG
Organism: Narcine bancroftii; assembly: GCF_036971445.1. Lineage (NCBI taxonomy): Eukaryota > Metazoa > Chordata > Chondrichthyes > Torpediniformes > Narcinidae > Narcine > Narcine bancroftii. The sequence continues at coordinate 210,479,315 of NC_091475.1, forward strand.
TCGATGACGGAGTGGGGGGTGGGAGTTGTGTAACAGGGATAGGGTTGCTGTTTCCATCCTTCCATATATAACCATATAACCATATAACCACTTACAGCACAGAACAGGCCCGTTCGGCCCTACTAGTCCATGCCGTAGCAAATCCCCACCCTCCTAGTCCCACTGACCAGCGCCCGGTTCATACCCCTCTAGTCCCCTCCTATCCATGTAACGATCCAGTCTTTCCTTAAATGTAACCAATGATCCCGCCTCGACCACGTCTGCCGGAAGCTCATTCCTCATCCCCACCACCCTCTGCGTAAAGAAATTTCCCCTCATGTTCCCTTTATAATTTTCCCCCTTCAATCTTAAACCATGTCCTCTAGTTTGAATCTCCCCCATTCTTAATTGAAAAAGCCTATCCATATTTACTCTGTCTGTCCCTTTTAAAATCTTAAACACCTCTATCAAGTCCCCCCTCAATCTTCTACGCTCCAAAGAAAAAAGCCCTAGTCTGCACAACCTTTCCCTGTAACTTTTCCTTCTTTCTGCAGCTTGTGGGTCCTGAACTGATCAGCTGGCACCTTCATGTTGTGGAAATGCTCAATAACACCTACTCCCAATGCATCATCTTCCACCTGTCTAATGTCAGAATTAAGCCTCTCTGTTGCCAAACCAGGTTTGACTATCCAGCTGGTAGCTCTGGTACAAATGTCATTGCTTAAGGATGTTGGTGTTGGTTTGGGGGATGATAACATTAGTCAGAAGCCATTTTTCCCAGTTTCATTAACTGTACAGGCCCCCGGGATAGGAAGTCCTTTGTGCCGTTTCCCCTGGGCCACCGTTAACCGGGACACTGACTGCTTTCCTCACTGAACACGATTCATCCCTGGGGATCAAATGGAAATGGGTGACTTTCTGCTGTCCTTCCTCCACTGGTTTAATTGGCTCGCCCGTGTCAACTAATGCCGGGGATACGAGGAGGGGTCGAGGCTGTCAATTCCCAACGTGATTTGATGCCGGCGTGCTGACTGTTTTCCTTTTCTACTGGACCCCGTCCCGGTTAACTCCTGGGACAAGGTGCCAGAGGAAAAGGGGGTACAGGCACTGAGACCAGGAAATGGGGCTTCATTTCTGAAGGAAGGAGGAGCTCATTTAAATGCCAGAAGCAATTCATAGCGTTGCTGTATTCACAGTGAAACTGCAGTGGATTACAACACAAGTAAAGATTTCCACAGTTACAGAAGGGATATTCGTAACGACCAAAAATAATTTCCATTGTGAAATCGTCCACGCAATCTGACATCCACATTTGGTTATTTATAGATGCAGTCACCCGCATCACCCCCACTTTCTACAAAACATTAACACCCTGCACGCATGTGTGTGTGTGTGTGTGTGTGTGTGTGTGTGTGTGAGTGTTTGCACGCATGTGTTTTTGTGTGCGTGTGCATGTAGTTGTGTGTATGCACATATGTGTGTATGTATGTGTGCATATGTATGTGTGTATGTGTGCATGTATGCGTGTTTATGTGTATGTGTGTATATGTATGTGTGCATATGTATGTGTGTATGTGTGTGTGTATGCGTGTGTTTATGTGTATGTGTGCATGTATATGTGTGTATGTGTGTGTTTATATGTTTGTGTGTATGTGTACGTGTATGTGTGTATGTGTTTGTGTATGTGTTTGTGTATGTGTGTGTAGGCTTGTGCACACATGCATCCATGCATGTCTGTACACTGACTGTGTGAATAGCAAGGCAAACACAAACCCTAACGCTGGAAGGAGTGGCCATAGAATTGTAGGAAATGATTGCTGGAGAAGACCACTCAGGCCATTGTGCCTGCACCACCCCACGCAGTCATGGATGATCCTGCACGGTCATGTAATTGCGCAGGTGCTAACGTTGCTTTCCCTGCCAAGTGGTTCCCTTTGTCTTTCTCTGCATCAACAACCACCAGCCACATTCCCCCTCCTACCAGCGCATCTCTCCACTCCTGGTGCTGACAACGGTGCTCCTCAGCTGTGTCAATAAGACCACACTGTGTGTAGTCCCTGTCACTCACCTATAGGAGGACTTCAATAAGTGGGAGGGATGCAGAGGAGATTCACCAGGATGTTTCTGGGACTGGAGGGGTGGGAGAGCCTGGCGCTTTATTTCCTGAAGTGTAGGTGAGGTGACCTTATAGAGCCATAGAAGACTATCAGGGGCATGGATAACTAACCCTGGAAATTATAGGCCAGTGACCCTGATGTCAGTAGAAGGTAAATTATTGGAATGTGTTCTAAGAGATTGGATATACTATTAATTGGATAGCCAGGAAAGGATAAAGGATAGTCAACATGGCTTTGTGCGTGGTAGGTCATATTTAACCCAACTTACAGAGTTTTTCGAGGAGGTTACCAGGAAAGTTAATGAAGGAAAGGCTGAGGATGTTGTCTACATGGACTTTGACAAGGTCCCACAAGGGACGTTAGTCAGGAAGGTTCAGACGCTCGGCATTCATCTGCAGACTTTCGTCTTTCATTCTTTTCTTTTCACTTTCCACTTAATAACATTCTTCTGACCAGAATGACAATATCCCCTGCTCTCACTTGCTGCGCCAATTGATAACCAAATTACCGTAATTTCATTGGTGTTGAGGGCTGTACAGTTAGTGAAGAGGGCAGGATGGATCCAAACCGCCTAGCACATGCTCTTTTCTCACTGCTGCCAAGAACATCTCCAAATGGTGATTTATTCTTTTTTAAATTCGGAGATTCAGCACGGAAACTGACACTACGCACCCAAGCCTGAACCACTAAAGAACACACATACGACCAATGAACCTACAGACCCAAGATGTTTTGGATAGTGGGAGGAAACTGGAGCCCCCTGAGGTAAACCCATGTAGACATGAGGAGAACGTACAAACTCCTTACAGACAGTGGAGAATTCGAACCACGGTCACGGTAACAGCGTTGTGCAAACGCCCACGCTATTTTTTTAGAACAAATGGGAAACATATTTTCCAGTTGTGCAATGTCATTCCCCAATCAAGTTAAAATTGCAAAATCTGCAGTTGGCACGAGGACAGGAGGTGTTGTAATTGGTGAGTTAGATTCACATGGGCATGGAACAGGCCCTGCAGCACAACTCATCTATGTCAGCCAAATTGGCTTTCTGGGCTAGTTCTATATGGTAAAAACAATGGTTTCAAAGACTTTATTGTTATATGCATTGTACAATGTACGTACACATCGTAATTCTTGCCTGCTGCGGCTGAACAGGTACTTTGTTAAAAAAAAATCTATGATAGTATATTACATTTTAAATTTAATTTATTTTATTTAAAATTTCGACATACAGCATGGTAATGGGCCCTTCCGGCCCAAATGCATTAATTAACCTACAGCCCCTGCTACGTTTTGAGCAGTGGGAGGAAGCCGGAACCTGCCAGGGTAAACCCATGCAGACATGGTGGAAACCGTACAGACTCCTTACAGACAGCACGGGATTTGAACCCCCAAGCCGCTGGCGCTGTAACAGTGCCGCCCCTTTTAATTTGATTAAATTTAATTAAATTATAAAGTAATCATAAATACCAAATATAGAAATAACATAGAGTATGGACCAGTAGAATTCTGTCCAGGCCCTTCATACCACATCAAACCTACTCCACCTCAATCCAACTCTTCCCTACCCTTGATAGTCTGGCATCCATTTCCCCATCACACTTATCAGGATTAAGTTCCATCAGTCATTGCTCTGTCCAGTTTACCAGCTGGTCAACGTAGAATATAGAACATGTAACGGCTCTGATTTGCCACAGCTTACAAACCAATAAAGAATACCCTCACTCGATCCACTAGGCACAACACTGCATTCTTCAGCTTCCCAAGCACCACCCAGCTAAACTCTGACCTTCTCATTGGTCGCAAGGGTGATCCTGCCCTCTCACTCCCCTCCTCCTGCATTTAAGATCCATCATCCATACGCTAATGCTTAACAGACCCGCGCATCATCGACAGCAGCCGGCATTGCTCCTTACGAAGGTACTTATGTGACTGTGGCAAACATTCCAGCACAGTCCAGGTCCTTCTGCCCACGATGGTGAGCCGACTCTACAATAATCCTGCCCTTACAGACCAAAATTAGAGAGGAAGTGATGAGCCTTTTCAGGAGGGTGAAAGGTCGTTTATTGATGGATCTTCCCATTGCATTGATGGCACTCGCTATAGCGGGTATAGTGTAGTGGATGGGAAAGAAGGAGTGGTGATTGAAGCCGGTCATTGGTCAGCACAATCTTGTGAATTGTATGCCCTCTGTAGAGCTCTCCAGGGTCTAGAGAACAAGGTGGGCATGATCTACACAGACTCAAAGTACGCTTTTGGTGTAGTGGACACCTTTGGGGAGATCTGGAAAGAACGGGGAATGATAACTGGAAAAGGACAAAAGTTGATCCATGAAAACTTAATTGTCCAATCTCTAGATGCTCTTACATTACCTGAGGAAATAGCTGTAGTTCATGTACGGAGCCATCAAAGTGGTGACAGTCCTGAAGCACAGGGGAACAGACAGGCAGATGCAGCTGCCAAACAGGCTGCGCTCACGAAGAAAATAGACATGCAGCTGTTACTGCCCACCCCTGGAGTATCCTATTCATTCTATTAAACCTGGTGATTGGGTATATGTAAAAGCATGGCAAGATCACCAACTAAAACCTGACTGGGATGGCCCCTATTGTGTACTTTTGATTACAGACACTGCCGTGCGAACGAAAGGGATGGAGCCACATCCAACTAATTAAACGAGCTGCTGAACCACAGACTAACGACATTGATAACCTACCCTCCACCGGGCGTGCAGTCCTTCATCCTTCTGATCTGAAAGTTACGCTACGCCGGGAGAAAGTGCTGTCATGTTGTTTTTACCATTTGCTGTTTTGTTTACTTGTTGGTTCCCAATTTTTGGGAAATCACCAAATTGCTCACAATGTATTAAGTCCTCCTGGAATAGGGGCAGCAGGGGGGGAGTCACGTGATGGAGTAGTGGCCGGACGGTGAACTCCAGCCCTCTCCAGAAAAGTCGGGAAAAACAAAGGAAAACACAAAGGCACAGAAATAAAAGTTACAGAAAAGTGAGTATAAAGGTGGAAAGAAGATGGCGACAAAAAAAGAAAAATCAAAATCAACGGTAAGAAGAGAGGAAGAGAAGACAACGGAGGAAAAAGGTGAAGGCCTTACCTGTCCGAAGAGGCCCGCTGCGGAGAGAGAAACCCGCTCCCTCAGGTCGGTAAATAATGGACTACAAAAATGGCTCGCTGAGCCGAGTAAAAGTGCGCAACCGCGCATGAAAAAAAACACACCGACGGGAGGGGGGACCAGCTGGGGAGTCGATCTCCACAGCCGGCAACGACAGCTGCAGAACACCTGCAGCAAGAAGAGACCACAAAAAACAATGAAAACAAGAAAGAAGAAAAGGAAAGGGCAACAAAGAAACAACAGATGGCCAACCCAGAGGAAGAAGAAGAGGAAGAATGCAGTGAAATAGAAGAAGGGAAAGGCAAGGTAAAGGATATACTTGCTCTTGTTAGAGGATACATGGAGTCATTTAAAGAATGGCAAACACAGGAATTCAATGATTTAAGAAGAAGAATAAACAACACAGAAGAGAAAGTGAATAAAATAGATATGACCTTAACAGAAATGGGAAAAAGAATGGACGAGATGGAAGAACGAGAAGCAGCAGTAGAAATGGAGGTAGAGGACTTAAAAAAGAAATTAGAGGAATCTAATAAAAAAGTTATAGAGACACAAGAACTGTTGGCTCAGAAAATAGATATAATGGAAAATTATAACAGAAGAAATAACATAAAGATAGTGGGCCTTAAGGAAGATGAAGAAGGCAAGAATATGAGGGAGTTTATAAAAGAGTGGATCCCTAAGACCCTAGGATGTCCAGAACTACAGCAAGAAATGGAAATAGAAAGGGCACATAGAGCATTGGCCTCTAAACCACAACCACAACAAAAACCAAGATCTATTGTAGTAAAATTCCTAAGATATACTACAAGAGAAAAGGTACTGGAGAAGACAATGGAAAAAGTAAGAGAGGGCAACAAACCACTGGAGTACAAAGGGCAAAAAATCTTCATTTGTCCAGATATAAGTTTTGAACTCCTAAAGAAGAGAAAGGAGTTCAATACAGCAAAGGCGATTTTATGGAAGAAAGGGTATAAATTTATACTAAAGCATCCAGCGGTATTGAAAATATTTATTCCAGGACAACAAAACAGACTATTCTCGGATCCAGAAGAAGCACGAAAATTTGCAGAACAATTACAAAAATAGACTGAGGGAGGAAGACGTGTAATGAGAGTAAAAATGATCACGATTGATATGTATGTGGGTAAAGAGGTATAAGAGTGAATAGAGACAATGAGCATACATGAATGTATCTGTACTTAGAGGAAAATATAGATAGTATAGACAAGAATTAATAAGGGAAGGTAATGGAATAGAGAGAATAAGGAGGGAATTAAAAGAGTGACCTTTGTGACATATGAAAAGTGAAATCTTTTCTGGGGGGGGCTGGGTGGGGGGTGTAATGGAGGATTAAAACCATGTACCCAGATGCTTTTTGCTTATGTGGAACTGACGACACTGGGTCCACAAGCAGGTCACCTTACTTTCAGAACTAGCAGATGTAATTAAACTCAGCCATGGGGACTTATCTGAAGATACACTTTGAAATGGAATTCCACTGTGAGGCCCAGGGAAAGCAGTTGTCAAATGCAACACTCTGAAATTGACGAATTGGTCACAACCTGTCTTGCTCGAGAAGTTTTAATAAGTCTTTGTATCTACGAGATAAACCAGGAAATTATAACATCCTGGTTCCATAATAATTAATCTTCTAAATTGTAGAATGTAATGTTCAGTTTTGATTTTGACTGACAAATATTAGAAGGAGTAGGCGCATGATTAATTGTTTTTGGGGTATATAAGCCTGTGGTCCTGCTGCTGAAGTTTAGATTCTCCGAGGGGTGGGAACATCCCTTGTCAAGAAGGAAGAACAGCCAGAGTCCAAGCAACGTCCCGGTCGGGGGAGGTGGAGAAGCTGCTACCAGCGCCCTGACAACCTACTACAAGTGTGCAGTCGTTGCCTCGCTTCGGCAGTTGGGACCAGTCCAAGCGTTGATAAGTATAGTTGGGAAGGGCTTGCATATTGTAGTGTGAAATCAGCTTTTGAATTAGTAATAAACATTTGTATAAACTGAACTGCTCTCGGTGTGTGTGTCTATTTTCTTTCGGTAGCTCAAACACTGTGACCAATCTAAAATGAACAAAATGAGAGGTATAAGTTTACCCAAGACAATTGGCGCAGCGAGCAGGGTTGGTCTCAAGATGTTTCGCCGAAAGAAAGAGGTGAGCCCTGAGCAGTTCTTGATTCCTGGATGGACTTCCAAAGACGATGGGTTTGGCATGTTGGCCAATACCCTGTCTTTGTTGGGACCACCCATTAGTTGGGATGAGAAGTTAGACTCATCAAGTGCACCTCTGGGAGAGCGGGTTGCCACTCTCCTTCGAGAAAGTAAATTTCCTGATAAAAAGGGAATGCTGACGAATGGTTTTTGGTTGCTGGCCACAGCATTACGCCACTCCGTTCAGCGTGAAGCAGAATTAATTCAAAGAGAAGTAGAATCTCAGTGCAAAAGAAAGCAATTAGAGGAGGAGCTAGAAGTCCTGCGACAATGCTGTTCCATGATGAGCGAGATTGTTCGCACCAGTCAGGACAGAGCCAAAGAATGGGAAGATAAGCATGTCCAAATGATTTGCCGTAATATTAAACTCCGGCAGCAGCTCTGTGCAGATAAGGAAAGGCATGGAGTAGAACCCGATCCATATCGTATTCATGCCATGATAAGGAATGGTAACGATCCTGATGTAATTGAGGATTGGGATGGGAATATCTGGAATGACAATGGTAATAATGCAGATACTCCTCAGCATGTGTCTAACATACTACCCTCTCCATCTGCTGTTCACGCCCGCCCTATAAGGCAGCAGATTTCCCAAACAGACAGAAGGGGGGATGATGTAAGGGTAGAGATGGAAGGGATAGATACCCCGGTTTCCCATGTGGACCCAGGGGAAAATACCCAAACCCCTGCTTATGCTCTATGGCCTACTCCCTCTGTTGGATGGCCTCCACCTCCTCCCCTAGACTGGGTGGAGGACCCTGTGAGTCAAAGTGGGAACAGGGGTCAGAAGGAGTCAATGATCCGTGATTTCTCTGTAAAAGAGTTGGCTGCCATTGGAGATCGATTTAGGCAAAAAGCAGGGGAACATCATCCCCAGCTGCTGAGTCCTCCTGGCCCAGCTGTGCTTTCTGCTCCCACTGCTGCTTCTATCGAGCTGGCTTCTCCTGCTCCAGTTACTCATGATGAGGTAAAACAATGGGTTAAACAGGCTCTTAAAGATAACAATAGCATGTGGTCCTGGAAGCCCCCGAACCCTTCTGAAGCCTCAAGGTGTGGGCAGGATTCCCGTGTCTACTCCATCGAGACACGGCGCACACACGGGGATCCGCGGCCCTACATACCGTTAACAATCCACTGGGGTGGGGGTAATGATCGCCAATACTTGGCTTTGGTCGACACCGGTGCAGAGCACTCGGTGATTCCTGGTAATCCCGACCTCTGGACTAGACCGGCCTTTCAAATAGAGGGGTTGGGAGGAGCGGTCACCCTGGCAAAGGAAATAAAAGTCTGTGCCATGGTGGGTGATAGCCCTTCCCCTGTCTGGTTACATGCCCTGGTGGCTGCTACTGACGAGTGTATCCTGGGTATTAATATGTTGGCCGGTATGGCCCTTAATACTAGCCAAGGGGGATTTGAATTTGGAATTCGAACTATTACAAAAAAACTAGTAGTGGGTCAGGTTAAGTGGGATCCTGTGATGGTGCCAGCCCCCATGAAACCAGTGTGCATTCCACAATATCGTCTCCCTGGGGGGCAGGAAGAGATTACTGCCACCATCGATGCTCTGCAAGAAGAAGGGGTAGTGAGGCCCGCAACGTCGCCCTTTAATAGCCCTGTTTGGCCGGTCCAGAAGCCAGATGGCTCCTGGAGAATGACAGTTGATTATCGTTTTTTGAACAAACATGCCCCACCACTTGCTTCAGCAGTTCCGGACATTGTCACCCTTATTGAAAACATTGCTACTGGGAACTCAGGAACATGGTATGCTGTCATTGATCTCTCTAACGCCTTCTTCAGTATTCTTATAGCTGAGGATTCACAGGATCAGTTCGCCTTTACCTGGAAGGGGCGCCAGTATACCTTCATCCACCTTCCAGTATCGCCTTCCCTCTCAATTCACCATTATATTGATGATGTGGCCTCCTGGAGCCTCTGGCAGAAACAAGAGGGTCGCCGAGTCCCACTGGGATTCTGGTCACGTACCATGCCCGAGGCTGCCACTCGTTATTCTGTTTTTGAACAACAGTTACTAGCCTGTTACTGGGCCCTGCTAGAGACTGAAAGAATGACAGGTGATGCAGATGTTCAATTGCGACCTGCACTCCCTATAATGAATTGGGTCCTGGCTAATGATGCTAATCTAAAGATCGGGCGGGCTCAGCAGTCTTCTATTGTTAAATGGAAGTGGTATATTCAGAGTCATGCGACCAGAGGGCCTGAAGGGGTGGGCCACGTACACGAACAAGTGGCTTACCATCCCAGGTCAGGAACTCACTTATCGGAGGAGGGGGATGGTGGCTCCAGTCAGTATGCTGAGTTGAAGGCAGTCACTTTACCACTAGATCCCCATGATCACCCTCTTCGCCTGTTTACTGATTCCTGGGCTTTGGCTAATGGACTTGTGGTATGGATGCCTGATTTGCAAAAGAACAACTGGATGATACATGACCGCCCAGTATGGGGCAAAGAGTTGTGGCAGCTGTTGTGGGATGCTTCCCACCATCGTGAGATAACCGTTTATCACGTTGATGCCCATACCAATATGGCGACTAACATGGCTCAACATAATGCAGTAGCAGATCAGCTTGCCACTATCAGCTGTGCTGATACCGTCCCCCTGGCTCGATGGGCACATGAACAGAGTGGTCATTTGGGGGAGAAGGGATCAGCTATGTGGTCCCGTACACATGCTTTATCCGTCCATCAGGATGATGTCCGCATGGTCGTACGTACATGCCCAGAATGTCAGCTTGTGAAGTTCCATACCATTCCACCTGGTCCACATGGCCGAATAAAATGGGGTGCTCACTCAGCTGCGGTCTGGCAAATTGATTACATAGGCCCCATGCTAGACTGTATGGGTAAATATTATATCCTAGTAATGGTTGACACCTTTTCGGGCCTGGTTTTTACTTTTCCCACCAAGACGGCTGACCAAGCTAGCACTATCCAAGGACTAAACCATTTGATTTATCGTTATGATGTTCCAGAGGAGATTCACTCTGATAATGGCTCGCACTTCTCCAGGAAAGCAATCTGTGATTGGGCAAATGACAACGGTATTTTATGGATCCACCATATTCCTTATTACCCGCAGGCTGCCGGGTTAGTTGAACAAATGAACGGCTTACTGAAGGAACAAATTCGTTTGGAAACATCACTGGGGACCCAGAAGGGATGGTGCCATGTGCTGCAGCAGGCAGTCGACAATTTGAATCATCGCCCTTTAAAAGGAGGTACACCTTTCCACCGACTTCTTCACGCTCCTGAATTACAGCCTATTCCAGAGGAAAAACAGTCATTGCCCCCCATCCCCGAACTAGAGAATGTTGGACAAAAGGTATGGGTGGCACCACCAGGTAGTGGCCCTCCTGTAAAAGGGGAAATAGTGACACCTGCCCAGGGTAACACTCGGTGGGTAGCTATTGAGGGACAGGATGATTTAGTCTGTTTAAACACTGAACGCTTATGGTATCGTGAGTGACATGTGTCAGGCTTCTTTGTTCCAGGTTCTCCATTTTACACTCCTGGTGATCTGGCTTAACAGCTGCTTTGATGCCAGCAATTGGATTTGTAATGTCGAGGACGTTCCAAGGGAGTTACCCGTGGGAAACACGGTCCGATGCATTACACCAAGGAAGTCCTCGGTCACCAGCCTCAAGTGCAGCTTATATAAATATGTTATTGTTCAGCATGTTTCAAAATCTGTTCGTGAGCTCCAGTACCTGGGTATTGTGGCCAACAAGGATAATTTGAGCCTTGGTTGGAATCCTTTCTCATGGCTAACTGCTACATTTGGGGGGGTGGGCCACACTATCCTCCGTTGGTGGCTCGCGTCATTGCTTATCTTTGTAATTGTTGTTTTGATTTCTCTTTTTTCGCTCCCTCTGTACTCAAATACTGGTTAGGCCTCGCAAATGACAGATTGTGACCAAGGGGTGGGATGTAATGGAGGATTAAAACCATGTACCCAGATGCTTTTTGCTTATGTGGAACTGACGACACTGGGTCCACACGCAGGTCACCTTACTTTCAGAACTAGCAGATGTAATTAAACTCAGCCATGGGGACTTATCTGAAGATACACTTTGAAATGGAATTCCACTGTGAGGCCCAGGGAAAGCAGTTGTCAAATGCAACACTCTGAAATTGACGAATTGGTCACAACCTGTCTTGCTCGAGAAGTTTTAATAAGTCTTTGTATCTACGAGATAAACCAGGAAATTATAACATCCTGGTTCCATAATAATTAATCTTCTAAATTGTAGAATATAATGTTCAGTTTTGATTTTGACTGACAAATATTAGAAGGAGTAGGCGCATGATTAATTGTTTTTGGGGTATATAAGCCTGTGGTCCTGCTGCTGAAGTTTAGATTCTCCGAGGGGTGGGAACATCCCTTGTCAAGAAGGAAGAACAGCCAGAGTCCAAGCAACGTCCCGGTCGGGGGAGGTGGAGAAGCTGCTACCAGCGCCCTGACAACCTACTACAAGTGTGCAGTCGTTGCCTCGCTTCGGCAGTTGGGACCAGTCCAAGCGTTGATAAGTATAGTTGGGAAGGGCTTGCATATTGTAGTGTGAAATCAGCTTTTGAATTAGTAATAAACATTTGTATAAACTGAACTGCTCTCGGTGTGTGTGTCTATTTTCTTTCGGTAGCTCAAACACTGTGACCAATCTAAAATGAACAAAATGAGAGGTATAAGTTTACCCAAGACAGGGGGAAATAGCGGTCACTGCAAAATCAGTTGACGCTTGCGAGTGGATTCGCAAATCCAAATGGAGAGGGGAGATGTGGTTGTCCGACAAGGGATAAAGGACAACTCAGGAGGGGAAGGGGAGATTGGGGATAAAGAAGATAGAAATAGGAGAATAAGGAAAATGTTGGATGTTGTAGGAATGTTGTCTGGTAAAGAGTTGAAAATAAGAAAACAGAAATGGAAAAGGAGGAAAGGTAAGGATGGAAAAACGGAAAGAGAAGATAAACAAAATATAAAAGGGCTACGCTGAACTATATGACTTTAAATATTAATGGAATACATAACCAAATTAAAAGGAAGAAACTACTAAATTTAAATGAATAAATGTATTCCATTAGAAAAAATAACATATAGGTTAAGAAATAATATTGATATATTCGAACAAGTATGGGAGCCTTACATTAAATACAATAGCGAAAACCTACCGGGGACAAACATTACCTAAGTTGATGGAAGGAGAAGGAAAGAAAAGAATGGACTCTGTAGAATTTCTGGTGTATTTTTGTTGAATGACAACATTGTCTGACTGGCTTAATGCAACCTAGATTGTATACCTAAAATGGATGAGAGGGGGGGGGGTGGGGGGTGGCTTGGGAGGAGGAAGGGGGGGGAGAAAAATACACTGTATATGTGTGAAAAAGAAATAGTGTATATCATGGCTAATGTGATTTATGGTGTGAAAAATAAAAAATTTAAAAAAAAAGATTAGGGGCAGCAGAGGTGACAATTATTTACCTTTAGAATGTAGACAGGGCGCAAGTATAGAGTGTAGTCATAGTGGGGTATGGGTTAATATAGGATCCCAACATGGACCAGGGGAACAGAACGGCTCTAGAGGAGTAGATTTGATTTGTATTTTGGCCTCTACAGGTATTAAAAAGCGGAGTTTTAAAGGGATAGCACAAAGGAGATGGTGGGACAAAGACAGACAGAATGTTAGTCAGGGTTGTACATGTAGCAAAGATAGAGTGAATACAGATGCTAATGTTCACAGACAAGCTGCAACTCACAGGTTCAGTGACAAGAAACACCCCTCCCCAACTTGGTCTCCTGTAAATCATCCTTTGGGTCACACAGACATTCGGAATGTTAAGAACCACCTCTGTAAGGGGAGTTCCAGTTGTAAATGACGTAAGCTGCTCCAGAACACCACAGCTGCTTGGCATTTAAATCGTTTAATCAGACTCCAGCCTTGGAGAACATCACCGAACAGACAGTGATGGCCCTGAATTTATGAGCTGAAGAAAGACGACAGATACGAGCCGCAGTTCAACAAAACCGCCTGGCTCTCGATTCCTCGTTGGCTGCTGAAGGCAGCGTTTGTGAAAGACTGGTTAAGGACAATGCTCACAACGGTCAGGCGGTTAAAGACACTTCTTCAGGAGTTCGAAAATCTTCCCATGCCCAGGTTCAGACTTGGTGGGATGGACTAGACTTTTTATTGGTAACTGGAGTCTGATACCCACAGCCCTTATAGCAGCTTGACTCGCTATTCTGGCCATTATGGTGCTCCCCTGCCTAAAGACTTGTGTGCAGTATTTAATTCAACAGACCCCTCGTCAGAACACTATAACCCAAAGGATGTATGTTTCCCTAATTCTGTCTGATGATGCTGAGACTGCAGTTCGTTTACTGACCAGCTGGGAAAAAGACCAAGTTTACAAGTAATACATTCCAGTTGAGAAGTCACGAAGCTAAAAGAGAAGTGAGGATTGTGAGAGATGAGTAAAACTGATATAAAAATATGATGAGGAAACTAGTGTAGATATATGTGTAATAAATAAAGCCAGTATGAATAAGATAAGGATAGATAATAGAATGTAGGAAGTAAAGTTAGTTTGGATAAGATAAGGGTCTTCTAGCCTTAGACAGAATTAGCAAGTTCTGCATATAAGGTTGTAGCCCTGAGAGTCGGGAAGGTGTGAATTAGAACAAAGGCAGGTTTGTGAATGAGGACAATGACATGATGGGACACCGACAGGATACCCCCTGGTCCTCCAAGTTCACAGAAACAGCACGTAGGCAGACAGGATTGCCTAATGCCAAACTCATCCAGGAGGCAGAAGAATGTAAGGGGGAGGGTACTTCTATACTGAAATCAACTGTATAAAAGTTGGGTGAGCCCCAGTGTATGTGTGTATTCCCAGGGTAAGGGGAAGCACCCAACTTTGCATTGTTGTATAATAAATGTTCTTTGTTCTCAGTTTTTGTCTCGAGCAAATTCTGTGAAGGTTCTTCTGTTTCTCACACATCCAACCTTCTCTTAAATGACAGAAGGGACCCTGACACAACTATCTCATTCGGAAGTTCATTCCATTCTGTCACCACTCGCTGAGTGAAAAAGCATTAATATTTCTCCTAAAGTTTTGCCCCCTTACCCTTAACTCATGGCCTCTTGTTCCAACCTCCCCTGCCCTCAGGGGAAAGAGTCTGTTTATGTCTAGTCTATCTATTCCTTTCATAATTTTAAATACCTCTATCAAGTCCCCTCTCAGTCATCTACGTTCCAAGTCTCCTTAATCTCTCCCTGTAATCCAGATGCTGTAATCCAGGCAACATCCTTGTAAACCTTCTCTGCACCCTCTCCACCTTATCTATTTCCTTTCTATAATTTGGAGACCAGAACTGAGCCCAGTACTCCAAACCTGGCCTCACCAATGCCTTCAACAGCTGCAGCATCACCTCCCAGCTCCTCTACTCTACACTATGATTTATGAAGGCCAGCAGACCATATGCCTTCTTAACCACCCTGTCTACATGGGAATCCACCTTCAGTGAACTCTGTAGCTGTTAACCCTTTCCTTTCTCATATTTATGCACCAGTTGTGGACAATTTTCATGGTACTTTTATGTATTTGGGTGAAGTTCATGAGAAGGTTTTGAGTGGAGGGAATTTTAATTGTTGTATTGGATAAGTCGCAAAAATCAGTTTTGAAACATTTGATTGAATTATGGAGTCAAATAGATTATGAAATAGGCAAAAAAGGTTTAATTTCTTCAAAATCGCCCTAATGTCAAAATAGACTTTTTCCATTTTCCATGGATAATCAATTTTTGAGGAGTTGGAGTCGAATGGGGATTAAGAAAAGAGAAGATTGTTTTGAAGCTGGCAAATTTATTACATTTGAACAAATGAAGAATAAATTTAATGTCCCAAATAATACCTTTTTCTCTTATTACCAAGTTAAGGCTTTCTTTGGTGATAAATTAGGTCCTAGTGCAGCGACCATGTAGCGGGCCGAGTGAGCGCACAGCGCGGTACCATGAACCGTTGCCGGCGCGGCTCCTCGGCGGACGTGTGGAGCCGTAGGCCAGACCACTGGGTATTCACCTGGTTAATGGATCGCACATGCGCGGTACTGTGTGCCGAGTAACGGCATGTTGGTTTGCTGGGCCTCCTGCTAGAGGACGCGGAGCCCTTCTAATTTAATTTAAACCTGCCAGCCCCACAGATCAGCGGCAAACAGATAGTGATGTCATCACCCTGTTCCATGGAACCCAGGATGGGAGGGATATAAAAGAAGCCTGTAAACCTCAAATAAACAGCCTTGTGCTGACTATGTGTGTTGCTTTAGTAGCTCTACTGGAGTAATTGCTACAATTGGTGACCCCGACTGCAAGATTCAGCTGCTGTTAATGCGGTGGGACTTCACTTGCCCCCTTTCTGGACCCATCAATCTTGGGTTTGGCTTATTCAGGCCGAAACCCATTTTCGTCTCCGTGGTATAACGGCTGAGGACACAAAATTCTGGCATGTCGTGGGCGCGTTGGACATTGCTACGGCAGCTAAAGTGAGTGAATTTATTGCCAATCCCTGGCGGACAACCAGTACACCAGGTTCCGCCAATTTCTTCTGGACACACTGGAATTGACCAGCCATGAGTGTGGCATGCAGCTTTTAAATGTGGAGGGGCTAGGTGACAGGAATCCATCCGATCTGATGAATGAGATGCTTGCTTCTTGAGACTCTATTCCTGTCGAAACTCCCGGGTCATGTTTCGATATCAATAGCTAACATGGATTTCCGCCGTCCCCATGACATGGCCCGGGAGGCTGACAGACTCTACCATACGCCAATGTGAGAGTCTGCTCCCATACAGCTCGTATTCACAGCGAATACATCTCCCGTGCCCTGCGAACCTCCTGTGCCTGTGGTTCAAACAAAAAAGGGAGGAACGTATTGACAGGTGACAAGAATGGTATTTTTACCATTGCCGTTGGGGGAAAAAATGCCCGTAGGTGTGTCCCGCCATGTAGCTATTACAGAAAAAAGTCAGGAAACAAAAAAGCCAGCTGCCGGTAGTGGCCTCGGCAGCTGACACAAGATGACACTGGTAAACCCAAGTTTCTCGTAGACAAGGGTGCTGAGGTCAGCTTGCTCCCACCAACCTATTTTGAGAAGACACATAAGGGACAACACCTGACTCTTCAAGCAGCAACTGGGACTTCCATTCCCAGCTTTGGCACATGGCAGGTCACTGTGGATTCCAGTTCGTTCGGTTGACTTCACGAAATGACATTACCCAAACTTTCATCCTGATCAGACTCTTTTTATTCTGCCGAATTGTGAGCTATCTGCACAAGGCCTCACAAAGATGCTCTCTCTATAAAGGCTGACAGAGACAGACCCCGTGTTTTACAGCTTGCCTTTGTTCAGTGTACACATGGGACAGGCTACATTTGGCCCAATCAAAAGTTCACACAATACATTCTTACCCAATGCAATTGCTACTAAGTACAAATTCCATTTCTACAGAAGATTGACAGCCTCTTATCAGACCTGCTCATTGATTGGTTCAGAGTAAATTCCTATAGCTAGTCATCGTGCTAATTGGTCCTTTTGAATTGCCTTGCCCGCCTTACTAGAATGCTACAAAATTTAGCTTTTGCTCTCACTGGTTTTTAACCCCTTCCGTGACTGGGTTAGGTATGGTGACATTCCATTGGAATTGTGTCTTGGTTTCCACTGCACAGCCAATTTTGGGTGCAGATTTTTTAAGATCCCATGACTTGCTGGTTGACGTGAAGTGGAGGAAATCGGTTCATGCCACCACTTTTCAAACATACCCACTGGTATGCCACAAAGGGAGAGTTTCCCATCTTGAGGTATGTACCCTTCAAAAAGATGCCTACGCTGCCCTGCTCAATGAATTTCCCGGTATTCTCTCTCTTAATTTCAATATCTCCAAAATGGCCCATGGAGTGTCCCATTACATCGACGCTGCTCCCAAGGAAGACTTGCCTGCATCATCCTCTCAGTTCTAGGGTACATTCACTTCGCATCCAATTCTGGCCTGGACTTTCTTCTGCAACTTCGACGTGGTGTCACAGTCAACAAACCTCTTCCAAACAACTGGCATGGAACCCCTAAACGACATGTGCCTCCACCTCTCCTTGACACTGACTTTGTTTT
The DNA here is from genome assembly GCF_036971445.1 of Narcine bancroftii. NCBI lineage: Eukaryota > Metazoa > Chordata > Chondrichthyes > Torpediniformes > Narcinidae > Narcine > Narcine bancroftii. The sequence goes on from NC_091475.1 coordinate 210,496,934, forward strand.
TGTGCACAGACAGGTCCCAGGAGAACCATTATAAGGGCCACATGAGGGCCCTTTCCACGTGATTAAGAGAGACAGGATTGTGTATACTTTGGACATTGGGGGGCATTCCCAGCTGTTCATAGTGGACAGACTCAAGCCTGCCCATGTGAATCCTACTTCACCTGTTCATTGCCCCCAGTCCAGGTGACGAGGGTATCTGCCTAAGGTGCACACGGCCGGTATATTGGTTTCAGGCGATGTTCCTGGGGGAGGGGGTGTTGTAGCAGCTGTGTAGCAGGCCGAGTGGGTGCTGTAAGGTAAAACATCATGAGATGGGAATGTGTAAGGAGTTACCCTGTACAGGGCTGTAACAAGATGTGAATGCATCCTTGTACTTACAAGATAAGAGAGACATTGATGGATTGAGAGGCAGGAAGCTAGCAGGGAAAGGATAGCAACAGTTTTAGTCATTGGACAAGTAATGATATGATGATGTTCTAAGCACGTATCCAAGGGTATAAAAAATCACCATTTTGCTGATAACGGCAGAATGCATTCTCCGACTAACATTGTTAGTCGCAAGTGTTACAATCCGGTAATAAAGAACAAAGAACCCTGATTTCGACTCAGTCTGGTGTTTGTCTCACTCATTCATGAACAAAGCAGACCTAACAGTGCACAGTGTGGTATTGCGAACTGTCGCTCTTCAGCGGGCGCATGGAGCCATAGGCCGGACCGCTGGGCACTCACCTGGTTAATGGACCGCATGTGCGCGGTCCTGCGTGCTGGGTAATGGCACATTGCTTTGCTGTGCCTCCTGCCAGAAGGCGCAGGCCCACCACTGTGTTTAATTTAAATCTGTCAGCCCCGTGGATCGGCGGCAAACACATAGTGACGTCACCACCCAATCCCCTGGAACCCTGGACAGGAGAGATATAAAAGAAGCCTATAAAACTCGAATAAACAGTCTTGTGTTGATGAACCCTGTGTATGTGTGTTGATTTAGTAGCTCTACCGGAGTAGTCGCTACACTAGTTTAATATTACCTAGACCAGTGGTCCTCAAACATTTTCTTTCCACCCACATCCCCCTGCTATCAGTGCTCTGTGATTAGTAATTGATTCCTTAAGCTGGGATGTGGGTGGGAAGAAAAAGTTTGAAAACCGCTGACTCATTGACTCGTTATGTGCACGGTTTCAGAACTCGAAAAGAAATGGGCCAATTACCATTTTTCTCCAGAAAAATATTTCTGTAACAATTGGGTCTCGAGCAGTGATTCTCAACCTTCCCTTCCCACTTACATCCTTCCTTAAGCAATCCCTTACTGATCACAGAGCATTGATGGCAGAGGGATGACTTAAAGTGGGATGTGAGTGGGAAGGGAAGGTTGAGAACCAATGACCTAGACAGAATGAATTAGAATTATTGATTTGTGAGGGCAGTCTGAATACATTTATTTTGGAGATTTACAAATTACTTCAAAAGGAAGTTCCTAAATTAGGACAAAAGATGGAAATGATTGGATACATTTATGTAAGGAAAATATGACAAAACTTATTAATATTAGGTACAGACTGGTTCAATATAATTGAATATTATTATCAGCTTTATGTTTTCGATGTGATCAGAAAGTTGGATCTTTTTTGTCTTCTGCTTGGAAGTGTCCCAAGGTTAAACTTTTTTGGTTAGAAGTTGGAAATTCTTTGGAGAAGATAATAGCGGTTAAACTCCCTCAGGACCTGATGTTATTTTTGTTGGGTAATATTAAAGCAATGAGACATAAATTAAGGTTAACCATGTTTCAAATTGAATTTTTATGAGTTGTGTTATCTATTTCTAGGAAGTGCATAGTGTGATAATGTTATGGGGGAGGGGGGGGATGTATTATACTGACTGCTCATGTATGGAGTTGCTTGCTTTTGGCTATCCTGTAGAGATGCTCCACCCTACTGGAAACAGATGGAGATGATTTCCCACTGGCCAGTTTAGTGGTGGCTGAGATGCTGTTAATAAAAGCCCTGGTGTAGCGGGCCAAGTGGACACACAGAATGGTATTGCGAACCATCACCGGGACGGTTCTTCAGCGGGCATGCGGAGTCATAAGACAGGCAGTGGGGTACTCACCATTTAATGGACCGCACGCGAGTAACGTTGGTTGGCGGAGTCTCCTGCCGGAAGGATCGGGACTCTCACTGTGCTTAATTTAATTAACTGCCAATGACGAGGCGAGCTCTGACAGATCGCCGCCGCGGGGAGACCTTGTTCTGGCGTCAATAACGATAAAGCAAGATGAACCCCACGGGCTGAAGCATTCCACGATGAAGGTAGAGGTAAATGGGGAGCCTGTTGACTATTTGTTTGATTCGGGCAGAACTGACAGCTATCTCCACCCTATGACCGCAAGCTCCCTGAACCTTATCCTGTATCCATCTAAGCGCAAAATTTCTCTGGCTTGTTCTGGACTAAAACGAGACGTTACACATCGCTGCAGAATAATCCTGAAAGTACAGGGAAACGAATACAAAGATTTCAAATGACACCTGCTCCCCGGTCTGTACGCTCCGATGATATTAGGGCTAGATCTCCAGTGCCAAATGAAACTGGCATTTAATGGCCCACTACCATCGATCACAGTACCCCAAGAGGCTGTTTGTGGGTTGTCAACCCTTAAGATTAAACCTTCGCATCTTTTTACCAATCTAACCCCAGATTGTAAGCCTATAGCTACAGAGAATAGGGGTTATAGCAAAGAGGACAGACTCTTTATGAAGGACGAGGTTAAGCGTTTATTGAGAGAAAAAAATCATCGAACCCAGGACAAGTCCTTGGCGTGCACAAGTAGTAGTTGCCTAAAATGGTGCGAAACGTAGAATGGTCGTGGACTACAGCCAAACTATAAACAGGTTCACGCAACTAGATGCTTATCTCCTGCCACATATCTTAGACATGGTCAACCAGATTGCACAATGGATTTGAAATCAGCCTACCATTAGGTGCCCATTCACAAGTTTGAAAGGCAGCTTACTGCTTTTGAGGCAAACGGGTCCCTTTTGGAGTTACCAATGGTATATCCGTTTTCCAAAGAGAAATGGATAAGCTAGTAGATGCTCACAATTTGCAAGCCACCTCCCCTTATCTGGATAATGTCACGATATGTGGGAAGGACTTCAGTGATCAAGATCGTAACTTAGAGAAGTTCCTCCAGGTGGCCAAGGATCTGAACTTGAGCCTTAACAATGACAAATGTGCGTACTGTGCTAAACACCTGGCTATACTAGGCCTACTGTGAGTAGAGGCGAAATCAGTCCTGACCCAGAGAGAATGAGGCCACTCAAGGACCACCTGCAACGCAAAAGTCCCTCAAGCGCTGCCTGGGGGTTTTCTCCTATCTCGTTCATTGGGCGCCCAATTACGCAGATAAAAGGTGAGGCCACTGTTTAAAACAACTAGTTTCCCCTGTCTGAAGAAGCCATCACTTGGAAATCAGATACGGATTTCAGGATGGAGAGGTGGCCCGCCGAACTGCATAGCTGCACTCCACTTGAGAAGATAACATAATCTATGTCATAAATATCAGTTTTTTGGGGTAAATATGGCATCCATATTTGCAAATTGTGGGTTTGAAAATTTAATGGACTCTCTGAAGACCCCTCCTATTGGAATCTCCGGCTCCATTATTAATATTAAGATTTTATGATATTTGTTTTGTTCTCTAGTTGTTCTTCAATTCTTTCTTTTCTTTGTTTTGGGGTATATTCTGAGAGGGAGGGTTGGTGGAGGGAGGAAGGGAGAGAGGGAGAGGGGTTATTATATGTATTTCACATGTATAATTTTTGAAGTTTTATTGAAAATGGATTCTATGATGTAGTTTTAAAATTCTTAAATAAAATATATAAAAAAAAGAAGCCACCTTGAGTATCCCTAATCAGTTCCTGGCTATCCAAATTATTGTATATCCAACCTCTTAGAACACTCTCCAATAATTTCCCTACTACTGATGTCAGGTTCATCAGCCTATAATTCCCAAGATTACTTCTGGAGCCTTTTTTAAACTACAGAACACGAGTTACCCTCCAATCCTCCGGCACCTCACCCATGGCTAAGGACATTTTACATATTTCTGCCAGAGTCCCTGCAATTTCTACACTCGCCTCCCTCAGGGCAAAAGGGGCTATCTCGTCAGTTCCTGGGGACTTATCCACCCTTATTTGCTTTAAGGTCGCAAGCACTTCCTCCTCTTTAAGCTGTATGGGTTCCATGACCTCACTGCTTGTTTTCCTCACTTCCCATGACTCTGTGCCCATTTCTAGATTGAATACAGATGAAAAAAAACCACATTTAAGATCATCACCATCTCTTTTGGCTCCAGTCAAAGCCGACCACTCTGATCTTCAAGGGAAACAATTTTGTCCCCTACTGTCCTTTTACTCTTAATGTACCTGTGGAACCCTGAGGATTTTCCTTCACATTGTCGTCAAAGCAATTTCGTGCCTTTTTCCATCCTGATTTATTTCTTGAGGTTTTTCTTGCATTTTTTTATACTCCTCATGTACCTCATTTGCTCCATGAGCCTTTTATACACTTGTTATACACTTCTCTCCAAATCCCCAGTATCCCCAAAATCCAAGGTTCCCTATGCCTGCGAACCTTGCCCTTTGATCCTCGCAGGAACATACAAACTCTGATCTTAACATTTCACCTTTGAAGGTCTTCCACTTACCTTGCATGTCCTTGCCTGAAAAATAACTTATCCCAACGCACGCATTCTTGATCCTTTCTCATTTCCTCAAAATTGGCCTTTCTCCAATTTAGAATCTCAACCCAAGGCCCAGACCCATCCTTCTCCATAATTAACTTGAAACTAATGGCATTATGATCACTGGACCCGAAATGTTCCCCTACACTTACTTCTGTCACCTATCCTGTCTCATTTCCTAATAGAAGATCCAGTCTTGCACTCTGTCCAGTTGTTACCTCTATATATTGATTTAGAAAACTTTCCTGAACATGTGACCAACTCCAAGTCATCCAGCCCTTTTACAGTATGGGAATCCCAGTCAATATATGTAAAGTGAAAATCTCCTCCTATCACAACCTGGTGTTTCCTGCTACTATCTGTTATCTCTCTACAGATTTCCTCTTCTAATTCTCGTTAACTATTGGACGGTCAATAATTCAACCCCATGAGTGTGTTCATACCTTTCCTGTTCCTCAACTCGACCCATATAGCCTCAGTAGATGAGGCCTCTGGTCTGTCCTGCCTGAGCACCGCTGGGCTATTTTCCCTGACGAGCAATGTCACTCCTCCCCCTTTTATCCCCCCCCCACCCCGTTCTATCGCGTCTAAACCGAGTTTCACAAATGACCACCATGTCATAATTCCACGTGCCAATCCATGCTCTAAGATTGTCTGCCTTTCCTACAATACTCCCTGCATTGAAATAGAGGCACCAGAGAACATTTCCACCACGTGGAACCCGTTGACTTCTAACAATTTTCACATCATCTTTTCCCTCCTCTATCTGCTCTGGCACTCTGGTTCCCCTCCCCCTGAAAATCTAATTTAAACCCCCCCCCCCCACAGAGCAGCACTAGCAAACCTTCACACAAGGATATTAGCCGACCCCCGCCACCGGCGCAACATGTCCCCCCCTTCCCTGGAAGAGCGCCCAATGATGCAGAAACCTGACGCCCTCCATGACATCAGCCACATATTAAGCTGCATTATCCTGGGAGGTAAATATATTTCACCAACGTTTCGTGCCTGAGCCCCAAAAGGTTCCCGAGGATGTCACCAGGACTAGGGGTGGGTTGCAGGGAGCAGTGGTTTGCTTGCCTGCAGAAGCTCGGGACGTAGAAGGCTGAATCAGTATCAGAGTCAGGTTTATTGTCATGAAGAGGCGTCAAGAAATTTGTTTTATAGCAGTGGTGTGGGGCAGAACAAGGTACAGAATTTCCAATTCTGTAAATACAAGATTTTTAAAAAATAAATAACTGGTGCAAGAAAAGAGAAAACGTGGGGTAGGGTCCGTGGTCCATTTTCCATTCAGAAATCTGATGGCGGAGGGTAAGAAGGTGTTTTTTCGTCACTGGGTGTTCATCTTCAGGCTCCTTTCTGATGGTAACAGTGAGAAGAGGGCATGGCCTGGGTGGTGAGGGTCCTTGAGGACAGAGGCTGCTTTCTTAGCCACCGTGTCTTAAAGATGAGAGGGGGGGTGCGGTTAACAAAATCATGAGCTGAATATCATCGTTATGGGCTAGAGGTTGAAAGTGAGTGGGGACCCTTGGGGCACCTTCTTCACGAGCTGCCGGAGGAAGGGGGGTAGCGTCGGGGACAATAACAACATTTAAAAGATGTCTAGACCAGTACAGGGATAGGTTCAGATCAGAGGGAGATGGGCTGAATGCAGCCAAATGGGATTAGGTTAGATAGATAATTTGGTCAGTATGATTAAGTTGGGCCAAATGGCCTGTTTCTGCTTGTATATACAAACTCCCAGTATATTCAATGCAGCCATAGATATGAAGTTGTACAGCACAGGAACAGGCCCTTCTGCCCATCTCTTCCATGACAACTATGCAGTCTACCTAATCTACTACCATTTTCCTGTATTTGGCCCATATCCGTTTACATTCCACGCGCCCAAATGAACAGCGACAGAGATCTCACGGGAGCGGCCTCAGTGGCCGCCATGTTGTTGTATTTGGCTTCGGCCTTTTAATAAGTTGAGATCGTACGGGAGGAGGAGGAAGGGTGGACGGAGCGGAAAAGAAAGAGGTGTGCGTTCGATGTATGTTGGGAGCAGGGGGGTGGCGCTGACCGGGAGAGGGGAGAATCGTATTCTGTCTAGGTGAATCGGGCCTCCTTCAATGTATCACTTCTCACTGTCAAATGCGCCTCTTTTGGCACATGCCCCTTAGGGGAGCCGTCCCTTATCCATAGACCTGTCTAAATATCTTTCAAACATAGCAATTGTCCCCGCCTCTACCACCTCCTCTGGCAGCTCATTCCACAGTCCTACTCCCCTCTGTGTGGAAAAAGTTACCCCTCAGGTCCTTTTTTAAACCTTTCCCCTCTCACCTTACGCCCTTTAATTTTAGATTTATCTGTCCCGGCCAAATGACTCAGGTTGACTAAATTAAACAAAATCTCTGCTGCTTGCACGTGATCCATATCCCTTAGTCCGACCAAAATGCATTGCCTCACAATCATCCGGATTGAACTCCAACTGCCACTTCTCTGCCCAACTCTGCATCCTCTCTCTATCATCTTGTAACCTTCGACAACCTTCAGCTCCATCCACAACTCCTCTAACTTTTGTGTCATCCGCAAATTTACTGACCCATCCTTCCACCTCTTCAACCAGGTCATTTATAAAAATCACAAAAAGCAGGGGAACAGATCTCTGCGGAACTCCACTCGTCACCCACCTCCAGGCAGAATACTTTCCTTCCACTACTACTCTCTGCTTTCTGCGTGAAAGCCAATTTTTATCCACACGGCCAAGGATCTGTGCATCTCATGCCTCATGACGTTCTGAATGATTCTTTCATGGGGGACCTTGTCAAATGCCTTACGAAAATTCATATTGACCACATCTACCGCCCGACCCTCATCAATTTCCTTTGTTACCTCCTCAAAAATCTCAATTAGACTCATGAGGCATGACTTTCCCTTCACAAAGCCCTGCTGACTGTCCGTGAGTAGACTCGACTTCTCCAAATGCTCATCAATCCTATCCTTCAGAATCCTCCCCAACAGTTTACACCCCACTGATGTAAGACTCACTGGTCCATAATTCCCAGAATTCTCCCTATTACCTTTTATAAACAAGGGGACCACATTTGCCATTCTCCAATCCTCTGGCCCCTCCCCTGTAGCCAAAGAGGACTCTAAGATCATAGCCAATGCACCAGCAGCCTGGCATATTATCATCTGGCCCCAGGGACATCAACCTTGATGTTTTTAAGAAGATCCACTGCTTCCCCTTCCTGAATCTCAACATTGCCCAGCACACAGGCCTGTTCAATTTCGACCTCGCCCTGATCAAAGTCCATTTCTCTTGTGAATACTGAAGCAAAGTATTCATTCAGGACCACCCCAACCTCCTCTGCCTCCAGGTACACGTCGCCTCCTTTATCAGCCCCACCTTCATTCTTGTCACCCTTCTGTTCTTCACGTATACATAGAAAAGTGGTGATATGACCACCAACCGACTGCAGGGGGCGATCTCTGTACCTACAGTAAGACCACCTAAGAGGCTTACTCCACCTGGCCGGCTGTCAATCAGCCCACCTGAGCCAGTCACGCAGGGAGCCAGCAAGGCTTGAACTGGTGTTTAGACTTCTTACTGGAATAAAGCTGGTTGTGCAGTCTTCCAAGTTTTGAGCTTACTCGCTGCTACCTCAGCGCACCACAAGAACACCTTGGGATCCTCCTTAATGCTACATGTCAAGGCCTTCTCATGCCCCCTTCAAACTCTCCCAAGTCCTTTCTTAAGCTCCTTCCTGGCTACCATATACTTCTCATGAGGCCTTCCTGTTTCCTGTCTCCTCTATCTAATAGACACTTCCTTCTTCCTCTTGACCATCTGCCTCATCTGTTTCATCAGCCATAGCTCCCTTTCCCTACCATCTCATCCTGAACCCACCACTACGTGGTCCTTAAACTTCCTCCGCATTAGTTCTGTGCTTTCATCCTTGAACATCTGTTTCCAATTTATTCTCACTAGTTCCTGCCTCATCCCATCATAATTAGCCAAGTTAAACACTTTCCCATTTTGTCGGCTTTTATCCTTATCCACAGCTAAGGTACAGTTCAGGGAGTTGTGATCACACTCACAAAAATGCTCCCCCACCATGAGTTCATTACCCAGAATTAGATCCACTGTGGCCTCTCCTCTTGACGGGTGGTCCACAGACTGTGTCAGGAATCCTTCTTGAACACAACTAACAAATTCATCCCCATCTACCATCTATCCCTCTTGCAGTCAGGAAGTGCCAGTCAATATTAGGGAAGTTGAAATGTCACAAGACTCCCAAATCCACTCCCCCTCCACCATCAGACCCCTCAACAACAGACTCAATCAGGGGCTCATTTATGGATGAAAATTTCATTGATTTTTTTTTCCTCTCTGCATTGTACAGTCTGTTTGCATTTCTTTATTTATTTACATGTGTTCATTGAGTACAGTTTTTTTTTGCACTACTGTTATGGGCCCAGAGGATCCCAAAACCCAGCAGCAATAGAAATTCACCAAGACAAATGGTTACTTAAACAAAAGTTACTTTTAATTATCTTAAACATAAAAACAGGATCTAACTTATTACTGTTAAATGAAAAAACCTGTTTGACTCTTTCTGCTTGTAAAAACCACATGACCCTCCTATAACAGCAAATTAAAGTCAGACAACCTGTGGAACCAGACCCAATCTTCTGAGTTCGTTCATCTGTTGCTTTCCAAAAACAATAATCCATTACTCCACAGCAGGTTCAATTAACACCAACTTGTGAAATCCTTATAGGCATTCTTCAAAGTTTTTGCAAAGGCACCTGGAGCCTGGACTGTCTGGCTTGAGCAGAGCTCTGGCATTTTAAATGAGATCTGTTTTTTGAAGTGTTTGTATCTGTATGTGACCTACACTTAAAAACCTCACAATTTATCTTCCAAAAGCATATCTATATACAACATAAAATAAAACAATCTGTCACATTACCAATAAGTGGTAATTCTGCCATTCCCGCAGGAAAAAGAATCTCCGGGTTGTATGTGATTTTAAGTATGTTGTGATAGATTATGTTCTATTTTATATTATGTATAGATATGTTTTTGGAAGATAAATTGTGTTTTTTTTAGTGAGGGTCACATACAGATATAAACATTTGACAACAAATCTCATTTAAAATGCTGGAGCCAGACAGTCCAGGCCCCTTTGCAAAAACTTTGTAGAATGCCTATAAGGACTTCACAAGTAGGTGTTAATTGGACATGCTGTGGAGAAATGGATTATTGTTTTTGGAAAACAACAGATGAACGAACTCAGAAGATTGGGTCTGGTTCCACAGGTTGTCTGACTTTAATTTGCTGTTATAGGAAGGTCATGTGGTTTTTGCAAGCAGAAAGAGTCAAACAGGTTTTTCTCTGAGAGAGAGAGAGAGGAGAGAGAAGAGAGAGAGAGAGAGAGAGAGAGAGAGAGTGTGCTGGTTTTTTTGCAGTGGCTTTTGGAAGCTTGTTTGAAACCCCATTTTGAAGACGGGTTGTGAGTTATGAGTTTAGCTTGTTCAAAGCCCTTGTGGTCTATACAAGAGGAGATGGCTGGCTGTATAATGTTTCCCTGAGATAAGGGAAGCAAAAAGGAACTCTGTGGTGACCCTGAAAGAAAGAGGTTATCATCTGGAAAACCCTGATGGGGCAAGTTTCTTCAGCAAGACACTGAAGTGGCTGATCGGAAGAGATCAGTTTGTGTCCAACGAGCACAAATCTCTCTCTGAAAACCAACAAGAACCTTCCTGAACGGTAACCATTTACCTTTCAAACACCAAAACCTGGTGAAATACATAAATGTTAAATTCTGGGCACAGTCTAAGAATTTCCTGATATTGGTAAACTTGGAGGAGTGAGAAGTGAGATTGGACTGTGAATCAAATAACTTTTCTGAACTTGCACGCAAATTGCATACACGTGCACGTAGAAGACAGTTAAGTTAGGTTACGTTAAAGTTAATAGTAATAAGTTAAAGTTGGATCCTGTTTTTATGTTTAAAGAACATTAAAAGTAACTTTTGTTTAAATAACCATTTGACTTAGTGAATGTTTATTGCTGCTGGGTTTTGGGGTCCTCTGGGCCCGTCACAGTGTACTCTGGCAATAAATCTGAAATCTGGTGAAGGAAACACTAGATGGAGCTGCCAGGCCAAAGAGTCTCTCTCGCTCTCTCCGTGCTGTGGTTAACATAAATATAAGGCACAATTAGGAAATGGTTTCTTCCTTTTGTCTCTTTGCGTTCAGTTTAGTTGATACCTCTGATCAGAATTATTAAATTCTGAAATAATCAAAACATGTTCATCATTGCTGATGTTCACAGTGGATGTTCTACCTTGGGAGAGCCAGAATCCAAATTCCACCCCCACCATCCCCCGTTCCGCCCGACGCTTTCCCGTACCCCTCTAGTTCCGTTCCTTCCCTTCTCTTTCCTCCCGACCTTCCTCCACCTCCCCACCCCCTTCCCCTTCCTTCCTCCTCTCCTTTCTCTGCCCTATCAGCTCCTTCATATCCCCCCCAAACCTCCTCTGTACCCCCTGTATCCACCTGCAAGCCTGTGCACACCCCCACCCCTTCCCCCATCTGATACGGGTGAATACTGGCATCCCTGTTGAAGGGGTCAGGCTTGAAACGTCGACTGCTTTCCGCAGATGTTGCGCGTCCTGCTGAGTTCCCCCAGCACTTCCTGTGGGTTGAGCCATATTTCACTGATGAACAAAAGTATCATGAGTCAAAACATAATCGGCAAAATTGATCACTCTCTGTAACCACCTACACACCTGATTTTCCGTCTGGGCACTGTCCAGCCAGATGGCATTAACTTTTCCAGTTTCTGTTCACCTGCTCTCCTCTTCTCCCCTCTCCCCTTCCCCATCCAGGTTTTCTGATTAAGAAAGCCTTTGACTGCCTGCCACGTTCCACCATGCTCCTGTAAAATGTTGTCAAGGTGGTGGCCAGTAGCTTTGCCCTCTTCAACCTCCTTAGGGTGTCTTGCTGGATGGAGTAAGATGCTGGGGGCATTGCTCCGATTTTATTTTTAAAAATTCCCTTTTTCTAACAGCCACCGAAGTTTAATTTTCTCATCAGAATCGCTCTCTCCATAACAGTATTTTGTTTAATTTATAATGGCATCACTCAGAAGTGGAAAAAAAAACTTGTCAGGAAGTTAAAAATGGGAAAACAGAAAGAAAGATGGAAACCCTAAGGGAAATCCTAAAGAAATTCCGTTAACAGTACAACTCCAATTATCCAAAATCAGATTCTCCGAAACCCTCAGTCATCCAAAAAAATTTTTAGTCGAGGCTATCTGAAACTCTAATTTAGCCAATTTTTTTAAAAATGAGGCTATCTGAAACCCTCATTTATCCAATATATCTGATGTAGTGAATGCAGATTCAAGCTTGAGTTTTAAAAGTAAATTGGGTCAATTCATGGATGGGAGGTGTTTGGAGGGTTATGGGACAGTGGGACTAGTTAGTTTAATTAGTCGGCATTAGTTTAATGGCCTGTTTTCCTGTACTGTAACATTCTATGGATGGAAGGGGTTTGGAGGGTTATGGGACAGTGGGACTAGTTAGTTTAATTAGTCGGCATTAGTTTAATGGCCTGTTTTCCTGTACTGTAACATTCTATGGATGGAAGGGGTTTGGAGGGTTATGGGACAGTGGGACTAGTTAGTTTAATTAGTCGGCATTAGTTTAATGGCCTGTTTTCCTGTACTGTAACATTCTATGGATGGAAGGGGTTTGGAGGGTTATGGGACAGTGGGACTAGTTAGTTTAATTAGTCGGCATTAGTTTAATGGCCTGTTTTCCTGTACTGTAACATTCTATGGATGGAAGGGGTTTGGAGGGTTATGGGACAGTGGGACTAGTTAGTTTAATTAGTCGGCATTAGTTTAATGGCCTGTTTTCCTGTACTGTAACATTCTATGGATGGAAGGGGTTTGGAGGGTTATGGGACAGTGGGACTAGTTAGTTTAATTAGTCGGCATTAGTTTAATGGCCTGTTTTCCTGTACTGTAACATTCTATGGATGGAAGGGGTTTGGAGGGTTATGGGACAGTGGGACTAGTTAGTTTAATTAGTCGGCATTAGTTTAATGGCCTGTTTTCCTGTACTGTAACATTCTATGGATGGAAGGGGTTTGGAGGGTTATGGGACAGTGGGACTAGTTAGTTTAATTAGTCGGCATTAGTTTAATGGCCTGTTTTCCTGTACTGTAACATTCTATGGATGGAAGGGGTTTGGAGGGTTATGGGACAGTGGGACTAGTTAGTTTAATTAGTCGGCATTAGTTTAATGGCCTGTTTTCCTGTACTGTAACATTCTATGGATGGAAGGGGTTTGGAGGGTTATGGGACAGTGGGACTAGTTAGTTTAATTAGTCGGCATTAGTTTAATGGCCTGTTTTCCTGTACTGTAACATTCTATGGATGGAAGGGGTTTGGAGGGTTATGGGACAGTGGGACTAGTTAGTTTAATTAGTCGGCATTAGTTTAATGGCCTGTTTTCCTGTACTGTAACATTCTATGGATGGAAGGGGTTTGGAGGGTTATGGGACAGTGGGACTAGTTAGTTTAATTAGTCGGCATTAGTTTAATGGCCTGTTTTCCTGTACTGTAACATTCTATGGATGGAAGGGGTTTGGAGGGTTATGGGACAGTGGGACTAGTTAGTTTAATTAGTCGGCATTAGTTTAATGGCCTGTTTTCCTGTCCTGTAACATTCTATGGATGGAAGGGGTTTGGAGAGTTATGGGACAGTGGGACTAGTTAGTTTAATTAGTCGGCATTAGTTTAATGGCCTGTTTTCCTGTACTGTAACATTCTATGGATGGAAGGGGTTTGGAGGGTTATGGGACAGTGGGACTAGTTAGTTTTATTAGTCGGCATTAGTTTAATGGCCTGTTTTCCTGTCCTGTAACATTCTATGGTTGTAAGGGCCAACAATTTCTTTCTTCATCCCAAAAGCTAAAATTAAAGGAGTTTCATTTTTATTGATCCTTTTACATTTTGATTCTATTGCAGAATCCAATGGTAGATTTCTACTTCTAACTGGTTCCCTATGTAAAAAAGGTGAATATTTATTCTCCTAATTTTGACGACCCAGCATTATAAACGTGCGCCTTCATCGCTGCTGAGTTTGAATGAGTTTATTGTTTATGTGGAGGGGGGAGAAGGGGGAGAAAGAGCAGAGAGAAGGAAGGGGATAAGGAGGGGGAAGGGTGGGGGAAATGGAGGGGGGGGGATTTTATTTGATTACCTCGGATCTGTGTTTTAGATGTGGTGAAGAGATGGGCACTTGTTTTCATTCGATTTGGACCTGTTCCAAGGTTAAGACATTTTGGGTACAAGTTAAATTATTTTGGAGAAAATATTAGAAGTGAGTCTTCCGTTTGATCCAATGTTGTTTTTATTTGGGGACATGAAGTTGATTGGTTTAGGATTAAGATTGACTATGTATCAAATTGAATTTCTGCGTTGTGATGGAATATATGGGAGATAAATTGGTAAAATTAGAGTAGATTACATGCACACACATATTTTAAAACAGATCTTATTTGAAATACTGAAGAATTCATATTCAGTGACTTTACAGAAACTGGAAAATGCTATGCACATTCACAAGTAGGTGATAATTGAAATGATGCCATGAATGAATGGAGTGTTGTCTTTAAAGCAATAAGCAGGAGACTTTAGCTGTTGAAAGCTCTTTGCAAGGGTTTTGACAGAGTGCACAGAAATGACACTCCTGGGTTCTTGTTTACCTAAAAACCACAGATTGACCAAGAAGACTAACTCTTTGTTTGTCTTTTTTAAACTAATTGTTTGCTGGAGAAGGAGGGGGTTTTGCAAGTGAGAGAGAGAAGGATATGTGACTGGAAGTTTGAGTCTGAGATAGAGAGATAGAGACATGACTGAACAGTGTCAGCCAGGAGAAGCTTGTTGGACTGAAACAGAAACTCCAGAGCGGCGGATGGCTGGAAGTGCTATCTGTCTGATGTTTCTCTTGAAATAAGTGGAACAGAAAGGAACTCTGTGGTAGGCTGAAAGAAAAAAAGTTATCATCTGGAGAACCCAGGTGGGGCAAGTTTCATCAGTGAGACTTTGAGGTGACTAATGGTGGTATCTCAGTTGTGGAAATCTTGGAACAACAAATCTCTCTCTGCAAACCTACAAAGAGCCTTCCTGAGCGGTAAACATTTACCTTTCGGGCACCAAAGCCTGGTGAACTTTATACATGTTAAATTCTGTGCACAGTATAAGATTTGCCTGCAACCAGAGAACTTGGAAGAATGAGAAGTGAGATTGGACTGCAAACCAAAGAACCTTTCTTACATTTACACACACATCATACACATGTGCTTAGAATTAGAAGGGGGTTAAGTTAGGTTAGTTAAGTTAATAGAGATAAAGTTTGATTCTGTTTTCATATTTAAAGATAATTAAAAACAACTTTTGTTTACGTAATTACTTGTCGTGGTGAATATCTACTGCTGCTGGGTTTTGGGGTCCTTTGGGCTCGTTTAGCTTTGGCTGTTTACAAAAATGTTTGGCAATTAAAATTTTTTTACTCATTCTGGTTTTATTCGATCTAATTTTTTTTTCAACCATTGGTGAGTGACCAAGCTTTTTCTTTTTCGGGAAGGCTAAGGGTATTCTTTGCTTTCGGGATTTGTTCATGGAAGATTATCTTCTGTCCTTTGAGCAAGTTTCAAACAAGTAATTTGCATTAGTTTAGGTATTTTTCAAATTAGACATTTTTTTTAAATGCTGCATTACTCCTTTTTTAAAAAAATATCAAAGAAGCTATATCCGTAATGTGTGTTTGGGTACAAGAGTGGTTATCAATTTACTGACCACGGGAAGTGCAATCAGACGGGCAGCTCCCAATACAGAAATGATAAAAAATTCTCGACCTATTTCAATTCATAATGGATGTTCAAGTGTTACGAGTCCAGAGGACCCCAAAACCCAGCAGCAATAGATATCCACCACGACAAAGGGTTACTTAAACAAAAGTTGCTTTCAATTATCTTTGAACATGAAAATAGAATCAAACTTTAACTTATTTCTATTAACTCAGTTAACCTACTTACCCACTTTTAATGTTAAGCACACGTGTGTGTGATGTGTGTGTGTGTGAGTTGAGTAAAGTTCTTTGGTTCGCAGTCCAATCTCACTGGTTGCGGGCAATTCTTGTACTGTGCACAGAAGTTAATATTAATAAAGTTCACCAGGCTTTGGTGCTTAACAGGTAAATGGTTACCATACAGAAAGGGTTCTTGTTGGTTTTCAGAGAGAGATATGGGTGATGGTTTTTTGTTTGAATCCATCCCAGAGGAGTTTGATAGCAATTATATATAATATGTTATTAAAATTGCAGCCAGTCTTGACTGATAAATTTGAGAGGGCATCTGTCTTGGGTAAACTTATACCTCTCATTTTGTTCATTTAGATTGGTCACAGTGTTTGAGCTACCGAAAGAAAATAGACACACACACCGAGAGCAGTTCAGTTTATACAAATGTTTATTACTAATTCAAAAGCTGATTTCACACTACAATATGCAAGCCCTTCCCAACTATACTTATCAACGCTTGGACTGGTCCCAACTGCCGAAGTGAGGCAACGACTGCACACTTGTAGTAGGTTGTCAGGGCGCCGGTAGCAGCTTCTCCACCTCCCCTGACCGGGACGTTGCTCGGACTCTGGCTGTTCTTCCTTCTTGACAAGGGGTGTTCCCACCCCTCGGAGAATCTGAACTTCAGCAGCAGGACCACAGGCTTATATACCCCAAAAACAATTAATCATGCGCCTACTCCTTCTAATATTTGTCAGTCAAAATCAAAACTGAACATTACATTCTACAATTTAGAAGATTAATTATTCTGGAACCAGGATGTTATAACTTCCTGGTTTATCTCGTAGATACAAAGACTCATTAAAACTTCTCGAGCAAGACAGGTTGTGACCAATTCGTCAATTTCAGAGTGTTGCATTTGACAACTGCTTTCCCTGGGCCTCACAGTGGAATTCCATTTCAAAGTGTATCTTCAGATAAGTCCCCATGGCTGAGTTTAATTACATCTGCTAGTTCTGAAAGTAAGGTGACCTGCGTGTGGACCCAGTGTCGTCAGTTCCACATAAGCAAAAAGCATCTGGGTACATGGTTTTAATCCTCCATTACAGCATCAACAATCTTTTTCTGCAGAGACGTGGGAAAAGATTCTTCAACTAGTCGATACCTCTTTAAGGTGGGCCCGCCCGCTACTCCCTTATTCAATTCAAAGGTGTACGTAGGGTGCACACGTCTAAGGACAAGCTTGCCTGTATTTTTTCCTAATTTTAATTCAGTCTGTGACAGGTGTAATTCATTGACCCATATGTTTTGGTCCTGTCCGGTTCTGGAAAGAGATCTTTGGTCCTCTTTCAGTCATCCTCACAATTGATTTGCATCCAAATCCCTTAATTCCTTTTTTCAGGAGCTTCAGGAGCAGGTGTAGCTCACTGTCCGGCTTCTGCTCATCCGAGGATTGCTTTCACCACCCTAATGGCCAGGAAGGCAATTCTTTTTTTTAGATGGAAGGACCCCTCTCTTTCTTCTATAGTCCAATGGGTTTCCTCAACCCATGGCCTGTTTGAAGAAACTTGGCCCCCATTCATACAATACTTTTGTATGATATAATCACTAGACCAGTGGTTCTCAACCTTTTTCTTCCCACTCACATCCCACTTTAAGTAATCCCTATGTCATCCATCCACTGTGATTAGTCAGGGATTGCTTAAGGTGGGAAGAAAAAGTTTGAAAACCCATGTATTAATCGTCCCTCATGGACTTGTTATATGCACGGTTTCAGTACTCCAACAGAAATGGGCCAATGACCGTTTTTCTCAAGCAAAATATTTCAGTAACAATTGGGTCTAGAGCAGTGATTCTCAACCTTCTCTTCCCACCCACATCCCACCTTAAGCAACCCCTGACTAATCACAGAGCACCGATGGCATAGGGATTGCTTAAAGTGGGAAGGAAAAGGTTGCGAACCACTGCTCTAACGTTTTTCTTTTGGAGTTGTTGTCCTGTCCATGAAATTTCTCTTATGGGTGAGGACCAGGCTTCTTACGTTTGATGAACCTTGATCCAAGGCTTTCCAGTGCTTTTTTTTAAGTGTTATTTATGTTTTTTATACTTTTTATTTTTATAGATTAGTACAGGGAATTCCAATGGGGAATTCTTATTTTTCTTCTCTTTGACTGTGTATGGGGAGATGAAGACACTATTATTTTTCATTGGTTGTTGTATATTATAATCTTATCCGTCATGTCTCCTTGTCCTTTCTGTGCCCAGTCTACTGTGTTTCATATTATATTAAGATTCAATAAAGATAGAAAAAGAAAGGAAGTGTAGGTTCTGTGGCCTCTTCCTCACTAATGAGGAGATGTTCTGGGTCCAGGATAGGACATCTTTTATATGCACACTGTCGGACTCTGGCTTTACCTTACTCTTAATTTAGTCTATGTGTAGTCTGAGTCCAGCGTGTTCTTTGAATGAAGTGATAGGAGAAGGTATTCGGTTCAACAGTCAATTTATTACACAGCACAAGAATAAAACTTAACAAAGCTCTGGGTCACTCATTAGTTCATAGGTCACCTGCACAGTGAGCTACTCCCCAAGACTGACCCCTATTGTCCAGTTGGCTCAGTTTATATAGATCAACCTTATCATACAGAACAAAAGTTGGCTTCCTTTGCTAGATTTCATTATCATACAGAACAAAAGTTGTCTTCCTTTGCTAGATCTTTTTTCATAAGGGTTATCACAAGTCATCTCCTGTTTTGCAGATATCTGGGGTGTAGCGCTCCCATCTTAATCCTCCAGGCCAGACTATCCTGTTGATTGGATCAGAAATTAATTCATCCCCAGATATTTCTAATCACCATTCTGTTCCTGTCTGGCCAATTTCTGCTGTTCTCTTTAACACCTCCTCATGCCTTAATCTTCCTCCTTGACTGGTTTTCCATTCCCTTTGTTTCTTGCAGGCCATTCTTTGTTCTGGTCTGGCCTGTGTCTCCTGTGCTACTCACCACCTCCTTCAGTTTGAGCATTCCTCCTAAATCGTTTTATGCATTTCCTCTCCCTGTAGTTTGGGAGCAGACAATTTTGCTCAGCCAACTTTGCTCCATGCTGTGATTGCCACTTAATCACATTCCTCTTTTTCCCTGACCCATGCAGTACATATAAACTTATTAATGAATCATTTCTTTCATAATGTTTTAACCCCTAGATTCCAACAACACCAAGGCACTTCATGTTCTCCACTCTATCAACGACGGGACCATTGATGTGTAATGGAGAGTGATTTCCTAAAGCCACAGTCATCTCCTTTAGTCTTGTCCATGTGGAGACTCTGGTGGCTGTTTTCACACCATTCCACCAGCTTCCCAGCCTCCTCCCTGTAAGGTGACCCATCGTTGTTGCCGATGAGGCCAATTACCGTGTCAATTGTACATTTGACGATTCTGTTAGAACTGCACCTGACAGTGGAGTGAACATTATGGTCATAAAACCATAGAACATTAGTAGGCTGTGCCCACGGTCCCAAGGTGCATCAGTATTCAATGTGACGGGACTTGAGGGTTTGCTGTCAACCTGGACAGACTGTGAGAATTACTTTCAAGTTCTCTCCTCATTAATATTACCTACCCCAGATTCCAACACATCCCAACCAGAGATAATCCCAATGGCTCATTAATCTACTGAGGTTTACATAGAACACCACAGCACAGCACCTTCGGCCTTCAATGTCATGCTGACCCATGGACTGCTACCAAAGAAAATGAAGCCTCCCATATCCCGTAACCCTCTATTTTTATTTCATCCTTGTGCCTGTCCAAGAGTCACCCCTCATGTTTCAGCCTCCACCACCATTCCAGGCACCCACAACTCTGTGGGGGGAAAACTTTTCCCGAGGTCTGGCCTAAACTTTACTCCCTTCACTTTGTACAAATTAAGTTTGGAATTAGTAAGTTTGGATGAGCGGTCAACAACCATGTAAAGAACACTATTTACAGAGTGTGGGATCACAATTAAAAAGGAAGATCAGTTATCCCCAAGCAAGGGCAGCGTGGGAGCACTGTTGTGGGGTTCATTCAGAAGCCTGATAGCTGCGGGGAGGAAATTGTCTTCAAGCCTGTTGGTGTGCCCTTTCATGCTCCTGAGCCTTCTCCCTGATGGGAGGAGGGAGAAGAGAGTGTGTCTGGGGTGCGATGGGTCCTCCAGTGTGTTGGCTGCCTTTCCCAGGCTGCGGGAGACGTAGATGGAGTCCATGGAGGGAAGGGAACTTCGCATGAAGTGCTGAGCTGCATTCACCCACTTCTGCAGCTTCTTCTAACCTCAAGCAGACCAACTCCTGTCCAACGGTGTGATGCCCCTGGCAAATCTGCTCTCGAGGGTGCCCCTGTAGATGGACGGGTTGGGGGGGGGGGTACATGAGGAACTTCCTTAGTCTTCGGAGAAAGTAGAGGCATTGGTGGGCTTGCCTTTCGATGTTAGAGGAAACCCATGTGATCATAGGGGAACATGCCAATTTCGCACGGCAAACACTCAAAATCAGGAGCGAATCACGGTCTCTTGCACTGTGAGACCTCACTTGAGCAGTTTTGAGCTCCTCATTTAGGAAAGGAGAGGCCTCAGAGGAGATGTTTGGATTGTTGCTTCTTGCACCATTTTTTACCACCTCTCTACAAGCCGACTCGTCATTACTGCCGATGAAGCCAAACTACTGTTGTGTTGTCCATACACCTGGTAATTCAGTTGGAAATGAAGCTGCAGCACAGCCATGAGTCAGTAGCGTGAACATGAGTGGGCTGAGCACACATCCCCGAGTTGTGTCAGTCTCCAACGTGATGGGACTTGAGGGGTTTGCCACCAACTCGGACAGACTGTGAGAATTATTTTGAAATCTTCTCCAACACCATGCCACCAGAGGAAGTTCCAATGGCTCATTTAAAATTAAAATAATCTGTCACAAAATATCTTGCACATTGTGAAGGGTTCTTCTGTGAGCTGTCTAATAGTCTATCTCCAACATTCATAAAGAGCTCTATTTACAGAGTGTAGGGTCGCAATTAAAAAGGAAGATCCATTAGCGAGGGAGCACTGTTGTGGGGTTCGTTCAGGAGCCTGATGGCTGCGGGGAAGAAACTTAAGCCTGGTGGTGTGCTCTTCAACACTCTTGAGCCTTCTCCCTAATGGGAGGCGGGAGAAGAGAGTGTGTCCGGAGTGGGGTGGGCCCTTCGGTGTGTTGGATGCCTTTCCTGGGCAGTGGGAGATGTAGACAGGGTCCGTGGAGCGGATGGAAGTTTGCTTGGTGTTGCAAGCTGCCTCATCACCTTCTGCAGGTTCTCCCTGCCTTGAGCAGAGCAGCTCCCATCCCACACGGTGATGGTGGCCCTGTAGATGTTGTGGAGGGACAGGGGCGGGTGGGGGGGGGGAACATGATGAACTTCCTTAGTCTTTAGAGAAAATAGAGGCATTGATAGGTTTGTCTTTGGGCAGGAGGAGACTGAAAAAAACCCATATGATTATAGGGAGCAGGCAAACTCTGCACGGAAATCACCCAAGCTCAGGAGTGAACCATAATCTCTTGCACAATGAGACCTTACTTGAGCTGCTTTGGGGCTCTCATTTAAGAAGGGATCTGCTGACGATAGAGAGGCTTCAGAGGGGGTTCACAGGAATGAAAAGATTATCGTATGAGGAGTGTTTGCGGCTCTTGGCCTGGACGTTGGAATTTTGGAGAATGGCGGGGGGGGGGGAAGGAATCTCATCGAAACATTTTGAATGTTGAAAGGTGAGGACAGAATAGATGTAGAAAGGTTGTTTCCCACAGTGGGAGAGTCTAGAACAAGAGGGCATAACTTCAGGATAGAAAAGAGATGCAGAGGAATTTCTTCAGCAAAGGGTGGTAAATCTGTGGAATTTGTTCCCACAGGCAGTTGTGGGGGCCAGATCATTGGGTGCATTTAAGGCAGAGATTGAGAGGTTCTTGATCAGCCAGGGCATCAAAGGTTATGGGGAGAAGGCCAGGCAGTGAGAGAATGGATCAGTTCGTGATAGAATTGTAGGGTAGATTTGATGGGCTGAATAGCCTATTTCTGCCACACCGTCTTATAGTCTTATGAAGCTATTTTAGCGGCTGTGTCATGGTATCTCTTGTTTTGTGATAGAGACCGTGACTTCTGACTGCAATTGGTCAATCTCAACAAGACCACCCACTTGTTCCCACCAACACCATGGGATCCCCTTCACCAGAAGGACTGCATCAGTTCTGAACCATGGCTCCACCCACCTTCTCTGGGGAAATGAGATTTGGCAATAAATAATAATAACTGACTTAATTTTCCTAAACTAATAAATTGCAAAATGAAACATTGCCTACAGTCACTTGAGTTCAGAAGCTCAGTGAAATGTTGTGGCATTTGAAACATTTGAAATGTTTCAGATCAAAGTTCAAATTTATTGTCATCTGGATTGTTCTGCTGGGCTTCGTTAATCAGGGGATTGAGTTCAGAGGTCACGAGGTCATGTTGCTACTCTACAAATCTCTGGTGAGACGTCACTTAGAATATGGTGTTCAATTCCGGTCGCCTCATTAGAGGAAGGATGTGGAAGCTATGGAGAGGGGGCAGAGGAGATTTACCAGGACGTTGCTTGGAGTGGAAAATGTATCTCATGAGGCAAGGTTAGCAGAGCTGGGACTTTTCTCTCTGGAGTGGAGAAGGATGAGAGGTCACTTAATGAAGTTTTACAGCAGTGGTCTTCAAACTGCCCCCCCACTAAATTTGCATCCATCCTTAAGTAATCCCTATGCCATTGGTGCTGTGATTAGTAAGGGATTGCTTAAGGTGGGATGTGAGTGGGAAGGGACTCAATTGTTCTAGACTCAATTGTTACTAAAATATTTTGCTGGAGAAAAATCCTCATTGGCCCCATTTCCTTTGGAGCTGTGAAACTGTGCACATAACGAGTCCATGAGGGATAATTAAAACAGTGGGTTTTAAACCTTTTCCTTCCACTCACATCCCACCTTAAGCGATCCCTTACTAATCACAGAGCACCGATGGGATGGGGATTACTTAAAGTGGGATGTGAGTTTAGGGGGGCAGTTTGAAAACCATTGGTCTACAGGATTATGAGGGGCATGGGTCGGGTGGACAACCAGCACCTTTTTCACAGTGCAGGAGCAGAAAACACCTGTGGACATCTGTACAGAGTGAAGGGAGGAACTTTTAGTGGAGACATCAGGGGTAATTATTTTTTACACAAGAGAGTGGTGGGTGCTTGGAATGCATTGCTAAGGTTGGTGGTGGAGGCTGGTACAATAGGGGCATTTAAGAGACAGGCATGTGGATGAATAGAGGGTTATGAGATAGGGAGGGTTTAGATTTTCTGGTAGGTATATATGGGTTGGCATAACATTATGGGCCAAAGGGCCTATACTGTGTTGTAATGGTTCATGTTTTATGTTCTATACAATCCAATAAAACAGTGTATCTCTGGATATTGAGGACAGACACACCCTATACACAAATGACATGTATACATAGCGATCCAAAAATAAATGTATATAAAAATAATTTACGGGTTTCTAGGATTGTTCAACCGTCTCATCACCTGGGCGAATAAACTGTTTCCCCGCCTGCCAGTCCTGAATTTTATGCTCCTTGAAGGTAACGCCTCAAAAACTTTTGCGGGTTGGATGGTAAGGGACCTCGATAATTCTCAGAGCCCTCTTTACGCACTACTCCTTACAGATAATGCTGAGAGAGGGAAGGGAGACTCCAGTGATCTTCTCAGCAGTTTGAATCACCCTCCAATATGACCTCTGATCTGATGCAGTTACCATACCGCACTCTGATGCAGCCAGCCAGGATACTCTATATTGCTCTGTGTAACATTATTAGGATGGTAGCTGGAAGCCTTGACTGCCTAATAACCTAATGGATTGGATTGGCAACACCATGTGTGTAAATAAAGTACCTGTACCAGCAGCTCCACTACTCCTGAAAGAACACACACAACCAAACGGGTTGAGCTCAGTGAGCAGACTAGTTTATTGCAGGCTGCTGGGCTGCACTTATACTCCCAGCCCAGACCTGGCTGAGAACCGCGCTGGAGGGCGCTGACGTCACCCGGGTGTCATGTGTTCCCCCAGCACAGGCTCCTGAGCAAATCTGTAGGGAGATAGTAGATATTTGTGATAAGCACAGGGTTGTAATTATGGGAGATTTTAATTTTCCACATATAGATTGGGAAACACATTCTGTGAAAGGACTGGATGGGTTAGAGTTTGTGAAATGTGTGCAAGATAGTTTTTTATAACAATATGTAGAGGTGGGATGTGAGTGGAAGGAAAAGGTTTGAAACCCACTGTTTTAATTGTCCCTCATGGACTCGTTATGTGCACGGTTTCACAGCTCCAAAGGAAATGGGGCCAATGAGAATTTTTCTCCAGCAAAATATTTTAGTAACAATTGAGTCTAGAACAATTGGGTCCCTTCCCACTCACATCCCACCTTAACAGAAAACCCCCGACGGCGCCATTTTGGCTGGCTGCCCTGCCGTGTAGCTTACAAGTGGGGCCGGTTCGCCTGCCTAGTGGTGAGCCACCACATACCAATAATTTCATATTTATTTCTAACCAGTGAGTGCATTCTTATTATCCAAATCCTCATCTGCTATTTTTCAACAAATTATGTCCATTGCCATATAACAATTCCAGCACAGAAACAGGCCATCTCAGGCCCTCTAGTCCGCACCGAACCAAGTCCTCTCCTCTAGTCCCACCTACCTGCTCCCTGCCCATAACCCTCCATTCCCCTCCCATCCATATACCTATCCAATTTTTCCTTAAATGACAAAATGGACCCTGCCGTCACTAGTTCTCCCGGAAGCTCATTCCACACTCCTATCATCTCTCTGAGTGAAGAAGTTCCCCCTCATGTTACTTCTAAACTTTTGGCCCTTAACTCATGACCTCTTGCTTCAATCTCTCCTACCCTCAAGGGAAAGAGCCGATCCACATCAACTCTATCTATCTCCCTCATAATCTCAAATACCTCTATCAAATCCCCCTGCATATTGTTAAAAAAATCATTTTTAAATTTAAAAATGTGCTACTTATTAGCCCATTCCAGTTTTTCTATCAATCGATTCATTATCTGAATGGAACATGTTTCTGGGACTGGTCTGCCCGAGTGATAAGAAAAGGCTGGATATTCTGGGACTTCTCTGCCTAGAGTGTGGAATGTGTGGATAAGGATAAAAGCAAACAAAATGGGGAAGTGTTTAACTGGGGAACTAGCGAGAGTAAATTGGAAACAGATGTTTAAGGGAGAAAGCACAGAACTAATGCGGAGGAAGTTTGGGGACAACTTGTGGTGAGTTCAGGATAGGGTTGTCCCTCTTGGACAAAGAAACAATGGTAGGTGAGACAGCTGGCCAAGAGAAAGAAGGAAGCAGATATTCAATTATAGAAACAGGAAGGGCTCATGAGAAGTATATTGTAGCCAGGAAAGAGCTTAAGAAAGAACAGGAGAGCTTGAAGAGGGCACGAGAGGGTCTTGACATATAAGGAGAACCTAAGGTGTTCTATATTTATGTGGAACAGAAGGATGACGAGATTGAAGCTGGGCCCCTAAAGGATAAAGGAGGCGGTGTGCCTGGACGCAGAGGAGGTTGGGGGAATCCTGAATTAATACTTTGCTTTGGCATTCACCAGAGAAAAGGACTTTGTTCAGGGTGCGGTCAGGATCCTTTAAACTAGAATGGTTGGGGGGAGGGAACAAAATAGTACAGAGCAGTAAGGAGAAGGTTAGAATGCAAACAAAGAAAGTTTGTAGTAAGTATTTGAATATGGATGGGCAGGTGATAGAGAAGGGAAATGCTCTGGAAGAAGATGAGGGGCAATTGGCAGGAAAAGTAAATAATGTTGTTATTAAAGATGAGGGAAAACAGGGATTAAAAATTGGGAAATCTCTGAAATTCATATATTTTAATGCCAGGAGTATTATAAAAAAGGTGGATGAGCTGAAGGTGTGGATTGATACTTGGAAGTATGATGTGGTAGCGATTATTGAGACATGGTTGCAGGAGGGATGTGATTGGCAACTGAATATCCCTGGGTTTCGTTGTTTTAGGTGTGATAAAGTCGGAGGGGCAAGAGGAGGTGGGGTTGCATTGCTTGTCAGGGAAAATATTACAGCGGTGCCTAGGAAGGATAGATTAGAGGGCACATCCACGGAGGCTATTTGGGTGGAACTGAGGAGTAGGAAAGGAGAGGTTACACTTGTACGGGTGTATTATAGACCACCGGGAGGGGACCGAGACCTAGAGGAGCAAATCTGTAGGGAGATAGTAGATATTTGTGATAAGCACAGGGTTGTAATTATGGGAGATTTTAATTTTCCACATATAGATTGGGAAACACATTCTGTGAAAGGACTGGATGGGTTAGAGTTTGTGAAATGTGTGCAAGATAGTTTTTTACAACAATATGTAGAGGTGCCGACCAGAGAAGGAGCAGTGTTAGATCTTCTGTTGGCAAATGGGATGGGTCAAGTGACGGAGGTTAGTGTTGGCGAGCACTTCGGGTCCAGTGATCATAATGCCATCAGCTTCAATGTCATTATGGAAAGAGAGAAATCAGGGCCAAGGATTGAGGTTTTTGATTGGGGAAAAGCTAGATTTGAGGAGATGCGAAAGGACTTGCAGGGTGTGCATTGGGACAATTTGTTTTATGGGCAGGATGTAGTAGAGAGATGGAAGTCTTTTAAAGATCAGATTTTGAGAGTGCAAAAGCTTTATGTTCCTGTTAGGTTAAAAGGAGGGGCAAAAGGTTTGAGAGAGCCGTAGTTTTCAAGGAATATTGGAAACTTGGTTCGAAGAAAAAGGGAGGCGTACATTAGATATAAGAAGCATGGAGTTAAGGAGATGTTTGAAAGATACATTGAATGTAAGAGGAATCTTAAGAGAGGAATTAGGAAAGCTAAAAGAAGGTACGAGGAAACTATGGCAAGCAGGGTGAAAACTAATCCAAAAGAGTTCTACAAATATGTTAATGGTAAGAGGAAAGCTAGAGACAAAATTGGTCCCTAAGAAAATCAGAGCGTAAAACTGTGTGTGGAGCCTAGAGAAATGGGGGAGATATTGAACAGTTTCTTTTCTTCGGTATTCACTAAGGAGAAGGATATTGGGAGATGTGAGATTAAAAAAAAGCAAATTGGGTAAATATGGGAAATATAGAGATTACAAAAGGTGTAGTTTTAAGGCTTTTGAAGAATATAAAGGTGGATAAGTCTCCGGGACCAGACGGGAACTTCCCCAGGATATTGAGAGAAGTGAGGGAGGAAATAGCAGAGGCTCTGGCGGTAATTTTCCAAATGTCATTAGATATGGGGATAGTGCCGGAGGATTGGCGCATTGTGCATGTGGTTCCGTTATTTAAAAAGGGTTCAAGGAGGAAGCCTGGAAACTATCGGCCTGTAAGTTTGACGTCTGTGGTAGGTAAATTAATGGAGAAAATTCTTAGAGATAGTACTTATAAACATCTGGATAGACAGGGTCTGATCAGGAGCACTCAACATGGATTTGTGGGAGGAAGGTCATGTTTGACCCATCTGATTGAATTTTTTGAAGAGGTGACTAGGAATGTGGATGAGGGTAGCGCAGTGGATGTTGTCTATATGGACTTCAGTAAGGCCTTCGATAAGGTACCACATGGAAGGTTAGTTAGGAAGGTGCAGTCTTTAGGTATAAATTTTAAGATAGTCAAATGGATTGAACATTGGCTGAAAGGGAGAGGCCAGAGAGTGGTAGTGGATAATTGTCTGTCAGGTTGGAGGCCGGTGACCAGTGGTGTGCCTCAAGGATCTGTATTGGGCCCATTGTTGTTCGTTATATACATTAATGATCTAGATGATGGGGTGGTGAATTGGATTAGTAAATATGCAGACGATACTAAGATAGGTGGAATAGTGGATAATGAAGAAGGTTTTCAAGGATTGCAGAGGGATTTGGGCTGCTTAGAAAAGTGGGCTGAAAATTTAATGCTGATAAGTGTGAGGTGCTTCATTTTGGTAAGAAGAATCAGAACAGGACATACGTGGTAAATGGGAGAGCATTGAGGAATACAGAAGAGCAGAAAGATTTAAGAGTAACGGTACATCGTTCCCTGAAGGTAGAAACTCACGTGAATAGGGTGGTGAAGAAGGCTTTTAGTATGCTGGCCTTTATCAATCATTGCATGGAATATAGGAGTTGGGAGGTGATGTTGAGATTGTATAAGACGTTGGTGCGGCCTCATTTGGAGTTCTGTGTGCAGTTCTGGTCGCCTAATTATAGGAAGGATATAAACAGAGTGGAGAGAGTGCAGAGAAGGTTTACCAGAATGTTACCTGGGTTTAAGCATCTAGAGTATAGGGAGAGATTGGACAGATTAGGTCTTTATTCTTTGGAGCGTAGAAGGTTGAGAGGGGATTTGATAGAAGTATTTAAGATTATGAAAGGGATAGACAGAGTGGATGTGGATAGACTATTTCCGTTAAGAGGAGGAAAGATTAAAACAAGAGGACATGAGTTAAGAATTAAGGGGCAGAGGTTTAGAGGTAACATGAGGGGGAACTTCTTGACTCAGAGAGTGGTAGCCATGTGGAATGAGCTTCCGGGAGAAATAGTGGCGGCGGAGTCAATTGTATTATTTAAGAAAAGGTTGGACAGGTATATGGATGAGAAGAAGATGGAGGGTTATGGGCATTGTGCAGGGAGGTGGGACTAGAAAGGGGTGTTTGGTTCGGTGCGGACTAGAAGGGCCTAATGGCCTGTTTCCGTGCTGTAATTGTTATGTTATGTTAGAACAGGCCTGGGTGCTGGACAGTGTTAAGATTAAGGAAGAGGAAGTGTTGGACCTTCTTAAAAACATTAAGATTGGTAAGTCCCTGGGGCTGGACGTGATAAACTCCAGGCTGCTGTGGGAAGTGAGGGAATAGATAACTATGATCTTTGAGGCCTCTCTGGCCACCGGAGAGGAGCCAGAGGTTTAGAAAATGGAAAATGTTTTTTTAAAAAAACTAATAGTGAGAATTCTGGGAATTATAGACTAGTGAGTCTTGCGTCAGTAGGTGTAAATGTATGGAGAGGATGGTAAACTGGTCAACCAGTTTACCTATCTCAGCTGCACCATTTCTCCAGATGCAAGGATCGACAATGAGATAGACAACAGACTTGCCAAGGCAAATAGCGCCTTTGGAAGACTACACAAAAGAGTCTGGAAAAACAACCAACTGAAAAACCTCACAAAGACAAGCGTATACAGAGCCGTTGTCATACCCACACTCCTGTTCAGCTCCGAATCATGGGTCCTCTACCGGCACCACCTACGGCTCCTAGAACGCTTCCACCAGCGTTGTCTCCGCTCCATCCTCAACATCCATTGGAGCGCTTACACCCCTAACGTCGAAATACTCGAGATGGCAGAGGTCGACAGCATCGAGTCCACGCTGCTGAAGATCCAGCTGCGCTGGATGGGTCACGTCTCCAGAATGGAGGACCATCGCCTTCACAAGATCGTGTTATATGGCGAGCTCTCCACTGGCCACCGTGACAGAGGTGCACCAAAGAAAAGGTACAAGGACTGCCTAAAGAAATCTCTTGGTGCCTGCCACATTGACCACCGCCAGTGGGCTGATAACGCCTCAAACCGTGCATCTTGGCGCCTCACAGTTTGGCGGGCAGCAACCTCCTTTGAAGAAGACCGCAGAGCCCACCTCACTGACAAAAGGCAAAGGAGGAAAAACCCAACACCCAACCCCAACCAACCAATTTTCCCTTGCAACCGCTGCAATCGTGTCTGCCTGTCCCGCATCGGACTTGTCAGCCACAAACGAGTCTGCAGCTGACGTGGACTTTTACCCCCTTCATAAATCTTCGTCCGCGAAGCCAAGCCAAAGAAGATGGAGAGGATTCTGAAGGATAGGATCTATGAGCATTTGGAGAAGTCCAGTCTACTCAAGGACAGTCAGCAGGACTTTGTGAAGGGAGATTTTTTTGAGAAAGTAATGAAAGAAATTGATGAGGGTCGGGTGGTAGATGTGGTTTACGTAGATTTTTGTAAGGCATTTGACAAGGTCCCCCATGAGAAATTCATTCAGAAAGTCTCGAAGCATGGGATCCATGGAACTTTGGCTGTGTGGCTAAAAATTGGCTTGCATGTAGAAAGCAGAGAGTAGTTGTGGAAGGAAAGTATTCTGCCTGGAGGTCAATGACTTAGTGAGGTTTAGCAAAG
This sequence comes from Narcine bancroftii, assembly GCF_036971445.1. Classification (NCBI taxonomy): domain Eukaryota; kingdom Metazoa; phylum Chordata; class Chondrichthyes; order Torpediniformes; family Narcinidae; genus Narcine; species Narcine bancroftii. The sequence continues at coordinate 210,527,019 of NC_091475.1, forward strand.
ATCTGTTCCGGGACTCCTGCTCTCTGTGATTTTTATAAGTGACCGGATGAAGAGGTGGAAGGATGGGTCAGTAAATTTGCAGATGACATGAAGGTTGGAGGAGTTGTGGATGGAGCTGTGAAATATAGAGTTCGCAATCACTACTCTGGAGAAAAGTCTTGGAGAACAGGTTCAGCTTTATTTCGAGTCCACAGAGTCGGGTGTCCCTGGTCTGGAGACACACCGGAGGTTCAGAATCGTCACTCCTTTGTACAGTCCCACACTCAGCATCACCCCACCTTCATTTACCTTCTTCCAATCAGAATCCCAATACATTACAACATTCTCCTTCTCCCTTCCATCAATCTAGGTATCACTCAGTTCCTCCCTCCTCCCTCTTCATACATCACATGTTATGTTAATTAGTTCATTCCCTCCTTAGGGGCGTCTAAGTTACTATTCATGTCTCATTTAGTACTAGCGACAGACTACGTTAGGTCACTGTACCAGCCTGAACCAGATCTTTGCATCCTTTGGGCTTGAGATAAGAAGTGACCCACTAGCTAGTACTGTCTACTCTCAAGCTCTAATCTACATACTTTGCATTCCATCACTTTTCACAGAATGGTGCGAGCTTAGTCACTTTCAACAATTCCTCCTTTTTTCTCTTTACCATGTATTTCTGATTAAACTGCATAATTGTTCACCTTTTATTTCCTCACATTGTTGTAACACGAGTTTGTCATTCATCTGCCATGGGGTTTTTTACTACCATCTGCTTTGCTCCAGTAGCTGAGCAAATTAATCTAGTTATAATACATCGTAGGATGGCTAATCCAATAAATAACCCTACTAGAATCAATAAACCATATATAGCACAAAGATTAGTGTATACAGAGCCGTTGTCATACCCACACTCCTGTTCGGCTCCGAATCATGGATCCTCTACCGGCATCACCTACGGCTCCTAGAACGCTTCCACCAGCATTGTCTCCGCTCCATCCTCAACATTCATTGGAGCGACTTCATCACCAACATCGAAGTACTCGAGATGGCAGAGGCCAACAGCATCGAATCCACACTGCTGAAGATCCAACTGCGCTGGGTAGGTCACGTCTCCAGAATGGAGGACCGTCGCCTTCCCAAGATCGTGTTCTATGGCGAGCTCTCCACTGGCCACCGAGACAGAGGTGCACCAAAGAAGAGGTACAAAGACTGCCTAAAGAAATCTCTTGGTGCCTGCCACATTGACCACCGCCAGTGGGCTGATATCGCCTCAAACCGTGCATCTTGGCACCGCACAGTTCGGTGGGCAGCAACCTCCTTTGAAGAAGACCGCAGAGCCCACCTCACTGACAAAAGACAAAAGAGGAAAAACCCAACACCCAACCCCAACCAACCAATTTTCCCTTGCAACCGCTGCAACCGTGTCTGCCTGTCCCACATCGGGCTTGTCAGCCACAAACGAGCCTGCAGCTGACGTGGACATTACCCCTCCATTAATCTTCATCCGCGAAGCCAAGCCAAAGATATAGCAAGGTGCATTAACCATGGCCCCCAATCTCCAAAATTCCAATCTCCCCATGTCTAACCCCATACACCTCCTTTTTTTATATTTGTCTCTAGCCTCCCGGATCTTCTCTCTATACTTTTTAATATGGATCGCCAAATCCAAGATATTAGCTGATTCATCCGGGATGTATGTGCAACATTTAGAGCCAATTAAAGCACAAGACCCCCTCTCTCTGCTAAAGTAAAATCAAGAGCCATGCATTTTTGGAGGACTGTAAGTCGCATGGCGGCCATTTCTGTAGTTATTGCCCGGACTTAGGACTGGATTTCCCCAAGCACCAGGTCCGTATCATTTACTAGTTCATCTAGGGTGGCTGCAAGTTCTTGAATCTCAACCCCAGCTCGTGCGGCTCCATATGTCAGGAAAAACGTCCACATGAGACGATCGCCTTCAGTCACCCTTCTTTTGCTTTGCCCATGGGTCGAGACTAGTACAGGTAGCTGGTTAAGAACACGGACAAAGGGAATTAAGTAGGCCAGGTAACAACATCCACTCCAACCTTTAGGTGTACGGGTCAATTTAAACCCTTTTGTCCGATTCCAACATTCCTTTTCCCCGGGTAACCATGAATAAATTTTACGTCCTCACACCCAATATGTGCCATTTACAGGCTGCGGGATTCGCAGTCGTGTGACGGTCCAATTCTGCATGCAATTGGAAACTCCTAGTTGGTTCCTCAAAAAGAAGCAACACTCCAGACTGAGTAGTTGGTGACTTTGTTGATTTCGATCGTATCAACCTCCCTTTGTATTTATCTTCAGTGGTTGGATCACTGTTGCTGGGCAAGGTATATAATTCGTGTAGGGAGAGAGGGACTGCTACTAAGGGGACTTCTGACTTGCCATGGTGTGGTATTTTCGCACATACCCAACAATCTGTTTGATTTGGGTTCTTAATATAATTAGTACATAAAGAGATAAAAGAACTTTTAGGTTCAACTCGCAAAACTATGATATGTAGAAGTACTAATTGAAATAGTAAGGGTAAAAGTTTCATTATTGTAGTTTTCTGTCCCTTTTTACTCCTCTTTCCTTCCTTCTGTGGCTGGTGGTAGGTCCACTGGTCCCTTTATTCTTGAAGCGTGTGTCCACCCCTTTATCCTTCATTGGGACCGCTGTTTCTGTGGTCAACAGTACTAGATATAGTCCGTTCCACCGGGGCTGAAGCTTTTCTTCTTTCCACGATTTGATCAGGACCCAGCATTCACAGAGTGGATAGGGAAATCCAGAGGAGGGCTCTGCACCAGCAGACACTTAGCTTTTAAATCTGCAAGAGAACGAGAGACTGCCAGCAAACAGTTCCTTAAAAACACATCATTACTTTCGACTGTAGGTATTCCTTCTACCCGCCCCAAATATAGGAGTCCAAATAACATCTCATAAGGGAATATTCTAATGTCCTGTCATGGGACTGTCCAAATTCTGAGAAGAGCTATCGGTAAGTTCCCCTTCTGATGTCCTGGTACATGTACTATTCCAATTTTTTCTGGTTTAATTAATGCTTCTAAAGTCTTTTCAATTAGTTGCTCATGAGCCAGTTCTTTTCCTCTTGCTGTTACCATCCCCCGTTCTTTCCAAATTTTCCCAAATGTGTGTATCACTCCAAACGCATATTTCGAATCTGTATATATGGTACCTTCCTGCCCTTCCAACAGTTTCAAGGCTCTCATTAGGACATACAACCTACAGGACTGAGCGGACCAGCTGCCGGGCAGACGCCCAGTTTCCACCTTGGTTCCGGTAACTCCATCAACGATAGCATATCCACTGTATCTCTTCCCATCTATACACCTCGATGATCCATCTTTCAACCACTATTGTCCTTCCGAGAGGGGCTCCTCTTCTAAGTCATCTCGACTTTTCGTTTGCAGCTCGACCACCTCGCTACAGTCGTGCCCTGAGTCCTCTGGTTCTTTATCTTCTCCTGATGAGTCCAGGAACTGTGAAGGGTTCAGATTTTTATCTGTACAAATCGTTAAGTCATCTTTTTTCCATTAAGATTGCCTCATACTTTAAAATTCTCGAGTCTGTCAACCATCTGTGAGACTTCTGAGTTAAAATGGTTCTGACTGTGTGGGGAGTGAATACAACCAGACTCCCTCCAAAGGTACATTTTCGGCTTTCTTCCACTAACATTGCCGTGGCTCTTCCTGCTTGAATGCATTCCGGCCATCCTCGTAACGCTGGATCCAACATTTTTGAGAGGAATGCCACAGGTTGCCTCTGGCCTCTTCTTTTCTGAGGTACCATTCCCAAAGCTATCCCTTTTTCCACATTTACAAACAAGTGGAAAGGCCAATTAATATCAGGTAAAGCCAGGACTGGAGCATTAATCAAGTCTTTCTTCAAGCGATTAAATTCCTGCTGTTCCTCTAGGTTCCACTTCACATTTTCTTTTTCGCTTCCTAGTTTTTCATCTAAGAATCGGACTTTCTGTGCCTATTTATCTATCCACAGTCGGTAATACCCGATTAATCCGAGGAACTTCCTTATCTCCTTCTGATTTTTTAGGTATAGGCAGACCGGTGATACCAGCAATTCGTTCAGGTCCAATTCTCTTTTTCCCTTGACTAATCAAGTGTCCCAAATACCTTACTTCCTGTTCCATGAATTGCAGTTTGTTCTTAGAAACTCTTAACCCTTTCTCTCCCAAGAAGTTTAGCAACTCAATAGTGGATTCACGAACTTCATTTTCCTTTGTTCCTGAAATCAACAGGTCGTCTAAATACTGTATTAACTGTGTTCCTGTAGTGCTTGGGTGTTCTTCTAATACTTGTCCAAATAGATTGGGAGATTCTGTAAACCCTTGGGGGAGGACTGTCCATCGATACTGCTGTTTTCTTCCCGAGTGAGGGTCCTCCCACTCGAATGCAAACAAGTCCCGACTATTCTCATCCAAGGGGCAACTCCAAAAACCATCTTTCAAATCTACAACACTAAACCACTTGTGTTCCGGGGGAAATTGATTCAATATGTTATAGGGGTTTGGGACTACTGGATGTCGTGTCTGAACAATCTTATTTAATTCTCATAGATCCTGGACCAATTGGAAAGTCCCATCCATTTTCCATACAGGGAGGACAGGAATGTTATAGGGGACATGCAACTTTCTAGCATTCCATCTCGCAGCAAATTTTCAATAACCAGCTGAAGGCCTCTTCGTCCTTCTACCGAAATAGGATACTGTTTCACCCGTACTGGCTGAAAGCCCTCCTTTAGGGTTATTTTGTGTGGGGTTATTTGCAGTCCTCCTCTGTTTCCCTCTCCAGCCCAGACACAGTCCCCAGTGTCCTGGATATCCTCTTCCCTCAACGGGTACAATTTCACCATTATACGTCCTTCCACTGGAGCGGTACCGACTTCTAGTCTAATTTGCAGATCTCGTCCCATCAGATTCACCCCAGCTTGAGGAACCAGAATCAGGTCTTCAATTGCCTCCCTGTCTTGATACTTCACACAGACCCCCTTGATCAAAGGGGTCTTCATGACTCTCCCCACTACTCCGGATACCTTTAATTGTGGACTAGTGAATCTAACTCCCTCCGGTATAACGTTTAATGATGATCTAGTGGCCTCTGTGTCCACCAGAAAAACGCCATCCTCTTTGTTGGGTCCACCTGGAAGAAACCCCTGAAACCTTTAATCCTCTCCAAAAGTCATCAGAAGGATCGCTTCCCTTTCCCTCTTTAATTCGGGACATTCCCGTTTGAAATGTCCCCCTTTCCCACAATAGTAACCCCCTGCCTGCTGGGGTTCCCCAAAACTCAAGTACATCAACATAATAACAACCGGAACATTTCCATCGCTCAATTTCTCTATCAGAGCCATCTCTCTGGTGGAGTCTAATCTCCTGGATGGAAGGTATAAGGCTCGTTGAGGAGGAAACATGTTGAACTAAATCTTTGGGGTCCCATTTCTGATAACCCTTTAGATACTTTATTTGCTGCCTCATTAAGTTAAGAAATCACATCTTTATCATGGGTTTGTGCTCAACTTTAAACTGCAAACAAATTGGTATCTTGTGTGGCCCCTTTAAGAGTATTCCTGGCTGTCTTCGTTCTCTGCTCTGTCGTGTTCTGCACAAACTGGCTGCGTTATCTCTTCTTCTGGGCTTCCTGCCAATTTGTCTGGCTGGTATCTTATGTTTTTATGCTGAGTTCTCTCTGTCCTCACTGAGAACAGCTTAATTTTTAAACTGTGCAAATGCAGACAAATGTGTTTTAACAAAAGCTTCTAGAATTTTCCACAGACTTTCTTTAAATCTTAACTTCTTTGTTACAGTTGCCGGATGATTTATCATGGCTCTGGGTTCGAGCACTAACAGGATCCGAAAATACTTTGGGTATTGCTGGTACAGAGGGGACCGCTGCTAGGGGTCTTGAAACAGGCAGATGATATGCTAGAGGTGGTCCTTAGGGGGTCCCGAAGGAGTACTCGGGGGTCACTTGTCTCTCCCTCCTCCATCAGCCTTAGGACTCATATTTGACTACGTAGTCTTTGTTTATCCACCTGTGCAGGAGGCTTTGCTTTTTTTCCTTTCCTGATTTTTCCTGTCCCGCTCCTTTCTATGTGCACATTCTTTCTGGAGGACATCCATAGGTTCACTGTCCCCCCTTCTGCCAGTTTTACAGTGTTAGTTTATGTGCTGTATATTGTTTGCACACCATGTTCTGGGGAAATGATGTTTTGTCTGGTTGTACATTCAACATTCACTGGAGCGCTTTCATCCCTAACGTCGAAGTACTCGAGATGGCAGAGGCCGACAGCATCGAGTCCACGCTGCTGAAGATCCAGCTGCGCTGGGTGGGTCACGTCTCCAGAATGGAGGACCATCGCCTTCCCAAGATCGTGTTCTATGGTGAGCTCTCCACTGGCCACCGTGACAGAGGTGCACCAAAGAAGAGGTACAAGGACTGCCTAAAGAAATCTCTTGGTGCCTGCCACATTGACCACCGCCAGTGGGCTGATCTCGCCTCCAACCGTGCATCTTGGCGCCTCACAGTTCGGCGGGCAGCAACCTCCTTTGAAGAAGACCGCAGAGCCCACCTCACTGACAAAAGGCAAAGGAGGAAAAACCCAACACCCAACCCCAACCAACCAATTTTCCCCTGCAGCCGCTGCAACCGTGTCTGCCTGTCCCGCATCGGACTTGTCAGCCACAAACGAGCCCGCAGCTGACGTGGACTTTCACCCCCTCCATAAATCTTCGTCCGCGAAGCCAAGCCAAAGAAATATTGTTTGCACACCATGTTCTGGGGAAATGCCTCTCCTACATGACTGCCTCCGCAGCAACACCTTCTCATTGGCGTCCCCCCCGTTTTCACTGAGCTTTCTACGTTCATGGCGCGACAGAGCATCCGGAAAAATAACTGGATGGGTGGGCTGGGCTTGTTAGCCTTGGTTGGCAGCCGGCCTTACTGGGCTGCGAGCCCACCAGCCAACTGTAGGGAGCGACTTCTGAACCTGCAGGAAGACCACCTAGGAGGCTGATTCCACCTGGCTGGATGTAAATCAGCTGACCTGAATATAGACTTGAGCCGGCCCCTCCCGAGTCAGTCTTGCATGGAGCCATCGATTTACTACTGGTGTATAACAGAGTTGAAGTTAATTAAAGCCTGTAGTACAGTCTTTTCTGTGTTTTGTGTCTGCTTGCTGCACCACAGGCCTAAGAAAAGGAAGCCACTGACTTTAAACCCGGGCAGAAGGGGTTCATTAGCCTCGCCAGGCCGTCCATCGAGGAGAAGGTGTTACGTCGGAGTGTCCGAGGACCTAGCTGTCACTGTCCCAGCATGCTGGGCCATGGCATGTAACCCCGGATGTAATGGGTGGGACCAGTACTGCATACACTGCACTCCATCTAAAAAAAATCCATTGTGCAGGCTTGAAGGATGTGCCCACATCTACAATCCTTCCAAAATCTTTGTCCGCGCAGCCAAGCCATGCGAGACAGGTAGAGTTCGATGGTAATAAACTAGAATCATACATAGTTGGTTTGCAGGTGCAAGAGGTAATCAAGAAGGCAAATGAAATGTTGTCCTGTTTTGCTAAAGGGGGGTTCTCCATAGGGCACCTGGAGTACTGTGTCTAATTCTGGCGTACGACACGGTAACAGGACTTTCCGGCCCACGAGCCCGCGCCGCCCAAATACATCCAATTAACCTACAAACCCAAAAGTTTTTTTTGAAAGGCGAGAGGAAACCCATACAGACATAGAGAGAACGTACAGCCAGCGCCGTATTCGAACACGAATCGCTGGTGCTGTAATAGCATTGCACTAACTGCTATCTGATCACCTGGCTGCCCCTTATGTTCTTTAAGCAGTTTTGGCTTGTACAGTGCTGCAAGAGCAGAGTCTCAACGTGGACAAGACGAAGATGATTGTGGACGAAGGTTTCTTGGTGTCCATTTAGAGGACGGCTATCCTGGACTCACAACTCTTCCTCATTAGTCAATGCCTACAATTCCTAAGGAGATTGAACATAGAACATAGAACGCTACAGGCCCTTTGGCCTTCGATGTTGTGCTGGCCTAGATATTCCTTAAAAAAGTTCTAAACCCTCCCTACCCCATAACCCTTTCTTTGTCTTCCATTCATGTGCTTGTGTAAGAATCTCTTAAATGCCCCTAATGTTTCAGCCTCCACCACCATCCCCCAGCAAGGCATTCCAGACCCCCACAACTCTCAGCGTATAAAAGACTTACTCTTGATGTCTCCCCTAAACTTCCCTCCCTTCTCTTTGTACATATCCTCTGGTGTTTGCTATTCTTGCCCTGGGAAACAGGCGGTGGCGAATTGCAACATGACCTATCTCTCCCTGAACTTAATCCCCCTATTAATGAATCCCAGCATCCCATAGGCCTTCTTAACTGTCCTATCAACCTGTGCAGCGACCTTGAGGGATGTATGGATTTTGACCCCAAGGTCCCCCTGTTCATCCACATTCTTAAGTAACAGACCATTAACCCTGTACTCAACTTTCTAGTTTGTCCTTCCAAAATGCATCACTTCACACCTATCCAGTTTGAACTCCATCTGTCACCTCTCCATCCAAATCTGCATCCTGTCTCTATCCTCTTGTAACCTTCAACACCCTTCAGCTCTGTGAAAAATGTTTGAAGGTGATTAAGCTTGCACCATTCTGTGCAAAGTGATGGAATGCAAAGTATGTAGATTAGAGCTTGAGAGTAGACAGTACTAGCTAGTGGGCCCCTTCTTATCTCGAGCCCCAAGGATGCAAGGATCTGGTTCAGGCTGGTACAGTGACCTAAGGTAGTCTGTAGCTAGTACTGTGCTTGCTTAATAGAGACATGAATATTAACTTAGACACCCCTAAAGAGGGAATGAACTAATTAATATAACATGCAATATATGAAGAGGGAGGAACTGAGTGATACCTGGATTGATGGAAGGGAGAAGGAGAATGTTGTAATGTATTGGGATTCTGATTGGAAGAAGGTAAATGAAGGTGGGGTGATGCTGAGCGCGGGACTGTACAAAGGAGCGACAATTCTGAACCTTCGGTGTGTCTCCAGACCAGGGACACCCAATTCTGCGGAATCTAAATAAAGCTGACCCTGTTCTCTGTTGGAATCTAGGGGTGAAAACATTATGAAAGAAATGATTAATTAATAATTTTATATTTACTGCATGGTTCAGGGAAAAAGAGGAATGTGATTAAGTGGCAATCACAGCATGGAGCAATGTTGGCTGAGCAAAATTGTCTGCTCGCAAAATACAGGGAGAGGAAATGCATAAAACGATTTAGGAGGAATGCTCCAACTGAAGGAGGTGGTGAGTAGCACAGGAGACACAGGCCAGACCAGAACAAAGAATGGCCTGCAAGAAACAAAGGGAATGGAAAACCAGTCTAGGAGGAAGATTAAGGCATGAGGAGGTGTTAAAGAGAACAGGAAATTGGCCAGACAGGAACAGAATGGTGATTAGAAATATCTAGGGATGAATTAATTTCTGATCAAAACAACAGGATAGTCTGGCATGGAGGATTAAGATGGGAGCGCTACACCCCAGATATCTGCAAAACAGAAGATGACTTGTGATAACCCTTATGCAAAAAGATCTAGCAAAGGAAGCCAACTTTTGTTCTGTATGATAAGGTTGATCTATATAAACTGAGCCAACTGGACAATAGGGGTCAGTCTTGGGGAATAGCTCACTGTGCAGGTGACCTATGAACTAACGACTGACCCAGAGCTCTGTTAAGTTTTATTCTTGTGCTGAATAATAAACTGATTGTTGAACCGAATACCTTCTCCTATCACTTCATTCAACGAACACGCTGGACTCAGACGACACATAAACTAAATTGAGGGTAAGGTAAGAGTCCGACATCTCCAAGACTTTGTCTCCAGAGTAGTGATTGTGAACACTTTATATTTCACAAGCTTGGGGACTCGTCCGGGATCCTCAACTCCCACTGTTTGGCGACTGGCTATCGAAGAAAGAGAAGGTGCACCCCACTGATTTCAGTGGTCTCCAATTTCCTTGCTTGCCGTCAGCGGTTTGAGCGAGTGATATCTGGACAGGAAACTCTGGAGAACAGGGCCTAGGAAAGCTCTGGTAGAGAGAGTGGAACAGAACGAAGGGACTCCAGTAGGAGGAGTGGTTCAGTTGGCGCAACTCTCGTGCACGAGACTCGGGTAAGAAAAATGGACTATTAAGTACTACTCGGGCGACCGGGATTCTGTCAGGAGTGAGTGATCTGACAGGGATATCGGTAATAAGAGTACCCGAGAGAAGAAGGGACTCCTGAGTGGGGGTCCCAGGATTGACATTCCACCCGATAGTCCGGTGGGGCGGATGTTAAGAAACGGGTCAGGGAAGGACCCAGGGAAAGACTAAGGAAACTATGATAAAGTTTTGTTATTACAAATGGCCTCAGACTCCGATTCTGGGGTCTTCGGTTTGGTGACCCCGACTGGGGTCAGATGAAGATTGGATATGTCAGAAAATAAATTTATTCATAAATGAAAGAAGCCTTCCAGACCTGAAGGAGTCAGATTATGCAGCGTGTTGGATCCAAGTAACTAAATTGTTTAAGGTTGCTGTGAAAATTTGAGGAGGAAGATGTACCTCCCTGGGATCCTTTGAAGCACCTGCCCTTGCCGTATGACAATCAGAGGGGAGGGAAGAATCACCAGGATCCTGGTGATATCCCTTCCAAGGAACACCAACAGGTGAGGGAGCCCAATGGAGGGGTAGAGACCTGTGCCCCGGAGTTGAGGATGGAGCGGAGACAACGCTGGTGGAAGCGTTCTAGGAGCCGTAGGTGATGCCGGTAGAGGACCCATGATTCGGAGCCGAACAGGAGTGTGGGTATGACAACGGCTCTGTATACGCTTATCTTTGTGAGGTTTTTCAGTTGGTTGTTTTTCCAGACTCTTTTGTGTAGTCTTCCAAAGGTGCTATTTGCCTTGGCGAGTCTGTTGTCTATCTCATTGTCGATCCTTGCATCAGATGAAATGGTGCAGCCGAGATAGGTAAACTGGTTGACCGTTTTGAGTTCTGTGTGCCTGATGGAGATGTGGGGGGGCTGGTAGTCATGGTGGGGAGCTGGCTGATGGAGGACCTCAGTTTTCTTCAGGCTGACTTCCAGGCCAAACATTTTGGCAGTTTCCGCAAAGCAGGACGTCAAGCGCTGAAGAGCTGGCTCTGAATGGGCAACTAAAGTGGCATCGTCTGCAAAGAGTAGTTCACGGACAAGTTTCTCTTGTGTCTTGGTGTGAGCTTGCAGGCGCCTCAGATTGAAGAGACTGCCATCCGTGCGGTACCGGATGTAAACAGCGTCTTCATTGTTGGGGTTTTTCATGGCTTGGTTCAGCATCATGCTGAAGAACAATATACAGCACATAATAATCACATGTATACATTAAAAATATAAATTTGTATATATCTATAGCCTGGAATGTTGGCTGCCAGACAGACAAAACCCCAAGGACAGTTCTAGTCACTACACAAGAGTCGTAGAACACAGAAAAGGCCTTTTGGCCCAATGTATCCTTGCTGACCAATTTGGAAGAGGGTACACAGATTTCCCAGGATGTTGTCTTGGACGATGGGTGGCTTCATTCATGAGGGGAGACTAAACAGACCAGGTCTGTTCTCCCTGGAGCTGAGGAGGTCGGGGGGTGAGGGGAGAGGGAAAACGTAAATATGCTTATAGAATTATAAGGTACAGTGATAGTTTTTGGAGCAGACCAGTTTGTCAGCTCATAGTAAAACAACTGAGACACGGTACAGATGAACAAAGGGCGAGTTACAGAGAGATCTGTTTGTACCAAGAAAAGGCAGCAAAGCTTGTGTAGTTTGGGCCTCATTCAGGAGTCTGATAACAGCAGGAAAGAAGCTGTCCTTGAGACTGGGGGTGCGAGATCTGACCCTTGTGGATTTTCTTCCTGACTGGTGAGGTGGAGGGTGGTGGGTGTTTGAAGTCTCTTACTATGTCATCTGCTTTTCCAAGGCAGCGGGAGGTAAAGATGGAGTCGATGGAGGGGAGGGGAGGTGCGTGCGACGGAGTTGACGGAGGGGACGTGCATGACGGAGTCGATGTAAGGGAGGGGGCGCGCGACGGAGTTGAGGGAAGCGGAGGGGACGTGCGTGATGGAGGTGGGGGGTGTTACGGGGAGGGGGCGTAGGGGGAGGGGGTGCGATGGAGTCGATGGAGGGGGGCGGTTGTGTGATGACCTGAGCCATGTTGACAACCCTTTGCAGTTTCTTGCAGTCTTGGGGAAGTTGTTCCCATCCCACGCAGTGACGCACCCCAATAAGATGCTTTCAGTGTTGAGGAATGCGGGTGTGACGATACATTTCTTCGGGTGAGTCTAAGACAAGAGGCCACAATTTCAGGATAAAAGGGCATCAATTTAAAACAGAAACGCAGAGAAATTTCTTTAGCCAGAGAGAGTCTGTGGAACGTGTTGCCACAGGCAGCAGTTGGAAGTGAGGTCTCTAGGTGTATTTAAGACAGAAATTGATAGATATTTGGTTAGTCAGGGTATCTAGGGTTATGGGGAGAAGCCAGGGAGTGGGGCTGAGTATAAAGATCAGCTCACGATTAAATGGCAAAGCAAACCTGATGGGCCGATTGGCCTACTTCTGCTCTTGTATCTTGTGAAATGCACACTTACCCAATGTGTCCACGAGGCTAGACCAGGACAGATCACTCTTGGGAATTTAAAGCTCACTTCTCTATCCACCTCACCACACAATGAGATTCTCTTTCCCCACGGTGGGGCAGTGGAGCTAGTTTGACCCGTACCTCCAGATATTTATTTATATCTCAACCAAGCTTTAAAAAGGGAACAGAAGCAAAAACTGCTTCAAACACTCAGCCGGACAGGCAGCATCTGTGGAGAGAGGAACAGTTAATGTTTCAGTTCTCAGAGAAAACAATTTTTACTGAGACGGGTGTTTCAACGTGGATGAGACCAAGGAGATGATTGTGGACTTCAGCAGGATGAAGGTCGACCGCTCTCCACTACACATCAATATCTCTGCCACAAAGATCCTGGGCCTAAACTGCACGTCCTATCTTGGACCCACAACACCTCCTCTTTACTTAGGACGGTGCAGCAACACCTACTGTTCCAAGGAGGTTGAGGAGGGCATGGCGACTGACCGGCATCCTGACAATGAGCACAATCGGGACTGTCCTGTCCCGGCTGCATCATTTTGGGGGATAGTAGATGCAAAGCATCAGGCCGGACGTTGATACAGAGATCATCAAAACGGCCGAGAAGATCACATAACGAGTCCATGAGGGATGATTAAAACAGTGCGTTATATACAGAGTAAACCTGGGACTATTTTATACTAGAGCATGAACACTAACACTGTAAGAGCCACATCACACTTGAGAGTGGTGCACGCGTGCTGAGAAACATTGTATCTATACGTAACTCAGTAGCTGGAAGTGAGTAAAGAAATGTGCTGTTAAAGTTATAAGCCTTCCTAGTGTTTATTAAGGTCTCCAATGGTACAACCCGGACACATCATGGTGGCAGCAGTGGGATCGATCGAAACCCACACCATAACAGAAAAAAAATTGGAGTAAATACGGAGAGAAGGAAACAAAGAAAAAGCCCCATTATCTGATTACCAGGTCTGGAGAAGAACATGGTGGCAGCACCAGCTTTGCGCCCAGCAATGGATGGGGAAGTCGACGACGTCATAGAGGCATTCAAAAGTTTCCTCAAGGGAATCACACCAAAGGAAAAGGTTAGTTACATCCTTCTTTGGACAGGGGGAGTGAGGAGGACTAGACCTGTTTAATAGCTGGGAGCTGGCTGAAGGGGAAGAAAATAACCCAGAAAGGATGTTCGAAAAATTTTCCTCTCATCTGGAACCGAAATCCAACCATAGAATAAAGGGATACGAGTTCCAGGGATTAAAACAAGAAGCTGATGAGTCAGTAGATAATTTCCTCACAAGGCTGAAGAACATGGCAACAAAATGCAGGTTCAAAGAAATCAAGGAGAGAAGAGTCAACCAACTAATCTGGGGAAGTGCTCATCCTGAAGGGCAGAAAGCTCTCATGGGAAAAGACAACTTGAAACTAGCAGATGCTGTAGACGCATCTCGGGCCTTCGAGGCCACTAGCAGGCAAATGCAATCCTTCTCCGTGCAAGCCAACATTCAACATAGAGATAGAAGGGTCGATGCCATAAAGCGCAGGCAGAGAAAGTCGCAGTCATTCGAGAACTGTAGGAGGTGCAGCTGAATACACCCCTTTGATGACTGCAAGAAATGCCCCGGGTATGGTTCGAAGTGCAGGACCTGTGGGAAGGTCAATCACTGGGAAAAGATGTGTAGGTCTGACATGAAAAGAGAGAGAAACCAAGAATACAGAAGGAAAGTACACCACGTCAAGGGAAGTGACAGCAGTAACTCCGACTCACTGATGCTCGGCATCAAAACAATACTCCTCCAAGAGACGTCCAAGAAAGGGAAGGGAGGAAACAGTGAATTCCACACCATGATCGAAGTGAAGAGAAAGATCAGAAACAAACCGACTATATTCAACTTGAAAATAAAATTGGACACTGGATCACAAAGCAAAGTCCTCCTGCTCAGACTGTACCGTCAGACGTTCCCCGAGAACATGGTGAACGGGTATCCGGAGGAAGGCACACTAGAAGCCGTAAATGTCACGCTCACAGCCTACGCTGGCCCCATGATTAAACAACTCGGAAAAGTCTAAATAAAAGGCATCATGTGCACATTCTTTGTGGTTGACACCGACGGACCAGCAGTCCGAGGCCTGTCAGGAATTACAGCTAATCTCTGTAAACAATGAGATCAAGGAGAAGAAGATGTCAAGAAATAGTGTATATCATGGCTAATGTGATTTATGGTGTGAAAAATAAAAAATTTTAAAAAAAAAGGAGAAGAAGATGTCCAAGAGGATCAATAATGACATTCCACTTGAGCAACGCCCTCCGATCACAAACAAGGTCTGCCTCATGGACGTGTACCCTGAATGCTCTGATGACACAGTCAGGTGCTTTGGAAATTTTGAATACCACATAACCATAGACCCAGAATGCAAACCAATAATCCATGCTCCACAGAAGGTGCCAATAGAGTAGAAACAAAGGCTAGAGCAGGAGCTCAAAGAAATGGAAGTAAAATGAGTGATAGAGAAAGTGGTCGAGCCAACCGACTGGATGAATTCCATTGTAATAAAGGAAAAACCGAATGGCCACCTGAGGATTTGTCTGGACCCCAAAGACTGAAACCAAGCAATCAAAAGAAGTCACTATTCAACACCAAGACATCAGTTCTGAACTAGCGGGATAAAAGAATGGATATTGGAACATGAAGCTGGATGAAGAATGAACACTGCCCTCAATGTTCAATACTCCATTTGGCTGGTACAAATTCCCCTGACTACCTTTTAGCCTAAAGGTGGGCCAAGATGTCTTCCAGCAAAAGATAGGTGAGACCTACAGGGGATGCAAGGGCGTCATCGGCATCGCAGATGATATCCAGATCTTTGGTAGAGACGGGAAAACCCACGATCTCCACCTACATGAGGCCATGGAGAGAACAAGAGGGGCCAGCAAAAAACTCAATGCAAACAAATGCATCGTTAAGGTGGATGAGTGCAAATTCTTCGGAATGGCGTACACACCTGATGGGGTCAGGCCAAGCCCAGAGAAGGTCATAGCTATCGCTGAAATGGAACACCCAAAGGACATAAAGGAACCAAGAAGCTTCCTTGGCCTGGTCCAATATAGGAGTTCCTTCACCCCACACAGGTCAGACCACGCAGCCAACCTCAGAGAGTTGCTGAAAGAGGATGTGGAGTTTCAGTGGTCACTATCGCATCAACAAAATTTTGACAAGCTTAAGGAAGTGGTCTGCAGGGAAACAGAACTAAGCTACTGCGACAGAAAGAAAGCTGTCACATTACAAGTAGACGCTTCCATCAGAAGCCTCGGGGCAGGATTGGTGCAGGAAGGAAAACCGATAGCCTTTACCTCAAAAGCCCTGATAACAGCAGAGACCCGATCTGCCAATATCGAAAGGGAGCTATTGGCTGTCGTATATGGATGTGAAAAGTTCCACAAATTCCTCTATGGGAGACAGTTTGTGGTAGAGAGTGATCACCGCCCGCTGGAACACATCCTGAAAACCTAAGCAAGGCACCAGCCAGACTACAGAGGCTATTCCTCCGGCTCCAATGTTACAACTTTACCTTGAACTACAGGCCAGGGAAGGAAATACTGCTCGTTGATGCCTCGTCACGCCTTTATCCAAATGAAAAATATGAAATGAAAGACATGGAGATCAAGGATCATCACCTCGTCAGTGTGACCAGTAACAAACTAAACCCAATTAAAGAAGAAACCGCAAAGGACGAGATGCTGAAGGTGATATGGGGATGGGCAGAAAGGATAAAACAGGTACAGTCTACAATATGTCAGTATTGGTCTATCAGGGACAACATATCCCTGGAGAACAGTATACTGCTGGCAGGGTCTCGGCTGATAATACCAGACACAATGCAAAAATAAATTCTCCAGAAAAATACACCAAGGCCACATGGGAGTAGAGAAATGCAAACTCAGAGCAAAGTCGGTAGTTTACTGGACAAGGACATCGGAAAGACAGTGGCTACATGTGCAACATTCCCCGAAATACAGAACAAAAGGAAGATTCCCGCTGAAATACCCGCCAGGCCCAGGAACACAGTGAGAGCAGACCTGTTCACAGAAAACCAGGAGTGGTATCTCATTGTGTCCTGCTACAACCCCAAATTCACCTTCATCAGGAAAAGTGATGGATCTGAGAGCACCAACCTTCGCTGCTGCAGTACGAGAGCTCTTCACGAGACGCGAACAAGTGATATGTGACCCAGTTCACATTGTGTGAATTGAGAGAAATCACTACATCATCACCAAGGGTCATGGGTTCAATGAGAGGAATGTACAGACAATTAAACGCATTCTCACCAAGTGTTGAGAGACAAAGGAAGACCCTTGCCTTGCTCTTCTGTCACTGTGGGCAACACCCTTGAGGGCCAACATGAAGTCCCCGGCAGAGCTTCTGAATGACAGGAAATACAAGGGGAAAATGTTGACTAACGTACAAAAGGGAAGTCGTCAACATTACAACAAACTTGCACAAATACTACCAGACCTCCTCCCAGGGCAACATGCGCATGTTCAAGAGCCAGTGATAAAAACCTGGAGTCCAGCAAAGATTGTTAGAGAAGCTGAGAGGCCAAGGTCGTGCATCATTGAGGCCAAATCTGGCAGGCAGCTGAGACCGAACAGGACCCTCATTCGCCCCACACCAGATCTGACACAGAAAGTGCCAGCAACATCAACAGCTTCTGTAATTCCAACAACCTGAGAGGGAACAGGGGGCAAAACCCCGACCAACAACAGCGCAACGACTGCACGGCCAGCAGGAGGAGAACCGCAGAACCAAACAGTCGCTACAAGGTCTCCGAGGTGGAGAAGCAACATCCCACCACCAGTACGATTCCACTGAAAGAATAGAGAACCGCAAATGTGGAAATAGAATAGTTAATTCTTAATTGCAATTGCAGATAAAGAAGCAGTAACGATTTATTTTTAAGAAACCTTAAATTTTAATAATTTTTTTTAAGAAGGAGGGATGTTATATAATGAGGAAACCTGGGACTATTTTATGCCAGAGCATGAACACTAACACTGTAAATGCCACATGACATGAGAATGGTGCACGCATGATGAGACACATTGTATCAGTAGGCGACCCTGTAGCTGGATGTGAGTAAAGAAATGTGCCATGAAACTTACCTGGACACAGCAAAGTGGTCTTCAAACTTTTTCTTTCCACCCACATCCCACCTTAAGCAATCCCTTACTAATCACCGAGCACCGATGGCGTAGGGATTACTTAAAGTGGGATGTGAGTGGAAAGACAAAGGTTGAAAACCACTGGTTTAGGGAGACATCAGAGGTCAGTTTTTTTTAAAAGACAGGGAATGGTGGGTGCCTGGAATGCGTTGCCAGGGGTGGTGGTGGAGGCTGGTGCAATGGGACATTTTAAATACTCTTAGACAGGCCCATGGATGCAAGAAAAACAGAGGGTATGGGCATGAGGGAAGGAAGGTTTCAGTGGTTCTCAACCTTTTCCTTCCCACTCACATCCCACTTTAAGTAATCTCTACGCCATTCGGTGTTCTGTGATCAGTAAGGGATTGTTTAAGGTGGGATGTGGGTGGAAAGAAAAAGTTTGAAAACCACTGCTTTAATCGTCCCTCGTGGACTCGTTATGTGCACGGTTTCAGAACGCCAAAGGAAATGGACCCATGACCATTTTCCTCCAGCCAAATATTTCAGTCACAATTGGGTCCAGAGCAGTGATTCTCAACCTTCCCTTCCCACTCACATCCCACTTTAAGTAATCTCTACGCCATTCGGTGCTCTGTGATCAGTAAGGGATTGTTTAAGGTGGGATGTGGGTGGAAAGAAAAAGTTTGAAAACCACTGCTTTAATCGTCCCTCGTGGACTCGTTATGTGCACGGTTTCAGAACGCCAAAGGAAATGGACCCATGACCATTTTCCTCCAGCCAAATATTTCAGTCACAATTGGGTCCAGAGCAGTGATTCTCAACCTTCCCTTCCCACTCACATCCCACTTTAAGTAATCTCTACGCCATTCGGTGCTCTGTGATCAGTAAGGGATTGTTTAAGGTGGGATGTGGGTGGAAAGAAAAAGTTTGAAAACCACTGCTTTAATCGTCCCTCATGGACTCGTTATGTGCACGGTTTCAGAACGCCAAAGGAAATGGACCCATGACCATTTTCCTCCAGCCAAATATTTCAGTCACAATTGGGTCCAGAGCAGTGATTCTCAACCTTCCCTTCCCACTCACATCCCACTTTAAGTAATCTCTACGCCATTCGGTGCTCTGTGATCAGTAAGGGATTGTTTAAGGTGGGATGTGGGTGGAAAGAAAAAGTTTGAAAACCACTGCTTTAATCGTCCCTCGTGGAATCGTTATGTGCACGGTTTCAGAACGCCAAAGGAAATGGACCCATGACCATTTTCCTCCAGCCAAATATTTCAGTCACTATTGGGTCCAGAGCAGTGATTCTCAACCTTCCCTTCCCACTCACATCCCACTTTAAGTAATCTCTACGCCATTCGGTGCTCTGTGATCAGTAAGGGATTGTTTAAGGTGGGATGTGGGTGGAAAGAAAAAGTTTGAAAACCACTGCTTTAATCGTCCCTCGTGGACTCGTTATGTGCACGGTTTCAGAACACCAAAGGAAATGGACCCATGACCATTTTCCTCCAGCCAAATATTTCAGTCACAATTGGGTCCAGAGCAGTGATTCTCAACCTTCCCTTCCCACTCACATCCCACTTTAAGTAATCTCTACGCCATTCGGTGCTCTGTGATCAGTAAGGGATTGTTTAAGGTGGGATGTGGGTGGAAAGAAAAAGTTTGAAAACCACTGCTTTAATCGTCCCTCGTGGACTCGTTATGTGCACGGTTTCAGAACACCAAAGGAAATGGACCCATGACCATTTTCCTCCAGCCAAATATTTCAGTCACAATTGGGTCCAGAGCAGTGATTCTCAACCTTCCCTTCCCACTCACATCCCACTTTAAGTAATCTCTACGCCATTTGGTGCTCTGTGATCAGTAAGGGATTGTTTAAGGTGGGATGTGGGTGGAAAGAAAAAGTTTGAAAACCACTGCTTTAATCGTCCCTCGTGGACTCGTTATGTGCACGGTTTCAGAACTCCAAAGGAAATGGACCCATGACCATTTTCCTCCAGCCAAATATTTCAGTCACAATTGGGTCCAGAGCAGTGATTCTCAACCTTCCCTTCCCACTCACCTCCCACCTTAAGCAACCCCTTACTGATCACAGAGCACCGATGGCTGAGGGATGACTTAAAGAGGGATGTGGGTGGGAAGAAAAAAGTTGAGAAGCACTGGTAGATTGTTGAGGAGACTCGCCTTGTGCTACCGTGGCCCCTAATGGGGTCTCGCTGTGCTGAAACCTGCATCCTGAATCAGGGAGTTTCTCTGTTTGGAACCGTGGCCAAGAATGGGAGTGTTGTGCACTGGTGGTGGGATGTTGCTTCCTCGAGTTCCAACGCCCCACACACTGGCCGAGCGCGTCCCTGCAGCGCTGACAGGAGTCTGTGCCCCTGAACGCCTCTCCCACCAGGTGTGAACCCTCCTGATTTGGCCGAAAGTGGAGCGCGTAAGTTTGTTTGAAACTTTAGATAGTTTGCTAAGAAAGTTTTTGGAGAAGTGGGAGTTTGCGGAGGAGATTGTAAAGCAAAGTTTGCAAGTTCTGGCCGATATTTCACTGCCGTGTCTTGGGTTTTTATAAATCCCCACATGAGGAACATTTCACCGCTGCCCTTTCCAAAAGTCGACCGGCTTTCCGAAACAGTCTCGGGCGGGCGTTACGGAAAGAATTCCGTATTTTAGAAAGGTTGTTACAGGAATGAGATTTCACTGCCAGACGTTAATTCCGAGAAGCCCACATTTCTTGCTGAACCGAGGAGTTGCTCCCCTTCCAGGGCTTCGGCGTAGCTGAAGGTTTGTCCAGGGTCAGAGTCCAGATGATCCAAGTGGAAACGCAACGCTGGGAAACTCAGAGTCGAACAGGGCACTCGATCTAGTACATAACCAACTTTCCGCCCCCCCCCCCCCCAAAAGATACTTGAGTCTCAAAACATTTTTTAAAATGTATGTTCAAGACTTTCCCCCTTGCCATCTGTACCTTCTCATTAATGGAGTGATTCCCAACCTTTTACTTCCCACTCCCATCCCACTTGAAGTAATCCCTGTGCCATCGGTGCTCTGTGGTTAGTCAGGGGTTGCTTAAGGTGGGAAGGGAAGGGTGAGAATCGCTGCTCTGGACCGAATATTTTGCATGAGAAAAATGGTCCTTGGCCCATTTCCTTTGGAGATCTGAAACCGTGCACATAACGAGTCAATGAGGGACAATTAAAACAATGGTTTTCAAACTTTTCTTTCCACCCACATCCCACTTTTAGCAATTGCCTACTCATCACAGAGCACCGATGGTGTAGGGATTGCAAAGTGGGATGGGAGTGGGAAGAAAAAGGTTGAGAAGCCCTGATTTTGTTCTCTAAATACACCATTACCACCACCGCCTTGTCCTTTCTTCCCCACCTCTATTGGTTGAGGGGCATCCCCTTAGTCTCAACCCCTTAGTGCCCGGTAATGGGAGGACTCAAGATTGTGGTCCTTTCCCACAGTGCCCTTGTGTTGGCTGCACCGAGCCTCCGTGCCTCCCTCAGCACGTACTCTGGAATGTGCCATGTCGGCAGCATTCCCGGTCCGACATCTCAGTCGGCTGGAAGACCAGCAGGTTTTGGGCTGACCAAAGTGCGTCTTTCACTGTTACCGTTCTGGATGTCAGACTCCAAGCGTGGACCGGAGAGTCTTCTGTCACACTGCTGCTGGGGATGAACAATGACAAACCTTCTCCACACCCTTTTTGCGAATCTGCGTTCAGCAAAGAGGTGGGCGACTGTCTCCACTCCACTGCAGCCATCCAGAGGAAAACATGGATGGAGGGTGATGTTCTGCTTGTACAAGAAGGATCTCACTAGGAGGGCTCCTCTTACTGTCAACCAGGCCGAGTCCCGGCACTGGCTTGTGTGCCCTGGCGTTAAGCGCATAACCAATGCTTCAGGCTTGAGTTAAGTTAATAGTTAAAGTTTGATCCTGTTTTCATGTTTAAAGAGAATTAAAAGCAACTTTTGTTGAAGTAATCATTTGTCTTGGTGGATTTCTTTTGCTGCTGGGCTTTGAGGTCCTCTGGGCCTGTCACACCAGCCATTTCCTTTTGTAAGGACTACAAGGGTTTTTCAACAGGCTGAACTCAGAACTCACAACCTGTCTTCAAAATAGGGTTTCAAAACAAGCTTCCAAAAGCCACTGCAGAAAACCAGCTCTCTCTCTCTCTCTCTCTCTGCTTTTTCTCTCTCTCTCTCTCTCTCTCTCTCTCTCTCTCTCTCTGCTTGCAAAAACCATAAGCTGCAACCAGACAGATTGCAGCACCAGAATTGATTTCTGAGCCTGGGCATCTGTTGCTTAAAGACAATAATCCATTTACTCCACAGCATCAGTCCAATTAGCTCCTACTTGTGAAGTCTCCATAGGCCTTCTTCAAAGTTTCTGTGAAGTCACTGTGGACATGAAGTCTCTCTTTCAGCAAAGCTCTTGCCTTTTAAATGAGAATGAAAATTAGGCTCTTTCAGGTGGCCAGAATACCCTGATGTAAAGCTGCATATTCTACCCCTATGCGACTGTCAGGAGGCCACCTGAGGCGCACTTTCTAACCCTTCTCTAGGAGGGATAATTGCCAAAGCACTGAAGTCCCCCTAGGCACCTAAATGCAGCTGTCTGAAAGTGGCTGCTAAGGCACTGGCTGATAACAATCAGCTGGCGAGCCCCCCCCCCCCAACCACCGTTGCCTGACAGCCCCCCTCCCCGTGCGGGACTTCGGGGCAGGGGCGGCCGGTGCGGGACTTCGGGGCAGGGGCGGCCGGTGCGGGACTTCGGGGCAGGGGAGGCCGGTGCGGGACTTCGGGGCAGGGGCGGCCGGTGCGGGACTTCGGGGCAGGGGCGGCCGGTGCGGGACTTCGGGGCAGGGGCGGCCGGTGCGGGACTTCGGGGCAGGGGCGGCCGGTGCGGGACTTCGGGGCAGGGGCGGCCGGTGCGGGACTTCGGGGCAGGGGCGGCCGGTGCGGGACTTCGGGGCAGGGGCGGCCGGTGCGGGACTTTGGGGCAGGGGCGGCCGGTGCGGGACTTCGGGGCAGGGGCGGCCGGTGCGGGACTTCGGGGCAGGGGCGGCCGGTGCGGGACTTCGGGGCAGGGGCGGCCGGTGCGGGACATCTTGCGCCAGCTGCCCCACCCTGCCTCTCTTTCAGCTGCCCCTTTCAGGTGGACAGCACAGCATTTTCAGGGCTGCCACCTGAACGACCATTCCACAGGTCTGCATCTGCTTCTGCAGGCGCATTCTTGGTGGAGAATACACCTGAAAGCGGCTTATCTGTTTGTGAAGTGACCTACACTGAACCCCCTCCCCCCATAATCTATCTCTTTTAAAGGGATATTAATATATAATATAATTATGTTTGGCTACTAGGCTCTTGAAAATCTCCGTAACTACCTTAACCCAAATCACAAACTACTCTGGGACCACCAAAAAAGATCTGTGTGCCCTACTGAAAATGTCACCGTAAAAATGGGGTTAACCGGGCAATCGCCCCAGTTATGCAGCAGTTAGGGTCCAACCAGGTCAACCTTGTCAGAACCTGACCTCCGAGGTAGTCAGGGAACCCAGTTAAACTTGCCTAGGATTCGTCTGCAGCCTATTTGGAAAGGAAAACGGCCGACTTGCTTATTCCGGTGATGTCAGCACTTGCGTGCGTGGGTCACCTGGCAGCCAGCAGCCAGCACCCGAGCATCCGGAGGTATCGCCGGGTTGGCGATTTAATGGGTAATTTTCCCTCTGCAGTTTAAAAGGTGCTTCCAGTAATCACCCCAGGAGGGCTACCCAAAGACTGCAATTTAAAAGGTGCTACTGCCTCCCCTACTCTCTCTGGCTTTGTGCTCCAGGTAGTCTCCACTCTCTGGCTGCAAAAGATCTTCTCTAAATATCTTCTTTCCCCCCCACCCCCCCATGATCCTTAATCTATGTCCTCTCAATATTTTATCTCCCTCTGGTACTGGATAAGATCTCCAAACGTGGATCTCCCAGTGACAACCCATTCTTGACACGTCTGTCCATGGTCTTGACTCGTACATGGGAGGAACAACACCTCCTCTTCCGACTGGGCACCTTCCAACCGGATGGCATTAATATTGACTTCTCTGGCTTCTGTAAAACCCCAACCCCGTTGCCTTCCCCCAGCTCTGTCTCTCCCTTCCCTCTCTCCTTTCTCACAGACGTAATAAATTCTTACCCCTCGTCCCTTATCATATCCGATTAACACCTTTTGTGGGTCTAGATTCCTCCCCCATTGTTTGAATTCTGTGATTTCCTGCCTCTGGCTCATTCTGCTTCTTCCTCGAAGAAGGGCGTAAGCCCGAAACATTGGCAATATAGCTCTGTCTCCTATGGATGTTGGAAAGACCGCCTGAGTTCCTCCAGCAGTTGGTGTGTTTAGTACAATCACGGCATCTGCAGACTTCCGTGTGTCTCAAAAGATTCTTGCCTTATCTAAACCCCTCAAAATCTTGTACGTTTCAATCATGATCTCCCTGCCTCTGTTTATAAATACCAGAAGCCCGTGTATTCCTTTACGATTTCTAATAAACCCTCCAAATCTTTCTGTCTCTACTTTACTTTTAGCAGTTTATATTGCCTCTCCTCGCTCTTGCAGGACTTCTTGTTTCAGGGGATTAAATTTTATTTGCTACCCTCTTCCCACTTGACCTGTCTCTTTAGGTCCTCTTGAAATAGGCTGCAGCCTGGTGAATTGTTTGATTACAGTTTTACCACCTAGGAGCAGAAAAAGGCTATTCAGCCCATCGAGTCTATCCTGCCATTCAATCATTTTCCCACTCACCGCCACTGCCCGGCCTTCTCCCCATGCCCTTAGATGCCCTGGCTAATCCAGAACCGATCAATCTTTACCTTAAATACACCCAATGACCTGGCCTCCACGACCAGCTGCGGGAACAAATTCCACAAGTTTACTCCCCTCTGGGCTGAAGAAATTCCTCCGCATCTCTGTTCTGAGTGGACGCCCTTCAATCCTGAAGTTGTGCCTCTTGTCCTCGACTCTCCCACCGTGGAAAACTACCTTTCTACATCTACTCTGTCCACGCCTTTCAATCAGTTTCCCCCTCATTCTCTTAAATTCCAACAAGTCCAGGCCAAGAGCCGTCAAGCCCTCCTCATATGATAACCCTTGCATTCCTAGAATCATCCTTGTGAACCTCCTCTGAATCCTGTCTAATGTTAGCACATAGAACAATACAGAACAGTACAGGCCCTTCAGCCATATATTCCTTTTTAAAAAATATACTAAACCCACCCTACCCCATAAACCTTCTATTTTTCTTCCATCCATGTTCTTGTCTCAGAGTCTCTTAAATACCCCCAATGTTCCAGCCTCTGCCCCCAATGTTCCAGCCTCCACCACCATCCCCAGCAAGGCATTCCAGGCCCCCACAACTCTGTTTATATTTTTAAAAAACTTACCCCTGGCGTCTCCCTTAAACTTCCTTCCCTTCACTTTGTACACATGTTCCCTAGTGTTTGCTGATCCTACCCTGGGAAACTGTATTGGCCATCCACCCTATCTCTGCCTCTCATAAACTCTAGACCTCTTATCAAGTCTCCTGTCATCCTGTGTTCCAAAGAGTAAAGTCCCAGCCCTGCTAAACTTGCCTCATAAGACTTGTTTCCCAATCCAGGCAACATCCTGGTAAATCTCCTCTGCACACTCTCCATAGCTTCCACATCCTTCCTATAATGAGGTGACCAGAACTGAACACCAGTGTGGTCTCACCAGAGATTTGTAGAGTTGCAACATGACCTCTTGACTCCTGAACTCATTCCCCCTATTAATGAACTCAGTCCCTTGACAAACAAAGGCCAACACACCATAGGCCTTCTTAACTATCCTATCAACTTTGAGGGATATATGGATTTGGCTCCCAAGGTCTGTTTGTTACTCTACACTGTTAAATACCTGACCATTAGCCCTGTACTCAGCCGTCTTTTTTTTCTTCAATGTGGAGGCCAATACTTCACGTTTTGACATCTGCGGATCTTGACTCACACATGGAAGCCATTAAAGATGCCTGCTGAAGGAAGCAGCAATCTTGGTGTCAGTTCCCTGGATGACTCCAGTATCACTCCACAAAGTTTGTAAAACAATCTTTTGCTTCTACTTTCTCTCCTTGTCACTCACCTAATGTTCTCACCATGGGGATTACACGCCCTTTGATTCAAGAAAAACACACCAGTGGCTTTGGTAGATGTTCGGCTTTGAAACAGTCAGCGACGACTGCTTTGAGCTCTTACTGAGATGGTTGAGGAGTGAACGTTGTGCTGCAGAATACGGAGAAGCTCTCTTGTTCTTTATGGCCCCTGTGATCTTCATGACCATCTGCCTACCCGTCGATAGATCCCTCAAGGTTGCTATGCAGGCTGATGGGGCGCTTAAGAAGGCAAATGGTGTGCTAGCTTATATTAGTCGGGGGACTGAGTTCAAGAGCTGTAAGGCAATAATAATCTGGTGAGACCACACTTGGAATATTGTGTTTGGTTCCGGTTACCTCATTACAGGAAGGATGCGGAGGAGGTTGACTGGGATGTCATCTGGATTGGAGAACATGCCGTATGAGGCAAGGTTGGCAAAGCTGGGACTTTTCTCTTTGGAGCAATGAAGGACAAGAGGAGACTTGATAGAGGTGTAAAAGATTATGAGAGGTGGACAGCCAGTGCCTTTTCCCCAGGGGTGACAGTAGCAAATACCAGCAGAAGTCTGTTTAAGGTTAAGGACTATTTAGGGGAGATGACAGAGGCAAGTTTTTTTTTAAACAGGTAGTGGGGGCCTGGAATGTTTTTGGGGATGGTGGTGGAGGCTGGAACAATAGGGACAGTTACAAGACTCTTAGAGAGGCCCATGGATGTAAGAAAAATAGAGGTTTATAGGTGTGAGGGATTGGTGAATAGGTTTATATCGGTTGGCCGAAGGGCCTGTACTGTGCCGTAATGTGTGGCTGGGCTGGTTTTGACCTCTGTGCAACACTGGCATCACATTTATATTCCCTGTTTTCCAATCCACCATGGCCTCTCTTCCATCTTCCCCCACCCCCCCCCGCCCCACCACCCCGTCACATTCTCCGATTTGCTGCCATCTGCACGCTTCCAGTGACATGGAGAGCTCAGCAGATCACGCAGCCTCCGTGGGAAGCCAAAGGCAATGGCCGTCTCCGGCCTGAGCCCTTCTTCGGTAGCCGGAAAAATCAGGCCAGGGGCCCGAATGATATTTGGCACTTCTGAGGATGGGCTCAGGCCCGAAAAGCCGACTGCGTTTTACTTCCTGCAGAGGCTGCGTGACCTGCTGAACGTCTCCAGCACGTTTGTGGACCGTACTCGAACCCAGCCTCTGCAGGGTTGTTTAGTTTTGCTTCCAGTTCTGTCTTTTAGAGCATCTTGACTGAATTGCTCTGGAATTGTCAGCTGCTAATCTCTGGCATTCAAGATCATTGTCCCTGGGTCAGCAAGAAGGATTCATTTTTGGACAGTGTGATAGTCCAGATCTATCACCAATGTATATAGTGTATATAGTTACAGTATCTAGACTGTGCTTACAGCGATTGGCTGAGAGCTAAGCCACGCCTACTGTCTGGGCCTTAAAGGGTTGTGTCCCTAGCCAGGTCCCTAGCCAGTCTTCACCTGTGAAGAGCTCCTGCCTTTTGCTAATAAAAGCCTTGGTTTGGATCAACAAGTCTTTGGTTCTTTTGACGAGCTCTACAGGAACCGATCTTTAAGTCAACAGTAAAGTTCAAAGTTCAGATTTCTTGTCAGAATACATACATGACATCATGTACAACCCTGTGCCTCTTTTTCCTGCGGGCCAGGCAGAATTTCCACCTATTGATAGTGCAAAATAAAGGATACTAGAGGGTCAAACCAGGAGGTTGAGCACAGGGTTAATGGTCGGATACTTAACAGTGCAGAGGATCAGAGGGACGTTGGGGTCCAAATCCATACCTCTCTCAAGGTCACCGTGCAAGTTGATAGGATATTTAAGAAGGCCTATGGAATGCTGGGGATTGAGTTCAGGAGTAGAGGTCATGTTGCAACTCTGGTGAGACACACTTAGAGTATTGTGTTCAGTTCTGGTCACCTCATTATAGGAAGGGTGTGGCAGCTATGGAGAAGGTGCAGAGATTTACCAGGATGTTGCCTGGATTGACTTTGAGAACCAGACTGGTGCTGTTGGGCTGAGTTCCAGGCTGGCACGATGGGCGTAGCGGTTAGCACAATGCTGTTACAGGGCCAGCGATCGGGACTGGGGTTCAAATCTCACAAAGGTGCATGTACGCTCTCCTTATGTCTGCGTGGATTTTCCCCAAGGGGCTCCAATTTCCTCCCACTGTTGTAGGCCATTTGGGTGTAATTGGGCGGCACGGCTTTGTGAGCTGAAATGGGCTGTTACCATGCTGTATGTCTACGTTTAATTTCTAAAATATTTAAATATATAGACCCAGCGATGATCTTTCCCAATCAGGAGAGAAAAAAACACGCAAATGCTGGAGAAACTCAGCAGGTCAAACAGCGCCTTGATGTAGCAAAGGTGAAGATACATCACCAACATTTCGGGCTGGAGCCAGCCCTTCATCAAGGTGTGAGGGAACAAGGGGAGGGGGGGGTGTTGGTGAGAGTGGGAGCTGATAGGTGGTCACTTCATTCCACTAATCAGCTTGCCTTTCCCCCGTCCCCCCCTCCTTTAACTAGTTATTCCACTTCCTACTTCCTTCCTCTCTCCACCCAGCCTCGACTCTTCCCCCACCCTCACCACCCCCCCTTTCTGTTCGGACTCCTCTCACGTTCCCCCGCACCTTGATGAAGGGCTCTAGCCCGAAACGTTGGTGATGTATCTTCACCTTTGCAACATCAAGGCGCTGTTTGACCTGCTGAGTTTCTCCAGCATTCGTGTGTTTTTTTTTCACTTGACTACATGTCAACAGAATCCTTTGTTTCACCTTTCCCAGTCAGGAGACTGGGTCATTTGTGGAATGTGCCCTTGATTGACTGCAAGTTTACAAATGTAATGAACTGTTTGTTTGCTGAGATTCTTTGCCAAACCTCAGGCTCAATATATTCTTCAGATTTTATGCTCTGCAGTTTAGGAAATTCCAGAATGTTAGAATGTGTTCATTGTTAACATTTACTTGGCAAAGGTTTATCAAAACATATCCTTTAGGAGGAGTGTTTGATTACAATGTTTAGATAAAAAGGGGTATGTAAAAAAAATCTTTCATCGAATCGGAGGGAAACAGACTATTCAGCCCATTTTCAGTCCCTCGCTGACCACATTGGGAGGTCCGATAGGTCCTGAGGAGCAGGGTGAGCTCCCTCAATGGCTACAGCCCACATCTACTGTGATTAAATGCTTTGAGAGATTGGTCAGGGCCAGAATTAACTCGCACCTAAGTAAAGACCTGGACCCGCTACAAATCACCTCCGTCGGTCCACAACAGAAGCGATCTCACTGGCTCTCCACTCGGCTCATCTTGGGCAACCCCACCCAGGCGAACGCCTGGAAATGGTGGAACCCCAGTCGTCGCACACAACCCGGTATACCAAAGAATGCAGCAAGAGATCAAACCAGCTCCCCCCTCCTCCTTGCCTCTCTCTTAATCCAGCAATCCCTGGTTCACAGCACTGCACACCGGCAGCACAAGTCCAGCTCCCTCGCTGGTCCCCCGCACCAGAAGAATTTGGACTCTCACTGGCCAAACGTGATGTGTAGGCCCATCGTCTGCTCTGCATTGGAGTCTGGGGTGGGATGGTGGCCAGCAGCAATGTCTCATACCTGCGACTTCAAAGTCAAGCAAACAGGTGCCTAACCTTTTATCCGGGATCGTCGGGACCGGACACCTGCCATTGTTTGCAATCTTCTGGATTTCAGAACCTTTTTAAAATAGTGAACCCCCGAAGAAGATGCAATGTTTCAAAATCGCACAAAACTGGTAGGCGGGGGGGGGGGGGGTGCGGGGGGTGTTAAATAAACTTGGATAAATAAAGACCAGAATATCACTAGGCATGTTTTTTGTTAAGGTAAAACTTTGAAATAAAACCAGCTCAGACCCCCCCCTCCCCTCTGTCCCTGCCTTCTCACCTTCGATGGTCCCCAGCAATCGGTGGGAGAGAAGCCGCCGCCGGCTGGCTCAATGTGGGGGCATGGCCGTCTTCCTTCGCCTTCCCCCCGCATGAAGCTGGAACCCCTCTGATGCTGGTAGAGCGGATGCTGGGTGGTGTGTTTCCTTGATGATCACCGCTGCTCTCCGACAGTAGCGTTTCCTGTAGATGTTCTCTATGGTAGGGAGCCCTAGGTGAAGAAAGTCCCCCTCTAAACCTCTTTCCCCACCCCCACCTTGGATCTATTTCCTTCTTCGGAGTCAGATGAAGCAAAAAAGATACTGGGTTAACACAAAATAGCCGAGAAGGTCCCTTTCTTCTACGATGACGTTCACCAGGAACGCTGCTTAAACAGGGCTTAAAGAATTATTGAGAACCCTTTCCATCCAGCGCACAGTATCTCTGACCTACTCCCATAGAACACTAAAGCAAAGAACCAGGCCATTTGGCCCTTCTAGTCTGTGCCAAACTATTCTGCTTTGTCCCGCTGACCTGCACCTGGGCCATACCCCTCCCTGTCTAAATTTTTCTTGAATGCATTCACAAATTCATCTATCAGCTCTTTCCAGGCTCCCATCTCTCTCTGCATGAAGAAATTCCCCCTAAAGTTCCTTTTAAACTTTTCCCTTTTTGCCCTTAAACCATGACCCCTGGTTTTTAACCTTACCCAAACTCAGTGGAAAAAGCTGCTTGCATTTACTCTATCGATATCCCTCCTAATTTTGTATATACCATTGGTGCTCTGTGATTAGTGAGGGATTGCTTAAGGTGGGATGTGGGTGGAAAGAAAAAGTTTGGAAAACCCCTGTTTTAATCGTCCCTCATGGACTCGTTATGTGCACGGTTTCAGACTCCAAAGGAAATGGAGTCAGGGATCCAGATACAGAGAGGGGTGTTGGATCCCAGCGAGGATGGCTTCCCCACCAGCCTCTGGGGAATGATCGTGTTAAATGCTGAGCTTGAGGTCAATGAACAGCCGGCCTTGGTGGATGATGTTCATGAGGTGTGGCTTATTGACTCAGATTCACTTACTGTTACACCAGAGCTAATTTCTCAATCACATTTCTGTCACCTTGGCAGTGTGCTTGAAATATCTTCAGGAAGCATGCATTCAAATATTTCCATCGACCAGAGATCTGAGACAGACCAGGGCATGGTTGCTGTTGGTTGCAGAGAGATTTACTCATTTGAAGGTTTTCAAGGATTTAACATGAGTACAGCACCAATAAGGCCTCTTCTCCCCACTGTGTCTGTACTGCTCGATCCTTCACATGTGCCAGATACAGTGAGAAAATTCAGCTGGTCAACCCATACTTAGTACAGCGTTGAAGACCCAGCGGTTTTAGTTATCTGCTCATCCTTTCATATTTATCATCAGGATTTTTTTTTTAAAAAGTCAGCATTTCTGCAGGAGCTCAGTCGAGAGCATCACTGAGTCGCTGAGCCCATTGGATGGGGAGGTCAATCCACAGGGCCGTAAGAGCGGCAGGGAGGATCACTGGATTCTCCCTCCCCCTCCCCATCGATGTGATCTACCGGGATCGCGGTCTGAAGAGGGCATGCAAAATCTTTGAAGGCCCC
The DNA here is from genome assembly GCF_036971445.1 of Narcine bancroftii. Taxonomy (NCBI): domain Eukaryota; kingdom Metazoa; phylum Chordata; class Chondrichthyes; order Torpediniformes; family Narcinidae; genus Narcine; species Narcine bancroftii. Next base: position 210,558,562 of record NC_091475.1, read on the forward strand.
TCCCACCTCGCCCACAGCATCTTCTGGCTGCTTCCGTCAGGGAAGAGATACAGGAGCCAGCGCCACCAGGCTGAGGAACAGTTTCTTCCCAAAGCCAGTGAGAATGGTGAACTGCTCTCATGTTCATGCAACAATACTTATTTGTATAGGTGAAATACTTGTCCTGCATATGTACTGTCTGTACGTGTGTTATGTCTGGTTGTGTGTCGCATGTTTGGTACCAAAGAGCGGAGAACGGTGTTTGAGCAGGTTATACTTGTACAATCAGATAACAATAAACCTGACTTCTTGGATTTCTGCAGCATTTTTGTGTAAATTATGTGCTGTGTATTGTGTACGTGTTCTGTATGGTGTGGAGATATGCTGTTTTACTGGGTTGTTTCTGTGAAGTAAGATAATAATATACTTGTACTTCTGGCAGGATACTTGTCCTGTCCCAGTTCCCTGTCTCACCACCATAGCCCAGGGAAGATTTGAGTTGGTTTGCAGTGAGCTGACACACTGCCCCAGTTACGTGGCTGTTAGAAAGGGTCCGACCCAGTCAACCCTGTTGGAATCCATTCGGGTCCCTGACCTACCTCAGAGGGAGTCGGGGAACCCAGTTAAACTTGCCCATGTCACGTCCACGGCCGATTTGGACAGGAAAATGGCCAACCCACTTATTCCGGTGACATCAGCGCTTGCGTGCGTGCGTCACCGGGCACCCGGCATCCGAACATCCATTGGTACTTCCGGTGAATGCGTGACATGTCATTGCGGGAGCGGGATCCCCCTTAAATCGCTGGATTGGTGATTTTAATGCATCGATCCCCTGCAATTTAAAGGTGCTTCCAGCCCCAGATATCATACCCGGGTCCCAGGAGGGCGACCCAGGGAATGCAGTTTAAAAGAGCCTACTGATAAAGCCAATGTAAAAATGGTTTCCCCTCACCTCTCCTGTCTCTGTCCCAGGATCCTTTGAAAGGGCAGTGCACGGGGAGCATAATTCTGCAAGTAAAGTTAAACGGCAAAGTCTGCAAACACTGGGGTTGAGGGCAGTACACAAGCGTGCTGGAGAAACTCAACAGGTCACACAGCATCTGTCGGAAGTAAAAGCACCCAGCTATTTGTGACCTGTGTTTCTCCAGAACGTTTGTGTATCACGGTTCTCTCTGCCGATGATCTGGTTTATATTTACTTTGGTTACTGTGGGGGTTTTTTTAAAAGTTGACTCGGGCGGGAATAAAGCTCTTCTTGCACCAGCTGGTTTGAGAGCGAAGGCTCCTGTACTGGCTATCGGATGGGAGAAGAGTAAAGAGTCCATAGTTTGGGTGAGATGCATCCTTTGCCCTGCCCAGACAGCCTTCCTGATAGATGTTCTCTGAAATGGTTTACAGTCTGACACAAGACAATTGCCACACCACACCGAGAGTGAATCTGCTCTCAATGGTACAGCAGTAAAAATCCATCAATATCCTGGGACAGAGGTTGTAGAAGAAAAATTATCTTATTATATTGAAAGTGTTGCATGTCTGTTTCCTTTGTAAAATGAAAGCCCCTTTATCTTTTGTAAGTCAAGAAACCAGCCAGTTTCAATTGGTCTGCAAAACTGGGCCCTAGAAATAGGATACTTTGGAATCCGCTTTTTGTGTAGAGGGAGATGAGAGTTTCTTGCTCATCTGTATAAAAATGTGCTGTTTATCTTCTGCAGCCAGCGTCCGCGCCTGACACCAGTTAGGACGGTGTAATGGAAGATTTAAACCATGTTTTTTACTTTTGCAGCCTTTGCTTCTGCAGGGCCGAGAACCTGCTTGTTTTTTTAGAATCAGCAGACATGAGCTAAATTCCACTGAGGGGCCAGAGATGCAGTTATCTGACGAAAGGACATCTGTGTACCAAGAACATTTAATCTTCTTGCTTGTTTTGGTCACAGACTGTCAGAGGCCTAGCCTTGATGCAAAATAAACCATTGTATTCAAAGTGATAAGCTGAAAATTACGTTATTCGAAAGAAGCCTAGCATGCTAGCTTGCTCGCTTATCTTTCTTACTGTGCTGGGAATAGGTGCTTGGGTAAGCAGTTTTTGGGTAATACAAAGCCATGGCCCCGCTACTGAAGTTTGAGACTCTCCGAGAGGTGGCAACATCTCTCAGCAAGAGTCCAGCTAACGTCCCGGTCAAGGGAGGTGGAGAAGCAGCTACCGGCGCCCCAACAACCTACTACAAGTGTGCAGTCGTTGCCTCACTTCGGCAGTTGGGACCAGTCCAGGCGTTGATAAGTATAGTTGGGAAGGGCTAGCATATTGTAGTTTGAAATCAGCTTTTGAATTTGTAATAAACATTTGTATAAACTGAACTGCTCTCGGTGTGTGTGTCTATTTTCTTTCGGTAGCTCAAACACTGACCAATCTAAAACAAAGTGAGAGGTACAAGTTTACCCAGGACAGATGGTCTATCCATGATATCTCAAGGCAAACTCTAAAGTCTTAGCCTGAGTTATTCTGACAAGAGATTTCCCCAACAGAGGTGAACTCTCTTCATGCCCCACAGGAAATAAAGTAATTGTGGCACCTTTTTGATCAGAATGGAGGAGTTTAGGGACCAGGTGAGATCATCGGAAATGTGGACACCAAGGAATTTGAGGTTGATGCATGTTCTACCCCAGCTCCAGTGATGTAAATAGGGGCATGTCTTGGGTAAACTTATACCTCTCATTTTGTTCATTTTAGATTGGTCACAGTGTTTGAGCTACCGAAAGAAAATAGACACACACACCGAGAGCAGTTCAGTTTATACAAATGTTTATTACTAATTCAAAAGCTGATTTCACACTACAATATGCAAGCCCTTCCCAACTATACTTATCAACGCTTGGACTGGTCCCAACTGCCGAAGCGAGGCAACGACTGCACACTTGTAGTAGGTTGTCAGGGCGCTGGTAGCAGCTTCTCCACCTCCCCCGACCGGGACGTTGCTTGGACTCTGGCTGTTCTTCCTTCTTGACAAGGGATGTTCCCACCCCTCGGAGAGTCTAAACTTCAGCAGCAGGACCACAGGCTTATATACCCCAAAAACAATTAATCATGCGCCTACTCCTTCTAATATTTGTCAGTCAAAATCAAAACTGAACATTACATTCTACAATTTAGAAGATTAATTATTATGGAACCAGGATGTTATAATTTCCTGGTTTATCTCGTAGATATAAAGACTTATTAAAACTTCTCGAGCAAGACAGGTTGTGACCAATTCGTCAATTTCAGAGTGTTGCATTTGACAACTGCTTTCCCTGGGCCTCACAGTGGAATTCCATTTCAAAGTGTATCTTCAGATAAGTCCCCATGGCTGAGTTTAATTACATCTGCTAGTTCTGAAAGTAAGGTGACCTGCGTGTGGACCCAGTGTCGTCAGTTCCACATAAGCAAAAAGCATCTGGGTACATGGTTTTAATCCTCCATAACATCCCACCCCTTGGTCACAATCTGTCATTTGCGAGGCCTAACCAGTATTTGAGTACAGAGGGAGCGAAAAAAGAGAAATCAAAACAACAATTACAAAGATAAGCAATGACGCGAGCAACCAACGGAGGATAGTGTGGCCCACCCCCCCAAATGTAGCAGTTAGCCATGAGAAAGGATTCCAACCAAGGCTCAAATTATCCTTGTTGGCCACAATACCCAGGTACTGGAGCTCACGAACAGATTTTGAAACATGCTGAACAATAACATATTTATATAAGCTGCACTTGAGGCTGGTGACCGAGGACTTCCTTGGTGTAATGCATCGGACCGTGTTTCCCACGGGTAACTCCCTTGGAACGTCCTCGACATTACAAATCCAATTGCTGGCATCAAAGCAGCTGTTAAGCCAGATCACCAGGAGTGTAAAATGGAGAACCTGGAACAAAGAAGCCTGACACATGTCACTCACGATACCATAAGCGTTCAGTGTTTAAACAGACTAAATCATCCTGTCCCTCAATAGCTACCCACCGAGTGTTACCCTGGGCAGGTGTCACTATTTCCCCTTTTACAGGAGGGCCACTACCTGGTGGTGCCACCCATACCTTTTGTCCAACATTCTCTAGTTCGGGGATGGGGGGCAATGACTGTTATTCCTCTGGAATAGGCTGTAATTCAGGAGCGTGAAGAAGTCGGTGGAAAGGTGTACCTCCTTTTAAAGGGCGATGATTCAAATTGTCGACTGCCTGCTGCAGCACATGGCACCATCCCTTCTGGGTCCCCAGTGATGTTTCCAAACGAATTTGTTCCTTCAGTAAGCCGTTCATTTGTTCAACTAACCCGGCAGCCTGCGGGTAATAAGGAATATGGTGGATCCATAAAATACCGTTGTCATTTACCCAATCACAGATTGCTTTCCTGGAGAAGTGCAAGCCATTATCAGAGTGAATCTCCTCTGGAACATCATAACGATAAATCAAATGGTTTAGTCCTTGGATAGTGCTAGCTTGGTCAGCCATCTTGGTGGGAAAAGTAAAAACCAGGCCCGAAAAGGTGTCAACCATTACTAGGATGTAATATTTACCCATACAGTCTAGCATGGGGCCTATGTAATCAATTTGCCAGACCGCAGCTGAGTGAGCACCCCGTTTTATTCGGCCATGTGGACCAGGTGGAATGGTATGGAACTTCACAAGCTGACATTCTGGGCATGTACGTACGACCATGCGGACATCATCCTGATGGACGGATAAAGCATGTGTACGGGACCACATAGCTGATCCCTTCTCCCCCAAATGACCACTCTGTTCATGTGCCCATCGAGCCAGGGGGACGGTATCAGCACAGCTGATAGTGGCAAGCTGATCTGCTACTGCATTATGTTGAGCCATGTTAATCGCCATATTGGTATGGGCATCAACGTGATAAACGGTTATCTCACGATGGTGGGAAGCATCCCACAACAGCTGCCACAACTCTTTGCCCCATACTGGGCGGTCAAGTATCATCCAGTTGTTCTTTTGCAAATCAGGCATCCATACCACAAGTCCATTAGCCAAAGCCCAGGAATCAGTAAACAGGCGAAGAGGGTGATCATGGGGATCTAGTGGTAAAGTGACTGCCTTCAACTCAGCATACTGACTGGAGCCACCATCCCCCTCCTCCGATAAGTGAGTTCCTGACCTGGGATGGTAAGCCACCTGTTCGTGTACGTGGCCCACCCCTTCAGGCCCTCTGGTCGCATGACTCTGAATATACCACTTCCATTTAACAATAGAAGACTGCTGAGCCCGCCCGATCTTTAGATTAGCATCATTAGCCAGGACCCAATTCATTATAGGAAGTGCAGGTCGCAATTGAATATCTGCATCACCTGTCATTCTTTCAGTCTCTAGCAGGGCCCAGTAACAGGCTACTAACTGTTGTTCAAAAACAGAATAACGAGTGGCAGCCTCGGACATGGTACGTGACCAGAATCCCAGTGGGACTCGGCGACCCTCTTGTTTCTGCCAGAGGCTCCAGGAGGCCACATCATCAATATAATGGTGAATTGAGAGGGAAGGCGATACTGGAAGGTGGATGAAGGTATACTGGCGCCCCTTCCAGGTAAAGGCGAACTGATCCTGTGAATCCTCAGCTATAAGAATACTGAAGAAGGCGTTAGCGAGATCAATGACAGCATACCATGTTCCTGAGTTCCCAGTAGCAATGTTTTCAATAAGGGTGACAATGTCCGGAACTTCTGAAGCAAGTGGTGGGGTATGTTTGTTGAAAAAACGATAATCAACTGTCATTCTCCAGGAGCCATCTGGCTTCTGGACCGGCCAAACAGGGCTATTAAAGGGCGACGTTGCGGGCCTCACTACCCCTTCTTCTTGCAGAGCATCGATGGTGGCAGTAATCTCTTCCTGCCCCCCAGGGAGACGATATTGTGGAATGCACACTGGTTTCATGGGGGCTGGCACCATCACAGGATCCCACTTAACCTGACCCACTACTAGTTTTTTTGTAATAGTTCGAATTCCAAATTCAAATCCCCCTTGGCTAGTATTAAGGGCCATACCGGCCAACATATTAATACCCAGGATACACTCGTCAGTAGCAGCCACCAGGGCATGTAACCAGACAGGGGAAGGGCTATCACCCACCATGGCACAGACTTTTATTTCCTTTGCCAGGGTGACCGCTCCTCCCAACCCCTCTATTTGAAAGGCCGGTCCAGTCCAGAGGTCGGGATTGCCAGGAATCACCGAGTGCTCTGCACCGGTGTCGACCAAAGCCAAGTATTGGCGATCATTACCCCCACCCCAGTGGATTGTTAACGGTATGTAGGGCCGCGGATCCCCGTGTGTGCGCCGTGTCTCGATGGAGTAGACACGGGAATCCTGCCCACACCTTGAGGCTTCAGAAGGGTTCGGGGGCTTCCAGGACCACATGCTATTGTTATCTTTAAGAGCCTGTTTAACCCATTGTTTTACCTCATCATGAGTAACTGGAGCAGGAGAAGCCAGCTCGATAGAAGCAGCAGTGGGAGCAGAAAGCACAGCTGGGCCAGGAGGACTCAGCAGCTGGGGATGATGTTCCCCTGCTTTTTGCCTAAATCGATCTCCAATGGCAGCCAGCTCTTTTACAGAGAAATCACGGATCATTGACTCCTTCCGACCCCTGTTCCCACTTTGACTCACAGGGTCCTCCACCCAGTCTAGGGGAGGAGGTGGAGGCCATCCAACAGAGGGAGTAGGCCATAGAGCATAAGCAGGGGTTTGGGTATTTTCCCCTGGGTCCACATGGGAAACCGGGGTATCTATCCCTTCCATCTCTACCCTTACATCATCCCCCCTTCTGTCTGTTTGGGAAATCTGCTGCCTTATAGGGCGGGCGTGAACAGCAGATGGAGAGGGTAGTATGTTAGACACATGCTGAGGAGTATCTGCATTATTACCATTGTCATTCCAGATATTCCCATCCCAATCCTCAATTACATCAGGATCGTTACCATTCCTTATCATGGCATGAATACGATATGGATCGGGTTCTACTCCATGCCTTTCCTTATCTGCACAGAGCTGCTGCCGGAGTTTAATATTACGGCAAATCATTTGGACATGCTTATCTTCCCATTCTTTGGCTCTGTCCTGACTGGTGCGAACAATCTCGCTCATCATGGAACAGCATTGTCGCAGGACTTCTAGCTCCTCCTCTAATTGCTTTCTTTTGCACTGAGATTCTACTTCTCTTTGAATTAATTCTGCTTCACGCTGAACGGAGTGGCGTAATGCTGTGGCCAGCAACCAAAAACCATTCGTCAGCGTTCCCTTTTTATCAGGAAATTTACTTTCTCGAAGGAGAGTGGCAACCCGCTCTCCCAGAGGTGCACTTGATGAGTCTAACTTCTCATCCCAACTAATGGGTGGTCCCAACAAAGACAGGGTATTGGCCAACATGCCAAACCCATCGTCTTTGGAAGTCCATCCAGGAATCAAGAACTGCTCAGGGCTCACCTCTTTCTTTCGGCGAAACATCTTGAGACCAATCCTGCTCGCAGCGCCAATTGTCTTGGGTAAACTTATACCTCTCATTTTGTTCATTTTAGATTGGTCACAGTGTTTGAGCTACCGAAAGAAAATAGACACACACACCGAGAGCAGTTCAGTTTATACAAATGTTTATTACTAATTCAAAAGCTGATTTCACACTACAATATGCAAGCCCTTCCCAACTATACTTATCAACGCTTGGACTGGTCCCAACTGCCGAAGCGAGGCAACGACTGCACACTTGTAGTAGGTTGTCAGGGCGCTGGTAGCAGCTTCTCCACCTCCCCCGACCGGGACGTTGCTTGGACTCTGGCTGTTCTTCCTTCTTGACAAGGGGTGTTCCCACCCCTCGGAGAATCTAAACTTCAGCAGCAGGACCACAGGCTTATATACCCCAAAAACAATTAATCATGCGCCTACTCCTTCTAATATTTGTCAGTCAAAATCAAAACTGAACATTACATTCTACAATTTAGAAGATTAATTATTATGGAACCAGGATGTTATAATTTCCTGGTTTATCTCGTAGATATAAAGACTTATTAAAACTTCTCGAGCAAGACAGGTTGTGACCAATTCGTCAATTTCAGAGTGTTGCATTTGACAACTGCTTTCCCTGGGCCTCACAGTGGAATTCCATTTCAAAGTGTATCTTCAGATAAGTCCCCATGGCTGAGTTTAATTACATCTGCTAGTTCTGAAAGTAAGGTGACCTGCTTGTGGACCCAGTGTCGTCAGTTCCACATAAGCAAAAAGCATCTGGGTACATGGTTTTAATCCTCCATAACAGGGCATGAGCGTAGCTTCCAGCACGCCTGAAGTCCACAATGATCTCCTTTGTCTTCTGAGTGTTAAGTGTCAAGTTGTTGTTGGAACACTATGCGGCCAAGAGCTGGACCTCGTCCCTATAGGCCATCTCATCATCCCCTCTGATCAGGCCAACCACCGTGGTGTCATCTGCAAACTTGATTAGGGAATTAGAACAATGTACAGGAACAGGCATAGGTGAAAAGGGAATACAGGAGAGGGCTCCACACATGACCCCGGGCACACTGGTGGTCAAGGTGTGAATGGAAGAGGAGCTTGTCTAACTTAACAGATTGGGGTCTGTTAGTCAGAAGGTCCAACTGCAGAGGGATGAGCTGATACCAAACTGGTAAAGTTGGCGATCTGTTTGGAAGGAATCACAGTATTGAATGCTGAAAGAAAGTAAATGAACAGCATTCTGACATAAGAGTTGGAGCTGTCCAACTGGGTCAAGGCAGAATGAAGTGCCGTGGAAATGGCATCCTCAGTCGAGCTGTTGATATGGTAGGCAAATTGGTGGTGGGCAAACAAGATTTCAAATGTGATAGAACCAGTCTCTCAAAGCACTTTGCAATGAGGGGGCTGACGGAAGAGATTCAGACTCGTGGGATGGGACGCTTCAGCACTGGCACAATGGCGGCAATTTTAAAAAAAATGTTTTATTGTTCACACTATGAAACATATCAATCAAAATACACACAAACATTTCCCTCTTAAATATACACAGTGGCATTTTCTCCCCTTTTTCCCCCCCCTAACTTCCCTCCCTCCTTCCCACCCCCCCCTCCAAACCCATTAAACATTCAACATATACAATACACTAAAACCATTAAACAATATCATCACACAATGAAAACAAACAAGAAAATTGTTACACACTGGGTCACTTTCATTTCGTCGCCTTCTCATTCTATCATTTTAGGGGATGGAGGTCCACGGTAGTTCCTCTCTGTTGTGTTCAATGTACGGTTCCCAAATTTGTTCAAATAATGTGACTTTATTTTTTTTAATTATATGTTATTTTTTTCCAATGGAATACATTTATTAATTTCCATGTACTATTGCTGTACTCTCAGGCTCTCTTCTGATTTCCAGGTTGACATTATACATTTTTTTACTACTGCTAAGGCTATCATAATAAATCTTTTTTTGCGCTTCATCCAGTTTGAGGCCTAATTCTTTACTTCTTATATTACTTAGAAGAAAGATCTCTGGATTTTTTGGGATGTTGGTTTTTGTAATTTTATTTAATACCTGATTTAGATCTTCCCAAAACTTTTCCACTTTCTCACGTGCCCAAATTGCATGTCCTGTTGTTCCCGTTTCCTTCTTACAGCGAAAACATCTGTCTGATACTGTTGGGTCCCATTTATTTAACTTTTGGGGCATTGTGTATAGCCTGTGTAACCAGTTATATTGTATCATGCGTAACCTCGTGTTTATTATATTCTTCATAGTTCCAGAACATAACTTTTCCCATATTTCATTTTTTATCTTTTTCCCACTTTTGTTTAGGTTTGTAGTTTATTTCATAATTTTCCTTATCTTGCAGCTTAATGTACATGTTTGTTATAAATCTTTTAATTATTATTGTGTCTGTAATCACATATTCAAAGCTGCTTCCTTCTGGTAACCTCAGACTGCTTCCCAATTTGTCCTTCAAGTAGGTTTTCAGTTGGTGGTATGCAAACATTGTACCGTGAGTTATTCCATATTTGTACTTCAACTGTTCAAATGATAATAAATTATTTCCCAAAAAACAATTTTCTATTCTTTTGATTCCTTTCCCCTCCCATTCTCTAAAGGAAAGGTTATCTATTGTAAAAGGGATTTGTTGATTTTGTGTCAATATTAATTTTGGTAGTTGGTAATTTGTTTTTTATCCTTTCTACGTGAATCTTCTTTCAAATGTTGAGTAGATGGTGCAGTACTGGTGAATTCCTATGTTGCACCAGCTTTTCATCCCACTTGTATAGTATATGTTCTGGTACCTTCTCCCCTATTTTATCTAGCTCTAACCTGGTCTGATCTGGTTTTTCCCTTGTTTGATAAAAATCTGATAGGTATCTTAATTGTGCTGCTCTGTAATAATTCTTAAAGCTTGGTAACTGCAAACCACCTTGTTTGTACCATTCTGTTAATTTATCTAGCGCTATCCTTGGTTTCCCCCCCCCCCCCCTTTCCATAAGAATTTCCTTATTATTCTCTTTAGTTCATTTGAAGAATTTCTCTGTTAGGTGAATTGGTAATGAATGAAATTGGTATTGAATCCTTGGGAAGATATTCATTTTAATGCAATTTACCCTTCCTATCAGTGATAGTGGTAAATCTTTCCAATGTTCTAAGTCATCCTGTAATTTATTCATTAATGGCTGATAATTTAATTTGTATAGATGGCCTAGATTATTATCTAGTCTAATACCTAGGTATTGGATTGCTTGTGTTTGCCATTTAAATGGTGATTCTTTTTTAAACTCTGTAATCCGCATTATTCATTGGCATTGCTTCATTTTTATTTGTGTTGATCTTGTATCCCGATACTTCTCCATATTCCTTCAATTTCTTATATAGTTCTTTTATTGATATTTCTGGTTCTGTTAAGTATACTATGATGTCATCTGCAAATAAACTGATTTTATATTCCTTCTCCTTTATTTTTATCCCTTTTATTTAATTTTCTATTCTTATCAGTTCTGCCACTGGTTCTATTGCTAAAGCAAACAGTGAGGAGATAGTGGACATCCCTGCCTAGTTGACCTACTTAATTTAAATTGGTTCGTAACATACTGTCACCTTCGCCAATGGTCCCTTATATAATGGTTTAATCCAATTAATGTATTTTTCTGGTAGGTTGAACCACTGTAATACTTTGAATAAATAATTCCATTCTACCCTGTCAAAGGCTTTCTCTGCATCTAAAGCAACAGCCACTGTTGGTATCTTATTTCCTTGTACTGCATGGATTAAATTAATGAACTTACAGACATTGTCCGTTGTTCGTCTTTTCTTAATAAATCCAGTTTGATCTTGTTTTACTATTTTTGGTACATACTTGGCCAATCTGTTTGGTAATAACTGATATTATGTTATAATCGGAGTTAAGTAGAGATATTGGTCTATATGATGCTGGTGTTAGTGGATCTTTCCCCGTCTTTGGTATTACTGTCATTATTGCTGTTTTACATGAATCTGGCAAGTTTTGTGTTTCTTCTATCTGGTTCATTACTTCCAGGAGAGGAGGAATTAATAACTCTTTAAATGTTTCATAGAATTTTATTGGGAGTCCATCCTCCCCAGGCGTCTGATTGTTCGGCAGCTTTTTTAATATATCCTGTATTTCATCTATTTCAAATGGTTTTATCAGTTTGCTTTGTTCCTTTTCTTGCAATTTCGCCAGTTCAATTTTAGCTAAAAACTCATCTATTTTATCATCTTTCCCCTCGTTCTCAGTTTTGTATTAATTGTTCATAAAATTCCTTAAAGTTCTCATTAATCTCCGTTGGGTTATATGTAACTTGTTTGTCCTTTTTCCTTGATGCCAATACAGTTCTTTTAGCTTGTTCTGTTTTAAGTTGCCAGGCTAGTATTTTGTGCGTTTTTTCTCCTAGCTCATCATACTTCTGCTTTATTTTCATTATGTTCTTCTCCACCTTATACGTTTGTAGTGTTTCGTATTTTATTTTTTTGTCTGCCAGTTCTCTTTATGTTGTATCTTCCCTTGTTGCTCATTCTTTTTCTATATTTACTATTTTCCTTTCCAACTGCTCTATTTCCCAATTGTAGTCCTTTTTCATCTTAGTCACATAACTTATTATCTGCCCTCTAATGAAGGCTTTCATTGCGTCCCATAATATAAATTTGTCTTTCACTGATTCCGTATTTATTTCAAAGTACATTTTAATTTGGCGCTCAATGAATTCTCTAAATTCCTGCCTTTTAAGTGGCATGGAGTTTAATCTCCATCTATACGTTCTCGGTGGGATGTCCTCCAGCTCTATTGGTAATAACAGGGGTGAATGATCAGATAACAATCTAGCTTTATATTCTGTTTTCCTAACTCTCCCTTGGATATGGGCTGACAACAGGAACAGATCAATCCTTGAGTATGTTTTATGTCTACTCGAATAATATGAGTATTCCTTCTCCCTTGGGTGTTGCCTCCTCCATATATCCAAAAGTTGCATTTCCTGCATTGATTTAACCATAAATTTGGCTACTTTGTTCTTTCTGCTAGTCTTTTGTCCAGTTTTATCCATCTTTGAATCCAAATTAAGGTTAAAGTCCCCTCCTATCAATATATTCCCCTGCATATCCTCAATCTTCAAAAAGATATCTTGCATAAACTTCTGATCCTTTTCATTAGGTGCATATATATTGACCAAATTCCAGAATTCTGCATATATCTGACACTTTATCAGTACATACCTCCCTGCTGGATCTATTATTTCCTCCTCTATTTTGATAGGTACATTTTTATTGATTAATATAGCTACACCTCTAGCTTTTGAATTATATGATGCTGCCGTTACGTGACCTACCCAGTCTCTCTTTAATTTATTATGTTCCACTTCAGTTCGATGCGTTTCCTGCACAAATGTTATATCTATTTTTTCTCTTTTCAGTAAATTTAATAGCCTCTTCCTTTTGAATTGGTTCTGTATTCCATTAATATTTATAGTCATATAGTTCATACTTTGTTTACATCTCATTTCCGCTTCCTCACCACCACCTTTTCCATTTCTCAGTTTTCTTTTTTTGAACGCACTGTATGACAACACTTCTAAAACATAAAATATTTCAACCATTCCCACATATAAAATTCCCTTAACCCCAAGTGTTCCCCCCCCCCCCCCACTCTGAGTCGCCCCTTGTCCCTTGCTGGGCAACCACAACTCCCCTCTCCATTTGGACTGCAAACCCGTTCGCAAGTGTCAACTGATTTTGCAGTGACTGTTAGTCTCTCCCACCCAACCCCCTCCAGAAAAGACTTTTCTCTTCACATTACAACAAAGCTCCCCCTCATTTCTTCTCTTTTTCTTCCTATGTTTTATTTATTTATTTTTTAACCCCTCCTCTTTTTCCTCCCTTCTCCCTTACTTCCCTCCTTTAGTTCTTGTACATTATTTTTTCTTCTTTATATGTAGTTTGTCATCGTTCTTTGTTCTTGTTACATCTCTTCATCTCTCTTTCTGTCTTGCAGGCGTTCTGCAAATTCTCTTGCTTTCTCCGGATCTGAGAACAGTCTGCTTTGCTGCCCTGGGATAACTATTTTAAGCACCGCTGGATATCTATTTATAGCCTTTCTTCCATAGGATCGATTTTGCTGCGTTAAACTCCTTCCTCTTCTTCAGGAGTTCAAAACTTATGTCTTGGTAGAAATTTTTTTTTGACCTTTGTATTCCAGTGGTTTTTTTTGTCTTCTCTCATTTTATTCATTGCCTTCTCCAATATATTTTCTCTTGTCGTGTATCTCAGGAATTTTACTAAAACAGATCTTGGTTTTTGTTGTGACTGTGGTTTCGGGGCTAATGTTCTGTGTGCCCTTTCTATTTCCATTCCTTCCTGCATTTCTGGCATTCCCAGGACTTTTAGGATCCATTCTTTTATAAATTCTTTCATATCTTTGCCTTCTTCATCTTCCTTTAGGCCCACTATCTTTATATTGTTTTACCTACTATAGTTTTCCATTATATCCATCTTCTAACAACTCCTGTGTTTCTTTAACTTTTTTATCACTTTCTTCCAATTTTCTTTTAAGTCGTTCACTTCCATTTCTACAGCCATTACTCATTCTTCCACATTTTCTAATCCTTTCCCTACATCTGTTATGACCAGCTCTATTCTACTCACTTTTTCTTCTGTATTTTTCATTTTACGAAATTCTAGTGTCAGCCATTCTCTTAATGCTTTCATTTGTTCTTGAAATTTTTTTTAATCTATGTATTGTCCATTCATTTTACCTCCTATTCCTCTGTGCAGAGCTTGGTCTTCTTCTTTTTCTGTGTCTGCTCTTGGGTTTGTATTTTCTATTTCTCTTCCTTGTATCTGTGTCTCTTCTGACTTTTTTGTTGAGCTGCTTGTCTCCGTTGGTTGGGTATTTTTTTTTCCCATGGTGTCTTGATGTTGGTCCTCTTCTTCTGGGCTGGTTATCTGTTGTCTCTTGCTTCCTTTTTTCTTTCTCACCCCTCCTGTTTCCGTTGCTTTCTTTATTCTCCAGCTGGGAGCCCTGCTGTCGGGCATCTCTCAGCTGTTCGTGCTGTGGAGTGAAACTCCACAGCTGGTCACCCCTCCCTTCTGTGTTGTCTTTGTCATGCACGGTTGTGCACCCCCGTTTGGCTCCGTGAGCCATTTTTACAGTCCTGCGCTCAGTGGGTCGCGACCCTACAGGTTCTTCCCTATCCTCGGGGAGCGGGCTCCTCTTTCCACGGTGGGTCCCTGCTTTTTCGTGCAGGTAAGGCCTTCACCTTTCTCTTTCGGCGTCTTTCCTTCTTTTTTTCTTCCCGTTGTTTTTGGCATTTCTTTCTTGGGTGCCATTTTCTCCACACTTTTATTTTTTATTTGTTGTCATTTTTGTGTCTGGGGCTTTGCTTTTTCTTCGCTTTTTTCCTTCTTTTCTGGAGAGGGCTGGTATTCTCCTTCCAACCACTACTCCATCACGTGACTCCCGGAGCCCTGAAGAATTGAAATACTCCCCTATCTTTTGTTTGTATGTATGTTTAGCAGTAAGTGGTTCTCAACCTTTCTCTTCCCACTCACATCCCACTTTAAGTCATCCCTCTGACATCGATGCTCTGTGATTAGTAAGGGATTGCTTAAGATGGGATGTGAGTGGGAAAGGAAGGTTGAGAATCACTGTTTTAATCATCCCTCATTGACTCGTTATGTGCATGGTTTCAGAGCTGTTGATGTGCTCGAGGTCAGAGTTGGAATATAAATCAATGTCAATCTGAAGCCCCTTTCACACTTGCACCCTAGTAAATCGGTCATTCAGTGTCCTGGGATGGGAATGGGGGTTTGTCCTTTCACACGAGACCACTCCTAACCGGGACACTGAACACTTTCACACTTGCAGGGGTTTATCCTCGGCATTTGGTGTGTTCTACCTTTAATAGGAAGTGCCTGCAATGCAATTGCCCATTTTCCCACTTGCCTGATCCCGACGCCGGGGATTGTACTAAGGGTCGAGGCCAGCAATCCCCATGAGATGACGTCGAATGATGCTGGTGTTGAGCAGATTTTGCTTTCACACTTTAAAGGCCGATTGGCGTTAGATTCCGGGGATCACTGGCAAATGTGAAAGGGGCTTTAAGGTCTGTGGCAGCATGGGCAGTAAATTGTGCCTCATCAGCAGGGAGAAGGATCCAGGGTTGTATGTACTCTGACAATAAACCTGAAATGCAGTGATTATCCTTTGAACCTTTGAATTGTTTTAGCAGTGAAACAAGGGTGTTGATAGAGGCAAATGTAATCTGAAAGTCCATGGAGCAGCAGTCCGGCTGGGTGGCTCAGAGTGCACGGAGTGGAGTTTACGGATTGGAGCACCTGGCAGGTAGCAGCCTGTGGAGTGGATTATTGGCAGCTCAGACCACACCACGCAGGGCTTGGCCAAAGGAGCAGAACATGAAAGTCTGCAGAGACCGTGTTTGAAGTAAAAAACACAAAGGACAGAGAAACTCAGCAGGTGAAACTGTACTTTACGCAGCAAAACTTGCATCACGACGTTTTGGGCTTGAGCCCTTCATCGAGGGATAAGAAACCTTTCCCTCAATTCCTTGCTCATCAACTTTATTCCGTCTTTTAACTTTCACACCTCTGGAAGGAAGAGACTGTTATATGTAAGGGTCGGACCATATCTAAACATGTATCAATGAAGTTTAAATCTCACCCTCATTATTCAGACCCACCAGAGAGAGAATTTGGCAAGTCAGATGGGTCAAGGTGTTTCACCTATGAAGGAACAACTTACTGATACGAATGGGGAAATATCATCTATTAAGATGGATATGGCAAAGTGTGGGAAAATGGCGGATAAGGTACAAGATAAATTGAGGAAGATTTTCATTATTGTTAGGAGGATGTGGAACAATGTAAAGAGAAGATGGGTCAGATGGAGGATTCATCCACTGGATGGGAAATTCAGAGAAATGATTTAATGAAGAAAATTGACACGTTGGAGAATCAACGTTGAAGGAATAATGTTCAAATTGTTGGTCTCCCAGAAGATTTTGTGGGTCCGGACCCGGTTCAGTTTTTCCAGAGGTAGATCCCTGAAGTTTTGGGGTAAGAATATTTCCCGAACGGTCTGGAATTGAATAGAGCTCATAGACCGATAAGAAGGAAACCTCTCCCAGGTCAAGCTCCACGTTC
This sequence comes from Narcine bancroftii, assembly GCF_036971445.1. Lineage (NCBI taxonomy): Eukaryota > Metazoa > Chordata > Chondrichthyes > Torpediniformes > Narcinidae > Narcine > Narcine bancroftii. Next base: position 210,575,211 of record NC_091475.1, read on the forward strand.
TGTCCTGATTAGATGTTTACGTCATCAAGGCAGAGAGTTGATTTTAAGAGTTGCTGTTCAGAATGCGAGAAGTAATTGGTAATTAAGAATAACAGATTTCTTTTAACACTGATTTGATCCAAGCTGTTATTAAACGACATAAAGAATTTAATTCTGTCAAAGCTGTTTTGTGGAAGAAAGGATATAAATTTGCTTTGCGGTATCCTGCTGTCCTTAAAGTTTTTTATGGAGATTATCAATCTCATTTCTTAGTGACTGAAGCTCTCACATTTGCTAATTCTCTATCCGATAATAAACAGATGAAAAGTCAGGAAAGCTTTTCTCAACAAGCCTGCATTGGCCCAGAAGGGGAAGAATGGAGGGCAAGAGAAGGAATCACAGCAGTTCATTGATATTGATATCGACGATGATCAAGTTAATAGAGATCTGGAGGAAGCATGTCATACTTGAAATGATTTGTTTGTACCTTTTTTGTTCTGTTTGGGGGAGGTGGTTTGGCTGCCGACCCTTCTGAAGTCATTGGTCACTTTGTGGCATTGGTCACTCCCTCATAATTGAAGGAGGTAAAACTGTAATACAGAATCATTGCTTTTTTTTTGGTGGGGGGGGTTTAATTTTTTTTTTTGAGGAGATTATTTAGTCTTTTTTGTGTGGAGAGGAGTTCCACCATGTGTGGTAAGGTGGTATTTTTAAATTAATTGGAATGAATGAACTTACGAATGAGATAGTTGCGGCAGGGACCCTTCTGTCATTTTAGAGAAGGTTGGATGTGTACATGGAGGTGAGGGGGTTGGAGAGTTATTGGCGGTGAGCGGGACGTTTGAGCTAGTGGAGTTGTTCTAGTGAGCTGGTGCGGACTCGAAAGGCCGACATGGCCTGTTTCCGCTCCGTAAATGGTTATATGGTTATGGTTATATGATGGCTAATTTAAATTTTGCTACTTTTAATGTTAATGGGTGTAATAATCTGGTTAAGAGAAAAAGAGTGTTAATGTATATTGAACAAGTTGAAGGTTGATGTTGCATTTTTGCATGAAACACATTTGACTAAGAAGGACCATCAGAAATTGATAAGAGACTGGGTGGGCAAGTTACAGCTTCTTCACTGAATTCAAAAGCAAGAAGAGTGACTATTTTGATTAATAAAAAGTTATCTTTTAAATTGGAATCCATTATTGAGTCAGTTGGTAGACTTTTAGTTAATTGTAAAATTTTTATGAGTCTTGGACTTCAATTAATATTTATGCTCTTAATTTAGAGGATGAGAAATTTATGTTGGATTCTTTTCTTAATTTAAATCAAGCATGTGCAAAAAATTATGGTCGGAGGTGATTTTAATTGTTGTTTGGACCCATTATTAGATAAATCTCCAAAAATTGTAGTTAAGACTAAAATGGCTAAACAGTTGATGGTGTTAATGAAATATATGAATTCAGTAGATACATGGAGGAGGTTAAATCCTAAAGAGAAAGACTTCTCGTTTTATTAATTTCGACATGCCTCTTATTCCAGAATAGATTTATTTTTGGTTTCAGTATAATTGCAAGGTCGTGTATTGAAGGCTGAATATGAGTAGAATTTTGTCTGATCATTCTTTGTTATGAATAACGTGTACAGGTTCAGAGAGAATTGAGAATACATTTCAATGGAGATTTAATTATTTTTGTTGAAAAGTGTAAAATTTTGTAATTTTCAAAGAGATCAAATATGTTTTTGAAAATAAATGTGGATTCAGTTAATAATAAATTTGTTTTATGGGATGCTTTAAAAGCATATTTGAAGGGACAAATTATTAGTTTTACTACTAAAATTAAGAATCAACATGTAGCTGAAGTGACTAAATTAGAAGGAGATAGAGATTAAAAAAAGATTTACACTAAAATTCATCGGAAGTTATGAAAATGCGTTTAATTTTAGATCAGGTGGGTTTTATTAAAAATCGTTATTCGGCAGATAATATTGTGAAGTTGATTTCTTTGATCAATATTTCTCGGGAGGGATCCAACCTACCAATGGTTATTTCTTTAGATGCAGATAAGGCCTTTGATAAAGTGTTTTTTATTTGAAATTATGGAGAAATTTAAATTTGGCCCAATATTTATTAGTTGGATTAAGGCTTTATACAGAAGCCCTACTGCTAGAGTTGTGACAACCTCTTATGTTGACTAGATCGACTAGACAAGGCTGTCCTTTGTTATCAGCTCTATTTGCATTAGTTATTGAACCTTTGGCTCAGATGATTAGACAAGATACTAATATTAAAGGTACTAAGGTGAAATCTGATGAATGTAAAATTAATTTGTTTGTAGATGATGTTTTGATATATTTAACAGAACCTCAAAATTATTTGAGGTGTTTAGATGACAAATTGGAACAGTATGGTGAGATATCAGGTTATAAAATTAATTAGGAAAAAAAGTGAGATTATGTCATTAGCTGAAATGGATTATTCTTCATGTAGGCCGATTGTGAAGTTTAAATGGTCAGATCAGATTAAGTATTTAGGTGTTAAGGTAGATTGTAATTATGGTCATTTATATGAATTAAATTATTTGCCGTTATTGTCTAAAATTAAACATGATTTTAATCAATGGAAAGATTTGCCTATTAATAGGAGGAGTTAAGTGTATTAAAGTGAATATTTTTCCTTTGATTTTAATCTATTCCTTGTAAGATTCTTTTTTTGAGGATTTAAATGCTTTGTTGAGGAGATTTTTATGGAAGGATAAAATGGTAAGGGTATCATTACAGAAGTTAACTCGGAGATATGAATTAGGAGGTCTGCAACTCCCTAATTTTCAAAATTATTATGATGCAGCACAATTGAAATTTATTAATAGGATGTTTGAAATAGATAAACCTTTGATATGGGCTAATATTGAATCATCTCAAATTGGTGAGAAGAAGATGGATGAATTTATTTATAGATGGAACCCTAAGTTATTGAGTAGTTATAATTTACGTTTTGAAACATTTAATGGATTTATGGTATTAAAAAAAAATGAAGTTATAGGTACTCAAGGTAAGAGTTCAGATAAAACTCCTTTGGATCAAATTAAGCTTTCCCCCTTCACAATAATCCGCTTTTGAAGTTATGGGATCAAAAGGGTATTAAATTGGTGGAAGAATGTTATGAAGCAGGATATTTTATTTCTTTCCAAAGAATGAAAAGAAATATGATGCATCTTCAAATACTCTTTTCTTCTTATCAAATTAAATCTTTATTCTTGGATAATTTTGGACATACTTTATGGTTACCTAGTGGTATAAGTTTGAAATTTTTCTGATGGTGGTAAGAAGGGATTTATATCTGAGATGAATGCTTTATTACAGAATAAAATGCCGAAATTGGATTTGCATAAATCTAGTTTGAAATGGGAGAAAGATTTAGGAATACCTATTCCTTAGGATGAGTGGATGAATTTATGTAGGGAGAGTATGACTAAAATTATAAATGTAAGGTATCGATTAGTTCATTATAATTTTATTCATCAATTATATTTAACTCCAGAGAAATTAAGGAGATATAATTTTATTTCTTTGGACTTATGTTTTAGATGTCACAAGGACGTAGGTTCTTTTTTACATTCTACTTGGTCAAGTGAAACAGTAAAACATTTTTGAAATAGACTTAAGGCATTTCAAGAAGTTGTATTGAAAGTGAAATTTTCACTAGATCCTTTAGTGTTTTTGTTGGGTAACATGAAGAGGTTGAGTTTAGAATTGAAATTAAATAGATTTCAAATTGCATTTTTGAGATTGGCATTAGCTCCAGCCAGAAAATGTCACAATTACTTGGAAAAATGAGACTGATTTGAGAATTCAGAGATTGTATACAGAGTTGAGGTCTTGTATTCCGTTGGAGAGGATAACATATAATTTGTGTGATAATTATTTTTTTAATCGTAAAACTTGGAGCCCGTATTTGGGTTATAAGGATTTGAATTTTTGACTTCCCTGACCGCTCTGTTGTGATCTTACTCCAAACCATGGCAATTAACTGATGAATTTTGTTGCTATGGTTGATCTCCATTTTAATTTTTCTCTTCCTTCTTTTCTTTTGGGGTAGGTTAGAGGAGGTTGGGGGAGTGGGGGGGGTCATAGGGGGTTAGTTTTAAAATATCATGTATGTATTTTTTTGAATTGTTATTTAAGTTTTATTTATTAATTGTATATTTCAATATATGTTTCATGATTTAATAAATAACATTTTCAAAAAAAGCATGGTGTCTGCAGACTTCCGTGTTTTACTGGGGACTTATATCCTATCTACACCATTTGCCTATCTACACACTTCTTCATTGACCTTCCTAAGTTAAAGAGCTCCTCAGCGACAAGATCTCCATCCTCAACCGATGGTCAGAACACTTCCAATCTCTTTTCAGTACCAACCGCTCAGTCCAAGATTCCGCCCTGCTCCAGCTCCCTCAACAGCCCCTAAGGCTAGAGCTGGATGAGGTTCCCACCCTGGATGAGACATATAAGGCAATCGAACAACTGAAAAGTGGCAAAGCAGCAGGTATGGATGGAATCCCCCCAGAAGTCTGGAAGGCTGGCGGCAAAACTCTGCATGCCAAACTGCATGAGTTTTTCAAGCTTTGTTGGGACCAAGGTAAACTGCCTCAGGATCTTCGTGATGCCACCATCATCACCCTGTACAAAAACAAAGGCGAGAAATCAGACTGCTCAAACGACAGGGGAATCACGTTGCTCTCCATTGCAGGCAAAATCTTCGCTAGGATTCTACTAAATAGAATAATACCTAGTGTCGCCGAGAATATTCTCCCAGAATCACAGTGCGGCTTTCGCGCAAACAGAGGAACTACTGACATGGTCTTTGCCCTCAGACAGCTCCAAGAAAAGTGCAGAGAACAAAACAAAGGACTCTACATCACCTTTGTTGACCTCACCAAAGCCTTCGACACCGTGAGCAGGAAAGGGCTTTGGCAAATACTAGAGCGCATCGGATGTCCCCCAAAGTTCCTCAACATGATTATCCAACTGCACGAAAACCAACAAGGTCGGGTCAGATACAGCAATGAGCTCTCTGAACCCTTCTCCATTAACAATGGCGTGAAGCAAGGCTGTGTTCTCGCACCAATCCTCTTTTCAATCTTCTTCAGCATGATGCTGAACCAAGCCATGAAAGACCCCAACAATGAAGACGCTGTTTACATCCGGTACCGCACGGATGGCAGTCTCTTCAATCTGAGGCGCCTGCAAGCTCACACCAAGACACAAGAGAAACTTGTCCGTGAACTACTCTTTGCAGATGATGCCGCTTTAGTTGCCCATTCAGAGCCAGCTCTTCAGCGCTTGACGTCCTGCTTTGCGGAAACTGCCAAAATGTTTGGCCTGGAAGTCAGCCTGAAGAAAACTGAGGTCCTCCATCAGCCAGCTCCCCACCATGACTACCAGCCCCCCCACATCTCCATCGGGCACACAAAACTCAAAACGGTCAACCAGTTTACCTATCTCGGCTGCACCATTTCATCAGATGCAAGGATCGACAATGAGATAGACAACAGACTCGCCAAGGCAAATAGCGCCTTTGGAAGACTACACAAAAGAGTCTGGAAAAACAACCAACTGAAAAACCTCACAAAGATAAGCGTATACAGAGCCGTTGTCATACCCACACTCCTGTTCGGCTCCGAATCATGGGTCCTCTACCGGCACCACCTACGGCTCCTAGAACGCTTCCACCAGCGTTGTCTCCGCTCCATCCTCAACATCCATTGGAGCGCTCACACCCCTAACGTCGAGGTACTCGAGATGGCAGAGGTCGACAGCATCGAGTCCACGCTGCTGAAGATCCAGCTGAGCTGGATGGGTCACGTCTCCAGAATGGAGGACCATCGCCTTCCCAAGATCGTATTATATGGCGAGCTCTCCACTGGCCACCGTGACAGAGGTGCACCAAAGAAAAGGTACAAGGACTGCCTAAAGAAATCTCTTGGTGCCTGCCACATTGACCACCGCCAGTGGGCTGATAACGCCTCAAACCGTGCATCTTGGCGCCTCACAGTTTGGCGGGCAGCAGCCTCCTTTGAAGAAGACCGCAGAGCCCACCTCACTGACAAAAGGCAAAGGAGGAAAAACCCAACACCCAACCCCAACCAACCAATTTTCCCTTGCAACCGCTGCAATCGTGTCTGCCTGTCCCGCATCGGACTGGTCAGCCACAAACGAGCCTGCAGCTGACGTGGACTTTTTACCCCCTCCATAAATCTTCGTCCGCGAAGCCAAGCCAAAGAAGAAAATCAAAGTGTACAAGATCATGGAGGGGCTTCAATGGGGTGGGCACCTTATTTCTCGAGCCGATGGTAGCAAATACCAGAGGATATCTGTTTTGGGAGACGTTGGGGTAAGTTTTTTTTTACACAGAGAGTGGTGGGTGCCTGGAATGCCTTGCTTGGGAGCGGTAGTGGAGTCTGGTGCAATAGGGATATTTAAAAGACTCAGACAGGTACATGGATGGAAGGAAAATGGAGGGTTATTGGGGTGAGGTGGGAAGGGTTAGATCATTGTGGAGTAGGTTTCCATAGGTCAGCACAACATCGTGGGCTGTCCTGTGCTGGAATCTTCTATGTTCACCAGGCAAGGACCAATCGTTGGGTAGTTTCGAGAGAGAGAGAGGTCAATGCTGGCATCTGGGAAATCTTCAGATCATCTCAGGTTGTTGAAGTGGTCAGTGCAACGCTGTTACAGCGCCAGCAATCAGGAGTGGGGTTCGAGTCCCGGTCTGCAAGGAGTTTGTACATTCTCCCTGTCTCAGAGTGGGTTTTTCCCGGGGGGGGGGTGGGGGCTCTGGAATCGTCCCACCATTCAAAACGTACCGGAGGAGCAGTAATCAGATGTACATTGGGCAGCATGGGCTTATGGGCCAGGTAATATGCTGTATGTCTAAATTAAAAATTTAAAACCTGTAAGAAGATTTAAAAGAGAAAAGTTATGAACATTGCAAGTGTCAGGAGTGCAAGGAGAACAGAGAACACGATTGTATGTTAAAGAAGAGAGGATCTTCCAGGTGCTCGGAGGATTTCACAGATGAAAGGGTTACCATACGAGGAGAGTTTGAGCTGGACTCATTTGAATTTAGGAGAATGATGGGGGGAGGGTATAACTGAAACTTTTTGAATGTTGAAAGGTGAGGACAGTAGATGTAGGAAAAGGTTGTTTCCCACGGTGGGAGTGTCCAGGACAAGAGGGCACAACTTCAGGGTTGAGGGGCGTCTGCTTGGAACTGGGATGCAGAGGAATTTCTTCAGCCAGAGGGTGGTGAATCTACGGAATTTGTTGCCACAGGTGGTTGTGGAGGCCGGGTCATTAGGGCAGAGATTTAAGGCAGAGATTGACAGGTTCGTGATTAGCCAGGGCATCAAAGGTTATGGGGAGAAGGCCGGGCAGTGGGACTGAGTGGGCTCATGACTGAATGGTTGGGCAGACTCCATGGGCTGAATGGCCTATTCTGTTCTGATGTTTCACAGTCTTAATGTTTGCTGAGGCTGTTTCATGCGAACTTAAGGCTCCCGAGTGCCTCATTGTCTGGCCACATTTGATGGAACAACCATCAAAGACCTTGCTACAGTTTTAATCATGAATTCTGTTTTCAGCAGGAGGTTCTGATGAATTAGATTGTTTTCTATTTGATTTGTAAATAAGACTGTTTTATCAGCTAAGTATTTAACATAAAATAGATCCTCTTGGCTGTGACCCACAGAATTACACCTACATTGGTGATCGCTGTATTGCATGTACTGTTTTCACATTCTCTTGGCCAAAGGGGTCTCTTCCCGCCCGAGGGGAGCGGCCAGAGGAAGCAGTAGAGGTTGGAACAGTTGCAACCTGACAATGGCATTTAGACAGGAAGAGGAATAGAAATGGTTTGGAGGGATCTGGGCCAAATGCAGGTCAGGTAGACAAGTCGGCCAGCAAGGACCAGTTGGGCAGCAGGGCAGGTTTCCGTGCTGTGTCACTCGATGGGGGTCAAAGTCAGGGCAGGGGTGACCACAGGGAAAAGTTGCAAGAACTCAGCAGCATCCATGGAGAGAATAAGGCCAGACCCAGGATTGGAATTTATGCTCGTGAATGTGTCAGAAATTTGTTGCTTGAAACCTAGATCACTACAGCACAGTACAGTATAGGTCCTTCAGCCCTCCATGTTGTGGCGACCTATATATTCCTTCTAAAAAAAAAAGTACTAAACCAGTGGTTCTCAACCTTTTTCTTCCCACTCACATCCCACTTTAAATAATCCCTAGGAGGGGAGAAGTCACGTGATGGAGTAGTGGCCGGACGGTGAACTCCAGCCCTCTCCAGAAAAGATGAAAAAAAAATAAAGGAAAGCACAAAGGGACAAAAATAAAAATTAAAGAAAAGCGAATATAAAGGTGGAAAGAAGATGGCGACGAAAAAAGAAAAATCGAAACCAACGGTAAGAAGAGAGGAAGAGAAGACAACGGAAGAAGAAGAAGGCCTTACCTGTTCGAAGAGGCCCGCGGTGGAGAGAGAAACCCGCTCCCTCAGGTTGGTAGAAAGTGGACTACAAAAATGGCTCGCTGAGCCGAGTAAAAGTGCGCAACTGCGCATGCGCGATGCGCATGCAAAAATACACACCGACGGAAGGGGTGACCAGCTGAGGAGTCGATCTCCACAGCCGGCAACGACAGCTGCAGAACACCTGCAGCAAGAAGAGAACACAGAAGACAATGGAAACAAGAAAGAAGAGAAGGAAAGGGCCACAAAGAAACAACAGATGGCCAACCCAGAGGAAGAAGAAGAGGAAGAGGAAGGGTACAGGGAAATAGATGAAGGGAAAGGCAAGATAAAGGATTTACTTTCTCTTATTAAAGAATACATGGAGTCATTTAAAGAATGGCAAGCGCAAGAATTTAATGATTTAAGAAGAAGAATAAACAATACAGAAGAGAAAATGAATAAAATAGATATGACCTTAACAGAAATGGGAAAGAGAATGGACAAGATGGAAGAGCGGGCAGTAGCAGCAGAAATGGAGGTAGAAGACTTAAAAAAGAAATTAGAGGAATCTAATAAAAAAGTTATAGAGACACAAGAACTGTTAGCTCAGAAAATAGATATAATGGAAAATTATAACAGAAGAAATAACATAAAGATAGTGGGCCTTAAGGAAGATGAAGAAGGCAAGAATATGAGAGAGTTTATAAAAGATTGGATCCCTAGGATCCTAGGATGTCCAGAACTACAGCAAGAAATGGAAATAGAAAGGGCACATAGAGCATTGGCCTTTAAACCACAACCACAATAAAAGCCAAGATCTATTTTAGTAAAATTCCTAAGATATACTACAAGAGAAAAGGTACTGGAGAAAACAATGGAGAAAGTAAGAGAGGACAATAAGCCACTGGAGTACAAAGGGCAAAAAATCTTCATTTATCCAGATATAAGTTTTGAACTCCTAAAGAAGAGAAAGGAGTTCAATACAGCAAAGGCGATTTTATGGAAGAAAGGGTATAAATTTATACTAAAGCATCCAGCGGTATTGAAAATATTTATTCCAGGACAGCAAAACAGACTATTCTCGGATCCAGAGGAAGCACGAAAATTTGCAGAACAATTACAAAATAGACTGAGGGATGAAGACGTGTAACGAGAGTACAAAAGACTGCAAACTAAAAAGACACACAAGTTTTGAACTCCTGAAGAAGAGGAAGGAGTTCAATACAGCGAAAACGATCTTATGGAAAAAAGGATATAAATTTATGTTAAGGTACCCAGCGGTACTTAAAATAGTTATTCCAGGGCAACAAAACAGACTATTCTCGGATCCAGAGGAAGCAAGGAAATTTGCAGAACAACTACAAAACAAGCAGAGAGATGAAGACATGTAATAAGAGTAAAAATGACTATGATCTATATGTATGTGTGTAAAGGGGTTTTATATATATATATATATATATATATATAGTGTGTATACATGAATGTATCTGTATTTAGAGGAAAATATATAGAGTATAGACAAGAATTAATAAGGGAGGGAAATGAAATAGAGGGAATAAGGAGGGAATTAAAAGAGTGATCTTTGTTACATATGAAAATTGAAATCTTTTCTGGGGGGGGCTGGGTGGGGAGGAGTTACGGTCACTGCAAAATCAGCTGACGTTTGCAAGTGAATTCGCAAATCCAAATGGAGAGGGGAGGTGTGGTTGTCCGACAAGGGATAAAGGACAACTCAGGAGGGGGAGGGGAGATTGGGGTTAAAGAAGTTTTAAATAGGAGAATAGGGAAAATGTTTGATGTTTTAGAAATGTTGTCTTATAAAGTGTTCAAAACAAGAAAGCAGAAATGGATAAGAAGGAAAGGTAATGATGGAGAAACAGAAAGGGAAGATAAACAAAGTATAAAATGGCTACGTTGAACTATATGACTTTAAATATTAACGGAATACATAACCAAATTAAAAGGAAGAAACTGCTAAATTTACTGAAAAAAGAAAAAATTGATATAGCATTTGTGCAAGAAACACATTTAACTGAATTGGAGCACAAGAAATTAAAGAGAGATTGGGTAGGACACGTAACAGCAGCATCGTATAATTCAAAAGCAAGAGGAGTGGCTATATTAATTAGTAAAAATGTGCCAATTAAAATAGAAGAGGAAATAATAGATCCAGCAGGGAGATATGTAATGATAAAATGTCAGATATATTCGGAGTTTTGGAATCTACTCAATGTATATTCACCTAACGAAGAAGATCAAAAGTTTATGCAAGATATTTTTTTGAAGATAGCAGATATGCAAGGGAACATATTAATAGGAGGGGATTTCAACCTCAATTTGGATTCAAATATGGACAAAACTGGAAAAAAAATTAACAGAAAGAACAAAGTAACCAAATTTATAATTAAATCGATGGAAGAAATGCAACTTTTGGATATATGGAGGAAACAACACCCAAAGGAAAAGGAATATTCATATTACTCGGCTAGACATAAAACATACTCAAGAATAGACCTATTTTTGTTATCAGCTCGTATGCAAGATAGAGTTAAAAAAAACAGAATATAAAGCTAGAATACTATCGGACCATTCACCCTTAATATTGACAGTAAAGTTAGAGGACATCCCTCCAAGAATGTATAGATGGAGATTAAACCCCATGTTACTTAAAAGGCAGGATTTTAGAGAATTTATTGAAAAACAAATTAAAATGTATTTTGAAATAAATACGGAATCAGTGGAAGATAAGTTTATACTATGGGATGCAATGAAAGCGTTCATCAGAGGGCAAATAATAAGTTATGTAACCAAGATGAAGGACTATAATCAGGAAACAGAGCAGTTGGAAAGGGAAATAGTAAATATAGAAAAAGAATTAGCAATGAAGGAAGATACAACTAAAAGAAGAGAATTGGCAGATAAAAAAATAAAATATGAAACACTACAAACATATAAGGTGGAGAAAAATATAATGAAGACAAAACAGAAATATTATGAACTAGGGGAAAAAACGCATAAAATTCTAGCATGGCAGCTTAAGACAGAACAAGCTAAGAAAATGGTATTGGCATCAAGGAAAAAAGACAAACAAATTACATATAATCCAAAAGAAATTAAGGAAAACTTCAGAGAATTCTATGAACAATTATACCGAACTGAAAACGAAGGGAAAGAAGGGAAAATAGATGAATTTTTGACTAAAATTGAACTACCAAAACTACAAATAGAGGAACAAAATAAATTAACAGAACCATTTGGAATAGTAGAAATACAAGAGATAATAAAAAAATTACCAAATAATAAGACACCAGGAGAGGATGGATTCCCAATAGAATTCTATAAAACATTTAAAGACTTATTAATACCACCCCTCCTGGATGTAATCAACCAGATTGATAAAACACAAAGCTTACCAGATTCATGCAAAACAGCAATAATTACAGTAATACTAAAGCAAGGGAAAGATCCACTCGCACCAGTGTCATATAGACCAATATCTTTACTTAACACAGATTATAAGATAATAGCTAAACTATTAGCAAACAGATTAGCAGAGTATGTACCGAAAATGGTAAATCTAGACCAAACTGGATTTATTAAAAAAAGACGCACAACAGACAATATTTGTAAATTTATTAACTTAATTCATGCAGTAGAAGGGAGTAAAGCGCCAACAGTAGCAGTTGCTTTAGACGCAGAGAAGGCCTTTGACAGAGTAGAATGGAATTATTTATTCAAAGTATTGCAAAAATTCAGTTTACCAGAGAAGTATATTAATTGGATTAAAGCATTATATAAGGGACCATTGGCGAAAGTGACAGTACATGGATATGTATCAAAGCAATTTAACTTAAGCAGGTCAACACGGCAGGGATGCCCACTATCACCTTTATTATTCGCGTTAGCTATAGAACCACTAGCAGAATTGATAAGAACAGAAAATAATATAAAAGGGATAAAAATAAAAGACAAGGAATATAAAATCAGTTTATTTGCGGATGATGTTATAGTATACTTAACAGAACCAGAACTATCAATAAAAGAATTATATAAGAAATTGAAGGAATATGGAGAAGTGTCGGGTTACAAGATCAACGTAAATAAAAGTGAAGCAATGCCTATGAATAATGCGGATTTCTCAAAATTTAAGAAGGAATCACCATTTAGATGGCAAATGCAAGCAATAAGATACCTAGGTATACAAATAAATAAAAATCTCGGCCAACTATATAAACTCAATTATTATCCACTAATGAAAAAATTACAGGACTATTTAGACACTAATAGGAAGGATAAACTGTATTAAAATGAACATTTTTCCAAGGATATTATACCTATTTCAGGCATTGCCAATACACCTGACAGAGAAATTCTTCAAGGAGTTAAAGAAAATAATAAGGAAATTTTTATGGAAAGGGGGGAAACCGAGGATAGCACTAGATAAATTAACAGAATGGTATAAACAAGGAGGCTTACAACTGCCAAACTTTAAAAATTATTATAGAGCTGCACAATTAAGATACCTATCAGATTTTTATCAAACAAGGGAAAAGCCAGATTGGACCAGATTAGAATTAGATAAAATAAGGGAAAAGATACCTGAACACATATTATATAAATGGGATGAAAAATTGGTACAACATAGAAGTTCTCCAGTATTACATCATCTACTCAATATTTGGAAGAAGATTCATGTAGAAAGAAATAAAACAAATTATCAATTACCAAAACTAATATTGACGCAAAACAAGTTACTCCCTTTTACAATAGATAACCTTTCCTTTAGAGAATGGGAGAAAAAAGGGATCAAAAGAATAGAAAATTGTTTTTCAGGAAATAGATTCTTATCCTTTGAACAAATGAAAGATAAATACAATATAACTCAAGATACAGTGCTGGCATATTACCAATTGAGATCCTACTTGAAGGACAAATTAGGAAGCAGTCTGAGTTTACCAGAGGGAAGTAACTTTGAATATGTGATTATAGATACAATGACAATCAAAAGATTTATAACAAATATGTATATTAAACTGCAAGAAAAGGAGAATGAGGAAACAAATGGTAAAACTAAACAAAAATGGAAACAAGATTTAAATATAAAGATAAAAAGGGAAACATGGGAGAAGTTATGTTCTGGAACGATGAGAAATACAATAAATACGAAGTTACGTATGATACAATATAACTGGATACACATTACACCTCAAAAGTTAAATAAATGGGACCCAACAGTATCTGATAGATGTTTTTGATGTAAAAAAGAAATGGGAACAACAATTCATGCAATCTGGACATGTGAGAGAGTAGAAAAATTTTGGGATGATCTCAATCAGATATTAAATAAAATAACAGAAAACAATATACCAAAGAATCCAGAGATCTTCCTCCTAAGTAACATAAAAAACAAAGAATTTGGAATTGATTTGGAGGATGCACAAAAAAGATTTGTTAAGATAGCTCTAGCCGTAGCAAAAAAATGTATTATGTCAACCTGGAAATTGGAAGATAATTTGAAAATACAACAATGGTATATAGAAATGAATAAATGTATTCCATTAGAAAAAATAACATATAGTTTAAGAAATAATATTGAAATATTCGAACAAATATGGGAGCCTTACATTAAATACAATAGCGAAAACCTACCGGGGACAATCATTACCTAAGTTAACGGAAGGAAAAGGAAATGAAAAGAATGGACTCAGTAGAATTTCTGGTGTATTTTTATTGAATGACAACATTGTTTGACTGGTTTAATGTATCCTAGATTTTGTACTTTAAATGGACGGGAGGGGGGAGGTAGAGAGGGTGGGATGGGAGGAGGGAGGGGGGGTGGAGAAAATGGCACTGTATATATTTGAAAAGGGAAAAGTATGTATCATGGTTAATGTGGTTTATGGTGTGAAAAATAAAAAAAATTTTTTTTAAATAATCCCTAGGCCATCGGTGGTCTGTGATTAGTCAGGGATTGCTTAAGGTGGGATGTGGGTAGGAAGGGAAGGTTGAGAATCACTGCTTTAATCGTCCCTCATTGACTCATTAAGCAATCCCTGACTAATCACAGAGCACCAGAGATTACTTAAAGTGGAAGGAGAAAGGTTGAAAAGTAAATACCCAAGATTCGCACAAAAAATGTTTCTGTAGTGTCAATAAATTATACCCTGCGAGCGTGCTTCACTTTAAAAGCCTGTCCCCTGTTCCTGCTTTCCATACCCTTTGGCCCCTTCAGCCTCCATATCCCTTTTGAACATATCTGACGACCTCAATAACTTTCTGTGGCCGGGACTTCCACTTCTCTGAGTGAAGGAGTTTCTCTCCTCTCCGACCTAATGGTTTCCCCCTTCTCCTCAGACCCCTTGTTCGAGGCTTTTCCAATATCGGGAACATTCTTCCTGCATCCAACCCACCCAGTCCTGTCGGGGTGTGATACGCCTCATTGAGATCACCTCTCATACTCCTATATTCTAACGGTCCATCCAGTCTTCCTTCATCCGCCCGTCCTGCTGTCAGTGGAAGGGTGGAGGAGGCTTTCTAACAGTGGCTGTATCTTCTTCCTGTCTCGATCCTCAAAGACCCCACCACCCAGGCCAGGCCCTCTTCACTCTGCTACCATCGGGAAAAAGGTACAGGAGCCTGAAGACGAGCTCTCAGCGGCACAAGGGCAGCTTCTTCCCTTCTGCCATCAGATTCCTGAATGATCAGTGAAGCAAAGACCCTGCTTGACTTTTCGTGTATTATTTTTATTATTGCTGTGTTGATTCATTAAATTTTGTGACTTGTTCATGACAATAAATTCTGATTCTGACATGGAAATGATCCAAGTTCATTAATTATTGATTCTACGCTACTGAAACTGGTATCGAACAGCAAAATAAAAGTGAGTGATGTCTTGATATGATTTGGCCAAATGATATCTTCACTATATTAACATTGTTTTACTTCCTTTCATTCCCTGTCCATGCCCCTTTTCCCCACCGTTTCTCCCACTACCTCTCTCACCTTCTCTTTTCCTCTTCCCCTCCCTTATATCCCTCTCCTCTTCCTCCTCCTCTCTCTGTCCTCCACCTCTCTCATTATTCCCTCTCTTCATTCTCTCTGTCTCTCCTTTTTCCCTCCTCTCACGCATCCCCCACTCTCTCCCCTTCTCTGTTCCCCCTTTGTCCCTCTTTTCTCTCTCCTGTCCCCTCTCTTTCCCACAGACCGACCTGCTGTGAGGATGGGGATCACAGGACCACCAGCAGTTTCCAAGTCCTCTCCAGAGGAGAAGGCCAGAAGATGCGACATCAATCCTTTCCACAGTATAAAGGTGATCGCGGTCACAGGCCATCGCTCCCTCTGCCTGTCCCCCACCCATCCGAGGCTCCCGCTTTCTTTACACCTTGTGCGTCGGATCCAAGACCGGGAGTGAACCCCTCATGCTGGATGGATCGAATGTCTCCTTGGTGTCAGCAAGTTCCCATCTGGGTCGGTTCATGCTCAGAAGCCTGATTCCTCGCTGCTGGACAATGTGCTAATCCACATCCCATCCTGTCCTCCAACCCCATTCCCAAGAACACAAACAGGAGGAGGAGTCCCGTCCACCCTGCTCCACCACTCAACAAGGCCACAGTTGATCTGGTGGTGGATTCAGCTCCACTCACAGTAGTGAAAGACACAAGTCTGCAGACACTGGGATTGTAGCAAAAACACACAGAAATGCTGGAGGAACTCAGCCATAGGAAATAAAGATATACCCCTGACATTTCACCCCTTCCTCAAGGTATGTTCCTCCAGCGTAGAACATTACAGCACAGAAACAGGCCCCTTCGGCCCGCCTAGTCTGTGCCAAACTATTATTCTACCTTGTCCCACTGCCCTGCACCCAGTCCCGCCCGCCATACCCCTTCCATCCATGTACCTGCCCAAATTCCTCTTAACAATGTAACAATTACAGTACGGAAACAGGCCCTTATGGCCCCTCTAGTCCGCACCAATTTAAGTGCACTCCACTAGTCTCACCGACCTGCTCCCTCTCCATAACCCACCAGTTCCCTCCCATCAATGCACTCATCCCTCTTCTTTTCTTCTTTGGCTTGGCTTCGCGGACGAAGATTTATGGAGGGGTATGTCCACGTCTGCGTGGACATGTCCTCGGGCCTGCGCAAAGGAGCTTTTAGGTGGAGTGCAGTGTGTGCAGTACTGGCCCCACCCTTTACACGCATGGTTCGTGTGCCGTGGCCAAGCGAGCTGGGACGTGGCAGCGAGGTCCTTGGGTCGTAGGTTTTATATCAGAGTGTCCTTCTCCACTCATCCAACCCTCTCTTAAATGACAAAATTGACCCTTCTTCAACCACCTCTTCCGGAAGGTCATTCCACTCAGCCACCACTCTCTGAGTGAAGAAGTTTCCTCTCATGTTACTTCTAAAGTTTTTCCCCCAATCCTTAACTTATGACCCCTCGTTCCAATCTCGCCTACCCTCAAGGGTAGGCCTATTCACATCTACTCTATCTATCCCCCTCATAATTTTATATACCTCTTGTGATGCCCTGCTGCAGCAGTAAGTAGACACAAAACTTGAGAAAGAACGTACAACGGGCTTTATTTAATCAAAACTCTCTGCTACAGTGGTAGCTGTACTGGTGACTCTTGAGTGACTGGCTCGGAAGGGGCCGGCTCAGGATTATATCCCAGGTGGTTAATTGACAGCCGGCCGGGTTTGGTCTGTCCTCCAATGGTCTTCCTGCAGGTACAGAGATCGCCCCCTGCAGTAGGATAGTGGT
The DNA here is from genome assembly GCF_036971445.1 of Narcine bancroftii. Classification (NCBI taxonomy): domain Eukaryota; kingdom Metazoa; phylum Chordata; class Chondrichthyes; order Torpediniformes; family Narcinidae; genus Narcine; species Narcine bancroftii. The sequence goes on from NC_091475.1 coordinate 210,592,454, forward strand.
GTAATCATCCTACCTCTATCAAATCCTCCCTCAACTTTCTATGCTCCAATGAATAAAGACCCCGTCTACTCATTCTTTCTTTCTACTCTTAAACGTTAAAATTGAGCCCGCATCCCCCACTGCAGCTGGCAGCTCGTTCCACACCCCTCACCACTCTCTGAGTGAAGAAGTTCCTCCTAAACTTTTCCCCTTTCACCCCTTACTTTTATGTTTTTACTAAAGAAACAAATTTACAACTCGCATTCCCTGGCGTGTGTATAGATGACACTATTCTATTGTGAGAAATTGCAATGCTGCAAAGGAACTGAAGTCCTCCCATTACTTGCACCCTTTTGCACGTCAATTGGATAATGTGCGGTGTCACTTAAATGGAAGTTTTGTGTCGTCTTGGGAAAAGCCTGGACCTCCTGGTGACGGGGAAGGTGGGTGGGGGGAGGGGGGGTGGATTGGTCCCGGAGGAGGAGCAGGATGCTTCTAACTTACCCTGGACCCTCTTGATCTTCCTTCAGTTCTTCGTCCTGTGTCACGGGCTTCTGCAACTCTCCCAGCTCCTCGTCTCAGGATACATGAAGAGCATCATCTCCACGGTGGAGAAGAGGTTTGGAATGTCCAGTCAGAACTCAGGAATGCTGTCCTCACTCAACGAGGTAGGTAGTGTAAGAGGGTGCAACATGAGTCCATAGAACACCTCAGCATCAAACTCTTATTTTGCCTTGTTCCGTTGACCTCCATATCCCTCCCATCCATGTACTGACCCAAATTTTCAAAATCTAGGCCCCATTCACCACATCACAGCTCGTTCCATAATCCCCTCATTCTGCATGAAGAAGTTCCCTCCAAATATTCCCTTTAAACTTTTCCCCTTTCACCCTTAACCCATGCCCTCCAGTTTGTATCTCACCTACCCTCAGTGGAAAAAGCCTCCTTGCATTTACTCTCCCCTCATAATTTTAAATACATCCATCAAATCTCCCCTCATTCTTCTGCACTCTAGGGAATAAAGTCCTAACCTGTTTAATCTTTCCCTGTAACTCAACTCCTGAAGTCCGGGCAACATCCATGTCTTATACAATTTTACCATAACATCCAACCCTTATACTTGATTATTTGATTTATGAAGGCCAATGTGTCAAAAGTTCTCTTTACAACTCTATCTAACTGTGAAGCCACTTTCAGGAAATTATGTATCTGTATTCTGCACTCCTCAACATCCTACCGTGTACGAACTTTCTTGGTTTGTCCTTCCAGAATGCAACACCTCATGCTTATCTGCATTAAATTTACAATTTTGCAGCCGATTTTTTCCAGCTGGTCCAGATCCCTCTGCAAGCTTCAGAAACCTTCCTCACTGTCCACAACGTCACCACCTCCAAACTTGCTGATCCAATTTACCTCATTATCATCCAGATCATTGGAACTTCCCGACTAACCTCCCTTGTGGAGCTATTTACTTGGGCGACACGGTTAGTGCAACACTGTTACAGCACCAGTGACCGGGGTTCAGATCCGGTGCTGTCTGTAAGGAGTTTGCATATTCTCCTCGTGTCTGTGTAGGTTTCCTCCGGGTGCTCCAGTTTCCAAAAATGTACCACCATTGGAGATTTATTGGGTGGCACGGGCTGGTGAGCCGGGAGGACCTGTTACCATGCCACAGATTTAAATTAAAGTTCATGCAGACAATTATTCTGGTAACCTCCTCAAAAACTCTATAACCATATCAGAATGATGGGCTGATAGGGAAGGTTGAAGAACGACGGGCTGGTAGGGAGGGTTGAAGGACGACGGGCTGGTAGGGAGGGTTGAAGGACAACAGGCTGGTAGGGAGGGTTGAAGGACAACGGGCTGGTAGGGAGGGTTGAAGGACGACGAGCTGGTAGGGAGGGTTGAAGGACGACGGGCTGGTAGGGATGGTTGAAGGACGACGGGCTGGTAGGAAGGGTTGAAGGACGACGGGCTGGTAGGGAAGGGTTGAAGACGACGGGCTGGTAGGGAGGGTTGAAGGGCGACGGGCTGGTAGGAAGGGTTGAAGGACGACGGGCTGGTAGGGAGGGTTGAAGGACGACAGGCTGGTAGGGAGGGTTGAAGGGCGACGGGCTGGTAGGAAGGGTTGAAGAACGACGGGCTGGTAGGGAGGGTTGGGGGATGCTGACGATGGGCTGATAGGGAGGGATGGTGATTGGCAGGTGCCCAATGAAGGGAAATTGAGAGAAAAGGGTCAGGTGGTGGAGGATGAAGTTCAATTTTATTATTATTATTTAATTGTATAAGTACAGCTGGATGAAACAACGTTTATTGGTCCTTGGTGTAAAACCATGTAAACACATACGTAGACAGAGCACACATATTTACAAGTGTTTTATATGCAGTATAGATAAATAAATAATGCAGGCTCGGAGGGTCAGTGCAAGCAGTTCCTTTGGTCGTTCAGCGTTCTCACTTCCTGTATGAAGAAGCTGTTCCTCAGCCTGGTGGCGCTGGCTCTGAACCTGTATCTCTTCCCTGATGGGAGCAGCTGGAAGATGCTGTGTGCAGGGTGGAAGGGGTCCTCGATGATTTTGTGCACCCTTGTCAGACAATGAATCTGGTAGATGGGGAGGAGGGGGGTGGAGGGAGAATCCAATGATCCTCTCTGCCAGACTCGTGGTCCTGTGGATTGACCTCCGATCCGTTTCTCTACAACATCTACCAGGACCCTCTCGATAGAGCTTCTGTAGAAGGTTGATGTGATAGCAACCGGTAGCCTCGCCCGCTTCAGCCTTCTCAGGAAATGTAGTCGCTGCTGCGTCTTCCTGACAAGTGAGGAGATGTGTGTGCAGGATAGGTCACACGACTGAGTAGTGGAGGGTGGTCACCCCTAGACCTCCTGAGGTCCGCGATCGTCTCCTCTGTGGAGTCGCACAGTGCAAACAGGCCCTTCAGCTCACTACACCAGGTATCCATCAACACCAATCATATTTCCCAGCAGTTGGACGTCCCCTTCATGGCTAGGTGATTCACGAGCACTTGTGGATTCTTCAAAAAACACTGAGAGTCTTTACCTCCATCATCCTTTCAGATCTCCCTTCCTCCAGAGAAATAAACATCCTCAGATTCCCTGTAAATCGATGTGGGGGTAAATGGGATCAGCTCAGGTTGATGACCTGGTCAGCTCAGACAAGTCGGAACGAAGGGAGGTAAATGAGGGAGTCTGCAGACGCTGGGAAGTTGTGGAGAAGCATAGCAGGCCACGCAGCGCCCCAGGGTAATAAAGAGGCACAGGCAGCCAATGTTTTGGACCTGGGGCCTTCTTCAGGAGTTCTGAAAATCAGGCAGATGCCCAATTTAACAAGGTGGGTCTGCGGGGGGGAGAGAAGGGAAGGCGGAGGAGCACAGGGGTCATTGGTGGATGCAGGTAGGAGTAAGCTGAGACATGATGGGGGGGGAGAGGGCAGAGGATATCCTTCTCTGATGGGAGAAGGAAGGGAAAGGGGTTGGGGAGGTGGGGGAGATAGGGCACAGAGGGATAGGCAAAGAGAGAGACTCGGAGGGTCAACAGAAACTGGAGAAGTCGATATTAATGCCATCTGGTTGGAGAGGGCCCAGATGGAATATTTAAGTCTTGTTCCTCCAATTTGTGGGTGGCCTTGGTTTGGCAGTGCTTGAGGCTGTGGACAGACATGTCGGTGTGGCAGTGGTGCATGGAATTAAAATGGTTGGCTGAAGCATTTATTCTTGCACCATCACCTTCTGCAATCTGTCTGAAAATCCCCCAACACTGAGAAAATATTGACAGGGCCTTGATGTAGCTAGAAAGCATCTTTGAGAATATTGCTCAACCCCCTGGTTCAATGTGTTCCAGTTGAGGGTAACAGGATGTACTGTGTTTGGCTATCAATTAGATTGGAATTTACCCAGAGTTCACTTGCAACAGCCGTTCTCAATCTGCAGCTCCCCCCGCCTCCCAGGACTCTGCTGTAAGTTTATGGGCCCCCTTCCCTGTGAAACAGTCAAACTTTCGTTTCCTCTTTAAAATGTGCACTCAGCATGAAGTTACAAAGCAAACAAAATCAAAGAAACATCCCAGATCTATACAATAAAATAGCAGAACCGAACTACATGTTGACAGACAAAGAAGGAAGAATCAACACATAAGGAGAATGATCAAATTCTGCACAAAATCACACAACGTGCCGATCCTTCAAAGAAAAGTAGTTAACAGAAAAAAAAGAAAGACCCCCCTCCCCCAAAGGAAAAGGGAGAAAGGGGTAATTCTCCCATATAATGTGACAATATCATCTGTTTTCCAAAAGCATTAATTACATACAGATGAAACATGACGTGATTCATCTAGAACTTCCTTCCTTTTTTGACGTAGACATCACTAGGGATACTGGAGATAGAGGTATTAAAGACGGGAGGGGGGGATTATCAAAGGTTAATCCCCGTGTATCTTAAATACAGGTTCCATATCCTTAAAAACGTGTTGTAACGGTTTCTGAGGTTGTAAGTAACCTTCTCTAGGAGAACACAACTATGCATTTCTGACTTCCAGCGGGTCAGACCCAGTTGGGAATCTGATTTCCAAGTCATGGCTATGCATTTCCTGGCCTCTGCTAAAGTGAGTTTAACAAATTTCAACTGATACTTCAACAGCCTCATTTTAGGTCTCATACCTGCTAATTTTCCCAATAAAAACAATTCTGGCACCTGAGGGTATCGAAATCAGGTTATTGGCTCCAGGAGACTCTCCAAATTTTCCCAGAAGGATCTCACCTTAGAGCATGATCAGATGGAATCTTGACCGCATCGAAACATAAATTGGATAATTCAGATTCCACTTTATTTAATTTTTGCAAGAAATTATTATTGCACCAGCCTGTACTTTACATTAATTGTATTGCTCAATCAGTCCTGACACAGGTCAGACCAGCAAAATGAATCAATTTCTGTCCCCAAACCTGACTCCCATCTCTCTTGACTTATCTAGCCCTTGAAGTAAGAAATATACTTTTGGGATAAATTTCTTTGTGATACCCTCTCGAACCAGAGTCTCTATTTCAGTACATTGCGGTAAGGCCAGTGCTGGTCCTAATTTATTTAAGTTTTCGTTTCTTCCGTACTTCTCTCCGACATGTAAAACTACTTATGTGGTGAAAAGAAAACAAGGCTTTTGCTTAAATGTGCTGTTGCAGCGAAATATTCTATACTGTGGAACCGCTGTACACTGTGTTGAGTTAATGTATACACAGGGAAGTCGATGTACACGCTGTGGAGCCTAGTCCGGGCTTGCATGCTGGGTTTATATACATCACTGCTTCTACCACGTGGACAGGAAGTGACATCATCAGTGTCATCTGCCCCGATTTTAAAAACATTTGTCAGATGACGGTCCCGTGTTTTCCACAACACGTCCGCCATTTCAGGAGCCCATTTGCTTGCTGGTAAGTGGGTGGCCACGCTGTGGGCCCCCTCCCCCCCCCGGGAGGAGGGGGGGGTGTTGGATAGTAGGGTCCCCATTGAGGATGGCTGCACTAGAGGGCATGCACTTAAAGCAAGGGGACTAATAAGGGCTGCGCGGATGGCGTGGCGGTTAGTGCAATGCCTTTACAGCGCCAGCGATAGAGACTGGAGTTTGAATCCAGTGCTCCCTCTAAGGAGTTTGTACATTCTTCCCGTGTCTGCAAGCGTTTTCCCCCGGAGCTTCGGTTTCCTCCCACCGTTTAAAACTTACCGGGGGTTGTAGGTTAATGGGATGTAGATTGAGTGGCACAGACTCATGGGGCGAAATGACCATTTACCGCACGATATGTCTAAATTTAAAAAAAGAATTTACATTAAAAAAAAATAAGGGGAGTAAAAGTTCAAGGGAGATGTGCGGGGGCAGGATTTACACACAGAGAGCGCCTAAAATGGGCTGTCGTGGGGAGTGGTGGAAGTAAATACGACAGTGAGGCTGAAGAGGCCACGAGACAGGCATGTGGATATGCAAGAGTTGCGTCGCATGCAGGCAGCAGAGGTTTCATTTGGATGTCATGTTCAGGACAAATATTGTGGGCCAAAGGGCCTGTTCCTGTACTATCCCAAATGCAAAACATTGGGGGACTGAATATATTTGCCTTGCTTTATTTTGGATTTTATTTCTCCCAGAGGTATCAAACTCTTAGAATTAGGCTCTGACCATGTGATTCTTGTAGCAGTTCAAATCCCATCACATTTAACTAATTAAATAAAACTCATCTTCTCAGGTCAATGAGGTGAAGTTGGGGTTGATTCAAGGTTCCTTTATGGTCATGTCAGAACATGTAATGTCACAGGAACTTGCCCTCTTCCTGCCGTAAGGCAAAAGGTCACCACCAGTGTCGCCCAGTGCCCCTTACAGTAATTGAAAGAGAAGCAAAAGAGAGTCCCCTTAAGTCACCGAGTGTCTGTGGATTCGCTTCCAGTGATTTCCCACAGCCACACAGACTCCTGTTCGATCCATCGGCCATCCGAGCTCCAGATCCAAACCTCTGACATGCTCAGGAAACACTCAGTGTTTCGGAAGCCCTTCTTGTCCTCAGCACCCTCTCGAATCCTGGCTCTGATACCTGGTTCCCATATAAACTAGGTGTAGAAGTAGACCATTTGGCCCTTCAAGCCTACGCCATTCATTATGATCATGGGTGATGGTCTACTCAGAACCTGCCTTCTCCACATACCCCCCGATCCCCTTAGGCACAAGGGCCATATCCAACTCCCTCTTAAATATGGATGAACTGGCTTCAACTACTTCCTGTGGCAAAGAATTCAACAGATTCACCACTCTCTGAGAGAACTTTTTTTTTCTTATCTCAGTCCTAAAAGACTTCCCCCTTATCCATAAACTGTGTTCTCCTGGGAATAACATCAGGAACAACCTTCTGCATCCAGCCTATCCAATCCCTTAAAGTTCTTATGTGTTTCTATAAGATTCCCCCCTCTATCTTCTAAATTCCAGTCAGTATAAGCCTAGTCGATCCAGCCTTTCTTCATATGCAAGTCCTGCCATTCCTGGTATCAATCTAGTGAACCTTCTTTGCACTCCCCCTATGGCGAGGATGTCTTTCCTCAGATAAGGAGACCAAAACTGTGCACAATACTCCAGCTGTGGTCTCACCAAGGCCCTGTATGGCTGCAGTAGAACCTCTCTGCTCCTGTACTCGAATCCTCTTGCTCTGAATGCCATCATACCATTCCCTTTCCTCGCTGCCTGCTGTACCTGCTCGCCCACTTTCAATGACTGGTGCACAGCGACACCCAGGTCTCGTTGCATCTCTCCTTTTCCTAATCTGACCCCATTGAGATAATGATCTTCTCTCCTGTTCTTGCCTCCAAAGTGGATAACCACACATTTAGCCATATTATATTGCACCTGCCATGCCTTGGCCCACTCGCCTAACTTGCCCAAGTCACCTCATATCCTCTACACACAGATTCGGGTCGTATGTGAACTTGAAGATGCTGCTTTCACACCTACAAGGGCCAGTGCACTGAAAGTCTTGCTTTATGAATCGTAATGTGCTCCGTCAATAAGTACGAAGTGAATGAGAACACCAGAGAATTAAAAAACTAAAAACTGTCCACCTGCTTCTCCCTTAACTTTTTTATTCCGACACCTGCCTGTTTTTGCCTGACGCAGGGCCCAGGCCCGAAACGCTGGTTCCCCTTCACTCCCTGCGGATGTTGCGCGACATGCTGGGTTTGTCCACAGCATGTTTGTTGCCTGCGCTTGGCCCCAGTGCCCGCAGGTGCCTTCGTTCAACTCCGGACATTTTCTCTCTGTATTTGCCGTTCCAGATCGGAAGCACGGTGCTGATCGTCTTTGTCAGCTACTTTGGGAGCCGGATTCACCGGCCCCGTCTGATTGGTTGTGGAGGGATTGTGGTTAGCGTTGCTGCCTTCACCATGGCTGTGCCTCACTTCCTCATGGCCCACTACGTGTACGACCGTGTTGCGGCAAGTGAGTGCTGACCTTTGTTGACCGCGGGATCGGGTTCTAGGGCCGTGCAGACCTGCGGCAGCTCTTAGTGAGGCCCCGCTTTGGAATGTTGTGGTCCGTTCTAGTCACCTCAGTGCAATAAGGATGTGGATGCTGCAGAGAGGGTGTAGAGGAGATTTACAGGGATGCAGGGGTCATCTACTACATCTAGGGCTCCCGTTGTGGTCTTCCCTACATCGGAGAGACTGGGCGCACATTCGCTCTGTCTGTATCAGTGAAGGGGATCTCCTAGAGGCTGACCAATTCTGCGTCCCACTCCTGATATGTCTGTACATGGCACTGCCAATCCAAGCCACCAGTAAATTGGAGGAGAAACACCTAATATTCCGTCTGGGCCCTCGCCAATTGAATGGCAGCGACATCGACTTCTCCGGCTTCCGTGAGCCCACTCTCCCTCCCTTTCCCATCCCCCCCCCCCCCGGGCCATCCACCTCTTGCCTGTGCTCCTCCCCTTGCCCCTCTCTCCACCATTTAATTCAGACGCCTGGCTGATTTTTGATTCCTACCTCAAAGAAGAGCTCAGGCCCAAAACATGAGTTATGTATCTTTACCTTTTATTTATTTTTTAATTTTTAAATTTAAGTTTAAATTTTTTTAAATGTAAATTTAGACATAGAGCCCATGCTGCTCAATTAACCTTCAACTCTTGATACTTTTCAAATGGTGGGAGGAAACCAGAGACTGACCACACCCCCCCTCCCCCTCCACCATCCCGGGGGAAAACCCACGCAAGCATGGGGAGAACGTACAAACTCCTTAAAGACAGCGTGGGATTCGAACCCTCCCGTCCCTGTCGCTGGCTCTGGGATGGCGGTGTGCTGATCACTACGCCATCTATGCTGCCCAATCCTGAAGACGTGCCCCCTTGTCCTAGACGTGCTGATGTCATTCAGCATGGGTTGACTTTGGTGGATAGCACGCAAAACAAAGCTGATGCCCTCTCATCATGCCAGCCATCTCTGCTACATAAAGGCTACTGTATGGCCTGTTGAGTTTGTCCAGCATTTTCATTTGTGTAAATTACAAGGCCGCTGCCAGGATTGGAGAGCGCGCCTTAGGAGGACAGGTTGGGGGAACTTGGTCTTTTCTCCTTGGAGCAACAGGGATGAGGGGTGACCTGACAGAGGTGCTCAAGATGATGAGAGGAAGGGATCGCGCGGGTGGCCAGAGGCTTTTTCCCAGTTAGTTCAGTAGCGTGATGCTTGTTTTGCCCTCCGCAGATAGAGTGGACAACATCAGTGATGTCTGCCAGTTGACACAGGCAGTTCAGTCCAGGAGCAATCAGACCAACGGCGTGGACAACGCTAGGAGTGACCACCGCATGCTGTCACTACTCATGGTTGGACAGTTACTGTTGGGCGTGGGAGGGGTCCCCATTCAACCCTTCGGGATATCTTACGTGGATGATTATGCCAACAGCAGGAACTCGCCATTGTACCTCGGTACGTCGACAGAGATCTCAAATTCTGTATTTCAGGATTCAATGTTCCTTTATTGTCATGTAATAGTATGTAATATTACACAAAATTGCCTTCCGCCTGCCGAAAGGCAAAAAGTCACCATTAGTGTTCCCGCTGCCCCTTACAGTACGAGAAAAAGAGAGGCCCTTCTGAGTCACCGAGTATCCGTGGATTCGCCTCCAGCGATTCTCGCAGCCACCTGTTCCGTACTTAACATCATAAGATAGCGGTTTTCAAACTTTTTCTTTCCACTAGGACCAAACTAGACCATCGGGGCTCTGTGATTAGTGAGGGATTGCTTAAGGTGGGATGTGGGTGGAAAGAAAAGTTGGAAAATACCTGTTTTAATCGTCCCTCATGGACTCGTTATGTGCACGGTTTCAGAACGCCAAAGGAAATGGGCTATGAAAATTTTTCTCAAGCAAAATATTTCAGTAACAATTGGGTCTAGAGCAATGGTTCTCAACCTTCCCTCCCCACTCACATCCCACCTTCAGCAATCCCTTACTAATAATCACAGAGCACCGATGGCATAGGTATTACTGAAATTGGGATGTGAGTGGGAAGAAAACAAGTTGCCCACCCTTGTTCTAGAATCTCCCACCATTCGAAACAACCTTTCTACAACTACTCTGTCCACACCATTCAACACTCAAAATGGTTCAATGAGAACGCCCCCCCGCCTCATTCTCCTAAACTCCCAACAAGTCCAGGCCAAGAGCTGTCAAACGCTCCTCATGTGATAACCCTTTCATTCTCGAAATCACCTTCGTGAACCTCTGAACCCTCTCCAACGTCAGCGCATCCTTTCTTCAACGAGGAGCCCATAACTGCTCACAATATTCCACGTGAGGTCTCCCCAGGGCCTCAACATCACATCCCTGCTCTTAGATTCTATTCCTCTTGAAATGAACGCCAGCATCGCATTTGCCTTTTTCACCACCATCTCAACCTGTAAGTTCACCTTAAGGCCATCCTGCATAAGGACTCCCAAGGCCCTTGGCATCTGGGGATTTTTAATGTTCTTCCCAGTTAAAATATAATCTGCCCATTTCTTTTTGCTACCAGTGCATGACCATTCACTGTCTGATTTTTATATTTCATTTGCCACCTCTCTGCCCATTCTTCTCATCTGTCCAAATCCTTCTTCAGCCTCCCTGTGCCCTCAGCACTATGTGCTCCTCCACCTATAACCATATAACAATTCCAGCATGGAAACAGGCCATCTCGACCCCTCTAGTCTTCACCGAGTCAAGTCCTCTCCTCTAGTCCAACCTACCCACACCCTGCCAATAACCCTCCATTCCCCTTCCATGCATATACCTATCCAATTTTTCCTTAAGTGACAAAATGGACCCTGCCGCCACTACTTCTCCCAGAAGCTCATTCCACATTCCCACCACTCTCTGAGTGAAGAAGATCCCCCTCGTGTAACTTCCAAACTTTTGCCCCTTAACCTACCTATCGTCTGCAAACTTGACCACATAGCCATTCATTCCATAATCCAAATCATTAACATACCACATTAAAAAGGAGTGGTCAACACCGTCTCCCATGAGGATCGGGCAGCCAACCAGAATATGATCCCTGTATCCCAAATCTGTTCTCTGCCAGTCAGCCGATGCTCTACCCTAGTGTGTTTCCTGTTACACCATGGGCTCTTATCTTTTTAAGTCACCTACGTCAAAGGTCTTCTGAAAATCCAAGTGCACAACATCCATGCATCTACTTTACCCAGCCTGCTTGTCGCTTCGAAGAATTCCAATAGGTTTGTCAAGCGAGATTTTCCTTTAAGCGAAACCATTGCTGGATTTGGCCTATCTTGTCGTGTCCTCCAATTACTCCGTTACCTCATCCTTGACGATCCGCTCCAACATCTTCTGACGTCAAGCTAACCAGCCTTCCTTTCTGCTGCCTCCCTCCTTTCTTGAACAGTGGGGTGACATTTGCAATTTGCTATTGATTCCGGAAAGATCATTACCGAAGCCTCCAATGCTACCTCTTTCAGAATCCATCTGGGCCGGGAGACTTATCCACCCTTAGGGGCTTCAGCTTTCTGAGCACCTTCCCCCTTGAAATAGTAACTGGACTCACTTCCCTTCAATATCTGGAACACTGCTGGTGTTTTCCACAGTGAAGACTGATGCAATATACTTATTTAGTTCCTCTGCCATCTCCTTGTCCCCCAGTATTATTTCTCTGAAGTCATTTTCTAACGGTCCTGTGTCTGGTCTCACCCCTCTTTTATTCTTGAAGAAACATCTTGTATTCTCTTTGATATTATTTGCCAGCCTACTTTCATATTCGGGAACCAAGTTCCAGATCCAACCCTCCAACACAGTCAGGAAGCCTTCAACCCCCAAGGCGCCTCTTCTTGTCCTCAGCGCCTTATCAAGTCCTGGCTCTGACACCTGGTTCCCATGAGCCGGTCTCCAGCAGCCCGCGCGGATCCCCCCCAACTGCAAGTCACCCACAGCCTGTGGTGGGTCGCTCAGTCGCTGTGGTCGTGTTCCCTGGTCCTTCAGCTCCTGAGCCACCCACAGGTCCACTGCCGTGATCACAGACCTGTCTTCTCTGCTTCTTCTTATTGGGGGGGTGGGGGGGGAGGTTCTCCCAGTTATTGGTACCCTGCTGCCCCGGAGTACGCACCCTCTTGTGGTATGCTGCCCAGCACAGGCACTGCCACCTGAGGCCCAGACCCCGAGGTTGCAGGGTTTTACTTACAAACACCCTCAGCTCCTCTAACAGGCCGATTAAACACCTTTTCGGAGTCGCCAGAATTTGGACCGGGCAGTTGAACCGTCAGAGTGGCACTGTGTCTCTGCTCTCTCAGGTCCACACCAGCGGCAAATTGCCGTAGGGGCAAATGGCACCTTTTCGGCTGCGTTGTAGCATAGTCAAGCGCTAAAGCAGGTTATTCGTCCCAACTCCTCCATGTTGGTTGACCTCCATTTTGCTGATTTTGGCCCTCTCCTATCCTAGACTCTGTCCAAATGTCATTTTTTTTACATTGTAATTCTTCCCGGATCTGCCACCTCCCCTTATTCCACACACCTCTACGTTAAAAGTTTGGCCCTCAGGACCTCTTTCAATCCCTCCTCTTTCACCTTAAATCTGATCTCGCCTATCATCCTGGGAATAAGATTATGAATGTGGCAGGTATTTAGGACCCTGGTCAGACCCCACTTGGAGGACTGTGCTCAGTTCTGGTCACCTCACTACTGGAAGGATGCGGAAGCCATAGAAAGGGTGCAGAAGAGATTTACAAGGATGTTGCCTGGAGGAGGGAGCAGGCCTTATGAAAACATTCCTGAAGTTGTCCCCTCTTGTCCTGCTCTTCCACCGTGGGAAACAACCTTTCTACAAGCTGTCCACGTCTTTCAACATTCAAAATATTTCAATGAGATTCCCCCCTCCCCCCATCTCCTAAATTTCAACAAGTACAGGACAAGAACCTTACGAAAACAAGTTGAGTGAACTAGTCCTTTTCTCCTTGGAGCAACAGAGGATGAGAGGTGATAGAGGTGTCTAGGAGGATGAGAGACATTGATCGTGCAGATAGTCAGCGGCTTTTTCCCAACAGCTGAAATGGTTGTCCCCAAGAGGACATGGGTTTAAGGTGCTGGGGAGTAGGTACAGAGGGAATGTCTGGGGCACGTTTTCTTTTTACACAGAGCGTGGTGAGTATGTGGAATGGGCTGCCAGCAACAATGATAGAGGTGGATATGATAGGGTCCTTTAAGAGACTTTTGGATAGGATAACTTAGAAAAATAGTGGGCAATGGGAAAGCCGAGTAATTTCTAAGGTAGGGACGCATTCAGCACAACTTTATGGGCCAAAGGGCCTGTATTGTGCTGTAGGGTTCTTATTTATCTTATCTTTAATTTCAGAGATGAAGCATATTTAACAGGCCCTTCCAGCCCACTTTTCTGATGGTGCAGGTTTTCACTTTGAATCTTCTTTCCCATTTAGGGATTCTGTTTGCAGTGAGCGTTTTGGGACCAGGTTTTGGCTTTGTGTTGGGCGCTTCTGTTCTCCGTCTCTTCATTGACATTGACAAGGTGCCAGTGGGTAAGTTCTCTGGTTACATGCTGACCTGTGGGTTCCTTAACCCATAAACTTCAGGGATGAGGCACGGTCGACCCTATGCAAACACACTCATTTGGGATTGTTGGGGAGGGCACCACCTTTTAGTAAGATAAGACTACAAGACTAAGGAGCAGAAATAGGCTATTCAGCCCATCGAGTCTACCCCTGATATATTTTCCCCCCACAGCCTGGCCTCCTCCCCATTACTTTTGATGCCATGGTGAATCAAGAACGTACTGATCTCTTCCTTAAATACACCCAATGACCCAGTCTCCACGACTGCCCATGGCAACAAATTCCACAGATTCACCTCCCTCTGACTGCAGAAATTCCTCCCTATCTCTGTTCTAAGTGGATGCCCTTCAGTCCTGAAGTTATGCCCTCTTGTCCTAGACTCTCCCACCATGGGAAACAACCTTTCAACATCTACTCTGTCCATGCCTTTCAACATTCGAAATGTTTCAATAAGGTCCTCCCCTCATTCTCTTGAATTCCATCGAGTATAGGCCAAGAGCTGTCAAACGCTCCTTTTTATTTCTGGAATCATCCTTGTGAACACTCTCTAATATCAGTACATCCTTTCTTAAACGAGGAGCCCAAAAGCACTCACAATTGTCCAAGTGAGATCTCACCAATCCCCTCCTCCTTCATTCCAGGGACTAAAGTCCCAGCCTATCCTTACAATTCGATCCCTCCAGTCCCAGCTACGTCCTTGGAGTTCACTTAACTAGTGACCTATCGCGGACACTCAACATCTCCTCACTTGTCAGGAAGGCGCCACAGTGACTGCACTTCCTGAGAAGACTGAAGTGGGCAAGGCTACCAGGCCCCATCCTGCTGACTTTCTACAGGAGCTCTATCGAGAGCGTCCTGGCCGGCTGCATCACAGTGTGGGTACGGTTGCTGCAGAGAAATGGATCGGAGGTCAATCCACAGGAATGTAAGAGTGGCAGAGAGGATCACTGGGGTCTCCCTCCCCCTCTCCCCCATCGATATGATCGACCAGGATCATTGTCCAAAAAGGGCGCGTAAAATCATTGAGGACCCCTTCCACCCCGCACACAGCATCTTTCAGCTGCTCCCGTCGGGGAAGAGTAACAGGAGGATGAGAGCCAGCACCGCCAGGCTGAGGAATAGGTTCTTCCCACGGGCACTAAGAATGCTGAACGACCAAAGGATCTGCTCGCACCGATCCTCCGAGACTCACATATGTACGAAAGAATATTTATTTATTTGTACGTATGGATGAAATACTTGTCCTTCATGTGTATTGTTTATCCTTGTATGTTCTGTCTGGTTGTGTGTCTGCCTGTTTTTGCACCGAGGACCGGAGAACACTGTTTCATCGGGTTGTTCTTGTACATTCAGTTGACAATAAACTTGACTTGACATCCTACAGAATCTCCTCTGTCCCTCTTCCTATGATGTCCTTCCTAGAGCTGGGTTAACGGAACTGCGCACAGCGTTCCCAGTGGAGTCCCCCCCAATGCCTTGTATAACTGGGTTGTGAGGTTCCAACTTTATGTTGGCTGCCTTCCTGAGGCAGAACCTCTGCAATGGATGGGAGGTTGGAATCTGTGCAGACCTGGCTGTGTTTGCCACCTTCTGTATCCTGCTTCATCCCTGGACAGTAGAATTCCCAAGCCAGGCTGTGATACGACCAGTCACTGCACTCCTGCATAAGTTTGATAGAGTATCGGACGTCATGCCAAATCTCCTTAGAAAGTTGAGGCACAGCTTACAGTTGCCACGATGTACTGACTCTAAGAAAGGACTTCCAAAATATGGAATGCCAGGAACATGAAGGTTCTAACCCTCTCCACCTCCACCCCATCAATGAGGACAGATACAAAGCCTCACCTCTCTTCACCCAACAATCAGGTCCTTGGTCTTGGTGATGTTGAGAGAAGATTGTAGTTCTGGTTCCACCCAACCAGCTTCTCCATCCCACATTCTGATTGATCATTTCCAGTTATTCGGCCAAAAATGATTTGATCCCAGTGAAATTAATCTCTCAAAGACCTCGAGTGTTGCTTCACAGACTTTATTCCACCTGAGTAGAGTGATAGAGGGCTAGTGACACTCCTGACCACTAGATGGAGTCAGAGACTAGTTTGTTGCAGCTTGGGTAGATTCAAAATAGATGCCTCCATGAGGTCTTCTCTGTGTGCATTCTAGATAATAAATACAGTTGTTTAAGATGAACCCAAGTTTCTTTAAGAAGCATCACTTGCTACCAGGAATGGAGGATACACCAGGAGTGGAAGAAACAACACATGGTACAAGATGTGAGAATCAGCTGATATAGCAGCAAAGAGATGGAAAGGGTGATGATTCCTGATGCTGTAAATTAGACTGGAAATCTCAACCATGAGTGGAGGTTGTTCAAACAAAGATTCAAGCTGTATCTGCAAGCTATTGGACTCCATAGCAAACCTGATGCACAGAAGATTGCACTGCTACTTACCGTGCTGGGACATCAAGCACTAGGTGTGAAGGAAATCACCTTTTTGGGAGATAAATGGTCAGAGGCAGGTGTGGAGACAGACAAGAGCAAGGTGAAAGAAATTCTAGAGATGTCCAAACCTGTCTTCCAAAACAATGTACCTAAGGAAGTTGTTATAGAACAAGTGTGAATTCAAGTGGACAGACAACCATGAGGAAGAATGGGGATGACTGAAGACCATTCTAACTACAGAATTAGTACTTTTGACATTCTTTGATGCATCCAGAAAGACAAAAATATCCATGGACATTTGTAGATGCCATACTACTTCAGGCTGTGGGAGAAGATTGGAGGCCAGTAGTACATGCATCAAGGACGATGACAACATCTGAATGTTGATATGCACAGATTGAGAAAGAGTATCTAGGTCTAGTCTAGTCTATGGTCTGGAGAAATTCCACAGTTATGTGTATGGTCGTTCAACATTAGTGACAGAGATGGAACAAGCCATTAATAGTCATAATCAAGAAAAATCTCAGTGAAATGTCACTGACAATCAAAGCCTGATGATGAAGCTACAACATTATGACTTTGAATTGTGTACACACCAGGGAAACTTATTGTGTTAGCTGATGCATTATCCAGGGCAACGACACAGAGTGAAGCACACAATGAGAGTTCCTCAAAGACCGATGTGAATCTCCATGTGAATCTGATCACTGAATCTCTTTCCATATCTGACATGAAATCCAAGCAGATCACAGCTGAAACAGAAAAGGACACAGTTCTACAGAAGGTCACCAAGAATTTGAATGAAGGATGGCCTAGAGGTGGATGTCAGCCATACTACAACATCAGAGCTGAGCTGAGTGTTGTCAATAGACTTCTACTCAGACAGAGTAGAATTGTCATTGCTCAATCATTGTGACTAGAGATGCTGAAAAGGGTGTACGAGGGGCACCTAGGAATGGAAAAATGCAAGAGGAGGGCCAGAACTGCTGTTTATTGGCCAGGGATAAACGCTGATATTTGACAGGATGGTTTCCAGCTGTGTGACCTGTTTGAAACATCAAGCAAAGCAGGCAAAGGAACCCATGATCATAACTGACGTACCAGCAGGACCATGGCAGAAAGTTGGGACTGATCTGTTCCACATGGATGGAAAGAATTACCTGCTGGTAATTGACTTATTTATCAATCCATCCAGAGATTGCACTGGTTCTTAACATGCCTGCTGCTTGTGTGATCCAATATATGAAATCGATCTTTGCAAGACATGGAATTCCTCAAATTGTCTACAGTGACAATGGACGATGCTACAGCCGTGGAGAATTCCAAAAATGCAGGAGTATGATTTTCAACATGTGACTTCATGACCTCTGCATCCACAGTCAAATGGTAAAGCAGAGAAAGGAGTTCACATAATTAAACAGTTACTCAAGAAAGCACTACACAGTGGCTCCTTGAACATGGCATGTTACTCGCTGAGCTTCTGATTGGTCGCAGACCATGCACCACATTTCCCTACTCTGCAGATCCAAACAAGAACAGAGATGTTGAAGCTGTTGAACAGAAGCAAAAGCACCTGCAATGGAGACAAAAAGCAAACTATGACAAGTCAGCAAGAAGCTTGGGGCCACTGGGACAAGATGACAGCGAGATTCCAACACTTGGGACAAAAAGGCTGCTGCCTTGGAGAAAGTAAATGCAAGATCTTACACTGGAAGAACAGAGGACAGTCAAATATTGAGAAGGAATCGAAAGAGCCTGCTGAAAATGCAAGAGACATTTCAGGAACAGAAAAATACAGAAGCTCCAGCCTGCACAACAATAGAGGAAACACCACAGTGCTGGACAGTAGTGGACCAGCAGAACTGACTCAAGTACCTGTGTTAAGAAGATCCACACGCGTTAACGAAGCACCTGACCGACTGAATCTCTAAAAGATAAAGAACTGCACACTTACAAAGTTTATGCTGCTGATATTGTGTTTATGTTTGTATTGAACGTTAAATTGAAATGAATACTGTATTAGTTCTCAAGGAAAGGGATAGAGGGCTAGTGATACTCCTGACCTCTAGAGGGAGTCGGAGACTAATTTGTTGCCTCTCGGTTGGATTCAATATGGATGCCTCCACACGGTCATAAATCCTAAGGCTAATAAAGTATAATTGTTTTAAAAGACCCCAAGTTTCTCAAAAGAAGCATCACACCCACAGTCTCCACTGCTTAAATATTTAAATTTATTTTAAATTTCAACTTTTAATTCAGACATACAGCACGGTAACAGGCTAGTTTTGCCCACGAGTCCGTGCCTACACCAAATTAACCTACAATCACCACCCCCTGTACACTTTGAATGGTGGGAGGGAACCAGAGATCCCAGGGAAAACCCACGCAGACACAGGGAGAACATACAGCAGCTCAGGGTTCGAGTCTGATCCCGATCGCTGGTGCCGTAAAGACGTCGCGCTAACCGTGCGACCTCTAAAATCTACCTCCACAAGGACTTGTATTTCTACAGAGAGAGACAAATGAGCTGTTACAGAAGTTATGATGACAACATGGAATAAAACTACATGTAGACATTGATTACAATTTTTATTAAAACCTTTGTTTTGTCTGATTGTAAGAAAAGGCATTATTAACCACAGCTAAGGCTACAGCTCAGTTTCCAGATGATAATTCCAGACGCTGTGTTAAAATGGGCTGTTTGATAACCAGAACCAAGATCATTGCACCATAGAAAATAGGCCTCATCAGCCCTTTTAGTCTGTGTGGAACCATTTTTCATTCGAGATTTCTTTGTCACGTACAGAATGTGTAACACGACATGAAACTGACTCTGCCTGTGCCATAAGGCATACAAAAATTGCCATTTGGGCAGCATGTTTGGCGTAGTGGTTAGCACAACACCGTTACAGCAACTGCGATCGGGACCGGAGTTCGAATCCCGCACTGTCTGTAAAGAGTTTGGAGGTTCTCCCTGTGTCTGTGTGGGTTTTCCCTGGAGGCTTTGGTGTCCTCCCAACTTTCAAAGCGTACCGGGGTTTGGAGGTGAATTGGGTGATAGACTGAATACGACTGAGATCGTCTGATCTCGGAAGCTAAGCCGGCTCAGGCCTGGTCAGTACTTGGAGGGGAGACCGCCTAGGGACACCAAATGCTGTAGGTTTCTGTGAGGGGTGCTGGAAAAAGGGGCGACTCTCTGTCTGCCTTACGGTAGACGAAGTTAAAGAATTTCATATATGTTACATTCTAAATGTAGTATTACATGACAATAATTGAACCTTTACCATTGGGTTTGTGGGCCGAAATGGTCTGTAACTGTGCTGTGTCTAAATAAATTTAAATTAGTGTCGCCAGGCGCCCCTTACGATAAGAGAGAAAGAGAAACAAAAGAGAGTCCTTCCTGCCCTCAGTATCCTCTTGAATCCTGGCTCTGATGCCTGGTTCTCATGAGCCGGTCTACAGCAGCCTGTACTGGTCCATCATCTGCTGAGGCCCCTCTCTGGTTCATTGCCATGGCATTCTTTCCCTGTAGGATTGTCTCATCTATTTCTCCTTCTCCATGGTAGTGGGGGAGGGTGCCCTCCTTTCCGCTGCCCTGCGCCGGCCTGCTGCTCCCCCAGAGTGCGCAACCCCTCGTGGCCGCTACTGAGCATGGGCACCGTCATTTTGGGCAATTGCAGGACTCTCATTTAAAAGCCCCATGGGTTCCTTTATCACGGGAAAACTCCTTGCAGACAGTGCCGGATTCGAGCACGGGTTGTTGGCACTGTAATAACCGTCGTGCTTACCGCTACGTGATCCGTGCCACTCAAGTTACCTGTGCTGATTCTGTGCTTTCTCTGTGTTGTAGGGGAGATTGATTTGGAGTTCGGGGATCCTCGCTGGCTGGGCGCCTGGTGGTTGGGCTTTCTGATAGCCGGCAGCTGCGTGCTGATCTTTTCCTTCCCCTACTTCTTCTTCCCAAGGGAGATGCCCAAGGAGGTGAGTCTGTGTGGGGCTTTAGAGTTCGGGGGTGGGGGGGGAGAGAGGACATGCGATATGTGCCCTGACCCACCTCCCCACCATCTCCCTTACCAACCCCTTTGGCAGAAGAAATAGACTATCATTAAGTTGGGGAGAAAATGTAAATTTCGGGGGTGCAAATGGAATTGGGAGTCCTCGTGCAGGATACCCAAAAGGTTAACCTCCAGGTTGAGTCAATGGTGAAGAAGGCAAATGCATTGCTGGTGTTCGTATCCAGAGGGATAGCACACAAGAGTATAAGAGCAGAGATGTAATGTTGAGACTCTGTAGGTCAGACCCATGTACAATGTTACAGAGGACCCAAAACCCAGCAGCAATCGATATTCACCAAGACAAATGGTTACTTAAACCAAAGTTGCTTTTAATTATCTTTAAACATGAAAACAATCACACTTTAACTTAACTAACCTAACTTAACCCCCTTCTAATTCTAAGCGCACTTGTGTGTATAAGTTCAGAAAAGTTCTTTGATTCACAGCCCAATCTCACTTCTCATTCCTCCAAATTCACTGGTTGCAGGCAATTTTTATACTGTGCACAGAATTTAACATTTATAAAGTTCACCAGGCTTTGGTGCTTGAAAGGTAAATGGTAACCGCTCAGGAAGGTTCTTGTTGGTTTTCAGAGATTTGTTGTTCCAGGACATCCACAACTGATGTACTTCCTTCAGCCACTCCAGTGTCTTGCTGACTAAACTTGCCCCCCTTCAGCATTTTCCAGATGATAACCTCTTTCTTTCAGGTCACCACCAAGTTCCTTTTTGTTTCCCTTATTCCAAGCGAGACGTTAGACAGCCAGTCCTCTCCTCTTGCATGAACCACAAAGGCTTTGACCAGGCCGTCTTACAACTGGGCTTTCCATAAGCTTACCAGTTTGTCCTGTTCCAGTCCCAGCTGGCTGTAACACTGTACAAGTGATCTCTATGTGTGTCTCTCTCTTATGGAGAGAAAAGCCTGTTTGACTCTCTCTGCTTGCAAAACCACATGATCCTCTTAGAACAACAAGTTCTCTTCCAGACAATCTGCGGCTCCAACGAGATCTTTCATCTGTTGCCTTTTGTAAACAACAATCCATTAATGAAGTCTCTTGGGCACTCTCCAAAGCTCTTGGAATAGCTATGGAGCCGATATGTCTAGCTCCAGTATTTTAAATAAAATCTGTTTTAAAGTGTTTGTATGTAACCTACTCTAACAAACCTTTCCCAATTTATCTCCCAAAAACATATCAATATACTCTGTCATAACAGTTTTAGATAAAGGGTGCACTGGTGTTGGAGAGGATTCAGAGAAAATTTACTAAAATTATACCAGGAATGAAAGGGTTAGCATTTGAGGAATGTTTGTCAGCTCTTGGTCTGTACTCGTTGGAGTACAGAAGGACAAGGGGGGGGATCTCATAGAGGCATTTCGAATGCTGTACGGCCTCGACAGAGTAGATTCGACAAGGTTGTTTCCCATGGCAGGGGAGACTCGGACAAGAGGCCACAACTTCAGGATAAAAGGGCATCAATTTAAAACAGAGATGCAGAAAGATTTGTTTACCTAGAGGATCGTGAGTCTGTGGAACTTGTTGCCACAGGCAGCCGTGGAAGTGAGGTCATTGGGTGTATTAAAGGCAGAGACTTGCAGGTATTTGATCAGTCAGGGCATCAAGGGTTACAGGGAGAAGGGCGGGGAGAGAGGTTGGGGAGATGAATCACCTCATGATAGATGGCAGAGCAGACTTGATGGGGTGATTGGCCACTTCTGCTCTTGCATCTTGTGGTCTTGTAAAACAATCCAAAATGCTGCAGATGCCAGAAAACAAAGAGAATATGTTGGAAACAATCAAGAGGTCTGTCAGCGTCTGAGGAGAGAGAGAAGAATGATTAGCATTTCAGACCTGTGAGCCTTCATCTGAACTGGGAAATGGAGAAATATGCTGGTTTAAATAGCAGAAAAGGTGGATCAACAAAGAGAATATCTGTTATAGGGTGTTATAAAGATATTATTGCCTCATAAAACTAATCCATATCAACCAAGTTACCATAAGACCAGAATACATTGGATCAGAAATAGGCTGTTCAGCCCATTGAGTCTGCCCCGCTATTTAATTATGAGCTGATTCATTTCCCCACTCATCCCCTCTGCCCAGCCTTTTCCCATGACCTTTGATGCTCTGGCTAATCAAGAACCTGCCTTAAATACACACAATGACCCGGCCTCCACAACCTTCTGCAGCAACAAATTTCACAGATTCACCACCCTCTGGTTGAAGAAATTCCTCCTCATCTCTGATTTAAGAGGACGCCCTTCAATCCTAAAGTTGTGCCCTATTGTCCTAGACTCTCCCACTGTGGGGAACAACCTTTCCCCATCTGTCTATCTATCCCAGAGGCTCTCAACCTTTTTCCTCCCACTCCCATCCCATTTTAAGCAATCCCTATGCCATTGGTGCTCTGTGATTAGTAAGGGATTGCTTAAGGTGGGATATGGGTGGGAAGGGAAGGTTGAGAATCGCTGCTCTAGACCCAATTGTTACTGAAATATTTTGCTGGAGAAAAATGGTCATTGGCCCATTTCCTTTGGAGTTCTGAAACCGTGCACATAACGAGTCCGTGAGGGACGATTAAAGCAGTTCTCAACCTTCCCTTCCCACTCTCATCCCACCTTAAGCAATCCCTTACTAATCACGGAGCACTGATGGCCTAGGGATTACTTAAAGTGGGGTGTGAGTGGAAAGAAAAAGGTTGAGAATCACTGATTCACGCCTTTGAACAGTTGAAATGTTTCAATTGGACCCTCCTCATTTTCCAAAATTTCAACGAGAACAGGCCAAGAGCTGTTCAATGATCCTCATATGATAACATTTTCATCCTCGTGAACCTCCTCTGAACCCTCTCCAACGTCAGCACATCCTTTCTTCAATGAGGAGCCCAAAACCATTCACAATCCTCCACATGAGGCCTCACCAGGGCCTCAACATCACATCCCTGCTCTTAGATTCTACTCCTCTTGAAATGAACGCCGACATCACATTTGCCGCCTTCACCACTGACTCAACCTGCAAGTTCACCTTCAGACTGTCCTGCACGAGGACTCTCAGGGCCCTTGGCATCTGGTGATTTTTAATTTTCTCCCCATTTAGAAGATAGTCTGCCTGTTTATTTTTTTGTACCAAACATTGCAAAATAATATTTCATTTGACACTTCTCTGCCCATTCTCCTAATCTGCCTGCCCACCCCCCCCCCCCCTGTGTTTCCTCGACACTACCTGCTACCCCACCTACCTTCTGCAAACTTGGCCTCAAACCATTCATTCCATCAAAAAGAAGCAGCCCCAACCCCAACCCCCGTGGCGACACCACGAGCAACCTGCAGCGAACCTGAATATCCTGCCAGTATTTGGACTCTGCTTCCTGCCAATCAGCTGGTGCTCTGACCTGAGCTGTCCCCTTTATGCCTACGGACAGTCCATATCTCTCTAAACCTCTCCTATCCAGGTATCTGTCCAAATATCTTTAATTGCTGCAGTTGTACCATCTCTACCACTTCCTCTTGCAACTCGATCCACACCTCCAACCCCCCCACCATGTGAAGAAGGTGCCCTTCCGGTCCCCTTTAAATCTTTCCTCTCTCACCTACGTCCTCCAAAAACCTCCCAAAGGTCCCCCCCTCAGCCTTCTTCACTCCAGAGGAATCAGTCCCAGCCTGTCCAGTAGCTTGAGACATCTCATTTTAGTGTGACTGTCATTTTTACAAACTGAGGGCTAGCATAACCTGCAGCCATTCACAACTGTGGAGAGAATGGAGTTGGCAACAATCAGGGACAGACTGTGTCCAAGGTTTACCCTCTTTACGAAGCCAAGGAGCACTTGTTGCTTTTGTCCAGGCAAGGATAGTCACGTGGAGAGACGGACGTAAAGGGACAGCACATTATGTGACCAGCAGATCATTTAAGTAGCACTTTGGAGCGGCAGCATCTGAAGGGGCTGTGCTGGAGTGGATCCATGTTGTAACGGACAATTTGCTCGTTTCTCCCTGTCGGGTGAAGTTGCCATCCCCACCGTGACCACAGAAAGGGTCAATTAGGGTACTAATTGGACTGACCCATGTGTGGGTTCTGGAAGTATTGTGAAAGTCGCTAGTTTTGGTTCCCCTACGAAAGGAGAAGGGGGCTGTGACGTCCGCTCGTCTGGCACTCGCTCTGGAGCTTGTGAGTTTGCAAGAATCTCTCTCATCTCATTCGCAATCACTTCTTGGCATCAGTTTAACCACCTTCGTGTCAACACCGGATTTCCCTCTTTTGTTCGGACATCTCTCGCGTCCCCCCACGCTTTGATTAAGGGCTCCAGCCCGAAACGTTGGTGCCGTATCTTCACCTTTGCTGAGTTTCTCCAGCATTTGTGTGTTTTTTCACTTGAAACAAGTGTCAACAGAATCCTGTGTTTTACCCAGGATTTCTAAGACTGATTTTGGAATAACTTTCCAGAATTGTGCCTAAGCTGTAATGGGTTCGAGTATTCCCTCCACCCCCCCCCCCCCCCACACACACACACACATTCGGATATAGTAGGAGTTAAGTTTAGATAAGGTGTTATAGTATTAATATTAAAAATATAATTTTAAAAATAACACTGTCTTGGTGATTTTCTATTGCTGCTGGTCTGTGACGTGACACCAGGCATTCCTTAAAACTCAAGCCCACCAATCCTGGCCACATGCTGAACCTTTCCTGCACCCTCTCTAGTCGAATCCTTCCTTGAATGTGATGAAGGGATGAAACTGCAACACCTGCAGGAATTGTGACTGTCGTAAAACCACAGAGATGCTGGAGGGAACTCAGCAGATCCCGCAGTGTCCATAGGAGGTCATTACCGATGTCGCGGGCCGGAGCCCTTCCTCGAGGTACGAGCAAAATGCAGTCAGGCGACTGAATGAAAAGGTTCGTGGAGGGAAGAAAGGGCAGGGAGAGGAGCACAGCTCAACAGGCATCGACCTCCAGTTTCCATTATCCTCCCATCCCCTTTTTCCCCAATGCCTTTTCTCATCCAGCGTGCACTCTCTCGCTCTCCCCCCCATCTCCTTTCCCCCCAGCTCTGCATTCATAGAACCACCCCTCTCCCCAATCAATTCTCACCTGTCCTCTCCAGCCCTCCCATCCGTGTCCAGTTATCACCCTTTGCCTGTTGGCCTGCACTCCTCCCCACTTCCCCTCCTACCTTCCCCTTCTTCCCTCCTCCCCCTGCCTTTTAATTCAGGTGCCTGCCTGCTTTTTGCTTATACCTTGAAGAAGAGCTCAGGCCTGAAACATCGGTGATATATCTTTACCTCCTATGGACAAAGTTCAGATTTATTGTCCGAGTACATTAATAACATTGCATACAACCCTGCAATTCTTTCTCTTGCGGGCCAGGCAGAATTTCTACTTATTGGGAGTGCAAAATAGACTATACAGGTAGTCCTCGGGTTACAAACGTCTGATTTATGGACAGCTCGTACTTGCGAACGGACTGCGCGCCACTTCAACGGTTGGTTGGTCCAAGGAAGGAGAACACTGTCTGCCATTTTAAGTCAGATCATGGTTATTTACCCCTGTAACCAGGCCTCCAGAGCTCTGTACAAACCTCCCTTGATGCCTACTTCAAGAAATTTGTCTGACTGGCGCTAAAATGAACTTGTGTACCTGCTCCGACTTAGCTACTAATTCGACTTAAAGACAGACCTAGGAATGGATTTCATTCGTAACCCGGGGACAGCCTGTATGCAAGAAAGGATACGTTTACAAAAGAGAGAATATAAACAAGAAAGAAGAGAAAACAAACTGTAATATTTATTTTAAAAATCGATTTTAGATATATATATATATAATGTGCAGAGTCCTTAAATGAGTTTTTATGTTTTCGCTCAATGAGGGTGTTAACGATTACACAGATGCATTGATTAATTTAATTTAATAATCTTAACATTCCAGGCCCTTCGGCCCTCGACGTCGTGCTGACCCATATAAACCTGCTCAACAATCTAACCCTTCCCTCCCTCACACCCATAAACCTCTCTTTTTCTTGCATCTGGTCGAAGAGCCTTTTAAATCTCCCTATTGCACCAGCCTGCATCACCATCTCAATCGTTTTAAAAAGTGTGTGTGTAAAAATAATCACTCACACCTGACGTCTCCCCTCACCTCCTACAGAGGCTGTCTGGTGTTTGCTACTGTTGCGCCCAGGAGAAAGATGCTGGCTGTCCACCCTATCTTATTTTACTGCTTGTATTTTCACTGTTAATTACTGTTCCGTGCTCCCTGCCTCTAACGGCATGGAAACGTGAAAGTAAATCTGAAAACGTGAATTAATATTACAACCCATGCTGGAAATGCCCTTGTTCCAAACTCCTTCATCCCGTGAGTCCTGCATTTCAACTCTTTCAAGATCAATCAATCCACCCAGGTTTCTCGGAAGGAAGGAGAGTGTAAGGATTCTTTTCAGAATCTTCTACTGCTTTGTGCTCCTCTGAGCTCCACATATTCTTCCTGGGATATGGTGAGCTGTATCAAGATGCCTCTGGTGTCAATATTCTGCAGCTGCTCACCACAAGAAGGTGTGAGGCGCTCCTTCCATCCGAGAGCCTGCAGGCCCCCTTTGGGCAAGTGGTAGCCTCCCAAAAAGGGTCACATGAGGCCATGGATTGCAGATGGTGGATGGTTAGAATTTAGGGTTTTAAAACTAAAAACGCCAAGCGGATGAATCTGCTGATCGGTGGCCAGGGTTTCCCGACCAGTGCGGACACTGCAACTGAAGAAGGCAACGGGAAACCACTTCAGTATTTTTCCCCCTTGTATAATCATGAACTCAACATCGACTGCAGTCTCAGCTCAAAGATGGAGCCTTCACCGAAGGAGAACAGGGGAGGCAACATCTGCAGCCCGGAGGATCAGAGACCGTGATAGATGGAGAGACTTAATCGCCCACGCCGAATGGCGAGGCACCTGAATGATGATCAAGATGCAGTGCAAACCAATCAGGGCGAGGCTACCGGCCACCATCACGTCCACCTTCTACAGGAGCTCTATCGAGAGCATCCTGGCCGGCTGCACCAAAGGTTGCTGTGGAGAAATCAATTGGAGGTCAATCCACAGGTTCAGAAGAGCACCAGAGAGGATCACTGGGGTCTCTCCCCCCACCCCCCACCACCATCAACGTGATCTACCGGGATTGTTGCGCGAAAAATCATCCACCCCGTACACAGCATCTTCCAGCTGCCCCCGTCGGGGAAGAGAGGATGTCAGAGCCAGCCCCATGAGGCTTCTTCCCATGGGCAGTGAGAACGCTGAACAATTTATTGATGCTCAGAAAAATCCTCCATGACTCCACTATTTATTTAACAATAATATTTATTCAATGTAATATTTGTGTGTACGAAGGGTGCATATGCGTCATTTGTTTGTATGTGTGTTATGTCTGCGAGTGATTTTGCAGTGTCCTGGAGAACGCAGTTTCGTCAGGTTGTACAATCAGATGAAAAGTGCCCTTGAACTTGGGATGCTTGGATGCATTACATAATTATGAAGGGCAGAAAAATGGAATGGGTCCCTGCACTCTGGGACCCTCTCGTTGACAAAAAGGCATTGGGATGGAGGGATTACAATGTAATCAGGTGCGTAAAAGCTATTCAGAGGCCAGCGACCCGGGTTCGAATCAGCATTTTCTTCAAGAAGTTTGTACGCTCTCCCCGTGACCTGTGTGGTTTTCCCTCGGGTGCTCCATTTTCCTCCCACCCTCCAAAATCATAAAGGGTTGGTAGGTCGATAAGGAGTGACTGGGTGGCATGGATTTCAACGGCTGGGATCAGCTTCTACTGTGTTGTCAATCGTTTTAAAAAGTAAAATTTCACGGAATGGTGGACGGGACTCTAAAGCATGTGGTCCTCAACCTTCCCTTCCCACTCACATCCCACTTTAAGTAATCCCTCTGCCATCGGTGCTCTGTGATTAGTAAGGTGGGATGTGGGTGGAAAGAAAATGTTTGAGAACCACTGTTTTAATCGTCCCTCATGGACTCATTATGTGCACCGTTTCAGAACTCCAAAGGAAATGGACCCATGACCATTTTTCTCAAGCAAAATATTTCAGTCACAATTGAGTCTAGAGCAGTGATTCTCAATCTTCCCTTTCCACCCAGATCCCACCTTAAGCAATCGTTGGCTAATCACAGAGCTCCGATGGCGTAGGGATTACTTAAAGTGGGATGTGAGTGGGAAGAAAAAGGTTGAGAACCACTGATCTATGCCTTTCAACAGTTGAAATGTTTCGATTAGACCTCCTCATTCTCCTAAATTTCAAAAAGTGCAGGCCAAGAGCTGTTCAATGATCCTCATATGATGACTCTTT
This sequence comes from Narcine bancroftii, assembly GCF_036971445.1. Classification (NCBI taxonomy): domain Eukaryota; kingdom Metazoa; phylum Chordata; class Chondrichthyes; order Torpediniformes; family Narcinidae; genus Narcine; species Narcine bancroftii. The sequence goes on from NC_091475.1 coordinate 210,620,845, forward strand.
CCTCCTTGTGACCTTCTCTGAACCACCTCCAATGTCAGCACATCCTTTCTTAAACTGCTCCAATACCCCAAGTGAGGTCTCACCAGCGCCTTATAAAGCCTCAACATCACATCCCTGCACTTGTGTTCAGTTCCTCTTGAAATGAACGCCATCATCACATTTTCCTTCTTCACCACCAACTCAACCTGTAAGTTCACCTTCAGGCCGTCCTGCACGAGGACTCCCAGGTCCCTTCGCATCTGGGGATTTTCGATCTGTGGCAGTTATGCTCAATGCTTCAACTTTTCACACGTGGTATCTGGCAAGAGCAATGTCTTTTGCCCAACCCAAACAGCCTGTGAGAAAGTGGGAGCACGAGCCTTCTCGAACCATGATTCACCGGGATGGGTCAATAAGTTTGTAGATGTCACGAAGGCTGGAGGTGTTGTGGATAGTTTAGAAGGTGGTCAGGGTTACAATGGGATAGAGACATGATGTAGAGTTTGGCGGAGAAGTGGCAGGCAGAGTTCAATCCAGAAAATGGTGACGTTATACACTTTGGAAGGTCAAACGTGAAGGCAGAGTACATGGTCAATGGCAGGATTCAACAGTGTGGAGGAATTGAAACATCTTGGGATTAAGAAGACGTACAATATGTTGGCCTATAGTAGTTGGGGGATTGAACTGAAGAGTCATGAGATCATGTTGCAACTCTATAAAACTCTGGTGCGACCACACACGATCAGTTCTCGTCACCTCATGGCAGGAAGGTTGTGGAAGCTTTGGAGAGGGCGCAGAGGAGATTGAACAGGATGTTGCCTGGATTGGAAAACATGTCGTATGAAGTGAAATTGACAGAGCTTTGGAGTGACAAAGGCTGAGAGGGGACTTAATGGAGGTGCATAAGATTATGAGGGGCTTAGATAGGGTGGACAGTCAGCATCTTTCTCCCGGGGTGACAGTTGCAAATTCCAGAGGTAATCCGTTTAAAGCGAGGGAGGAAAGTCCAGATGGGGTGTCAAGGATAAGTTTGTTTTACACAGAGAGTGGTGGGGGCCTGGAATGCGTTGCCAGGGGAGATTTTAAAAAAACTCTTAGACAGGCACATAGATGCAAGAAAAATAGAGGCTTATGGACGTGATGTAGGGAAGGTTTAGAGAGTTGAGTCAGCTTGTACACGTCATAGGCCGGAGGGCCTGTACTGTGCTGGAATATTCAATGTTCTCTGTTCAATGTTATCGGAACTGGAGGGAGTGAGTTATTTGGAGAGTCTGGCACGTGTTTGGGATGTGGGATGATTTGAATCTGGGTGACTGCGTTGGGCTAAGTGCGCCTTCACAATCCTGTTGGATGAGATGGCGAAAATTCACGGTGGGGGTTGGGGCAGGTCGGCGGCGGGGGGGGGTGCGGGGAGTGAAGATGTGATGTGACTAACCCTGCCCTCAGTGGACAGCAGAACGGGACAAGCTTTTGCACATAATTGATGCGCTGGGATGCTTGAATGAATGACTGTTCTTGCCCCTCTTTGTGTCCTAGGGTACCAAAGGTCACAGAACTGAAGGCAATTTGGAAAAAAACTTGGAGGAGCTAAAAGCCAAAGAGGACAATGCATTGCAGAAAATGTCACTGCTGCAGTTCATCAAAAGTAGGCATCGCTGAAATCCACCCTGCCTTCTTGAATGTTCAAGATTCAAGATCCCGTTTGTCGACAAGTGCACAAGTCATTCATGATTGGTTGGCGCGGGTTCGAATCCGGCGAAGTTGTAAGCTGCAATGTGATCTCATGACTCTCAAGCTCAATCCCCTGACTAATGTAGGCCAGTATGCCATACACCTTCTTAACCCAACCTTGAGCGGCAACTTTGAGGGATCTAGGGACCTAGACCCCAAGATCTCTCTATTCCTCCACACTGTGTGAGCTTCTTCCAGGTGCTCTGGTTTCCTCCCACACTCCAAAGTCATATGGGGTTGGTTTAATGAGACTATTTGGGTGGCAAGGGATCATGGGCCGGAATGACAGTACTGTATGTCTAAATCAAAAAAAAACAATATACTCAGCAGGTCAGGATTCTTGTAGTAAAACATGAAAGGGAATCCCCGGGTTACAAACGAGATCCGTTCCTCCGTCTAACTTTAAGTGGATTTGTAGGTAAGTCGGAACAGGAACATACGGTTTGTATTTAGCGTCAGACCGTCAAATGTTTGTCTTAGGATGGCTGGGTAAGTGGGAGGAAGGAGAACTGGAAATACTGGAAAGGGAGAGGGGAAAATAAAACAAGCAGGTCAGCAGGAGGGAGGGAAGTCGATGTTAATGCCACCACAGTGGTTCTTAACCTTCCCACTCACATCCCACTTTAATCCCAATGCCATCGGTGCTCTGTGATTAGTAAGGGATTGCTTAAGGTGGGATGTGAGTGGGAAGGGAAGGTTGAGAATCACTGCTCTAGACCCAATTGTGACTGAAATATTTTGCTTGAGAAAAATTGTCATTGACCCATTTCCTTTAGAGTTCTGAAACCATGCACATAACGAGTCAATGAGGGACAATTAAAGCAAACTTTTTCTTTCCACTTCCATAACATCTTAAGCAATCCCTTACTAATCACAGAGCACCGATGGCGGAGGGATTATTTAAAGTGGGATGAGAGTGGAAAGAAAAAGGTTGAGAACCACTGGGAGGGTGCCCGACGGAAAATAATGGTTTGGGTGGGATAGTGGACTGGCATGTGAGACCTGGAAAATTGAAATAGTTGGCTACTGGGTTGTCTCTGTTAATGCAGCGGAGGTACTCAGCCAAGTCTCCCAGACTGCGACCCGTCGCTCCGATGCAGGGAAGGCCACAAAAGGAGCACTGGACGCAGTAAATCAGTCCTGTAGGTACACACGTGAAGTGTTGCTTCACTCTGACCAGTTGCGTTTCTCCAGCATTTTGTGCTTTTGCTTCAACCACAGTGTGTTCAGATTTTTGTGATTTACTTCTAAATAGTCTTTTACCCCGGGGAGGGGAATCGAAAACTAAAGGGCCTAGATTTAAAATGAGAGGAGAAAGGTTTAAAAGGGACGGGGGTTGGGGGTGGGGGGTGGTGTTTCTCGTGTGCCTGAAACACTCGGGTGGATGTGTGGAACGAGCTGCCAGAGGAAGTGTAATGACTGAAAGATTTTTGGACAGGTATATGGATAGAAAAGGCTCAAAGGGATACAGAGAAAATGCAGGTGAGTGGGACAAGTTTGGTCTTGTTGATTTCAAGCTGTGGAATTCTGTGACTTGATACACATGCATACAAAATGGGCTAATACTAAGTCCCCTGAGGACAGTTATGGCAGAACTGGGCAGGCCTGTTCTTGCTGTTGCTTGGCCAGCCTGTTTTCCATTGTTGAGTTGGATTTGTTCACCACTTGAATTCAGCACAAACTTTCCTTTCTCACTCTGCACAGCTGGGCCAGGCGCGCACCTGCCTGCAGCCCAACAACCTTCGCCTTGCGCTTTTCCCCCATTAGTCGGTTGCGGTCAGCGTTGGCCTCCGTGGAGAACAGGGGCCACCAAACGCAGATTTGCTTACCCCTCTGTAGAGCACTGAGACACCCCAGGGGACAGCACGGTTAGCGTAACGGCTTACCCTATTACTGCAAAGGCCCAGAAAAGCTGGCGTCCGTAGGAGGTAAAGAGAAATAACCGACGTGGGCCCTTCTTCGGGCTGCAGGACTGGCCGAGTTCCTCCGGCATTTTTTTTTTGTTTTTACTACAATCACAGTGTCTGCGGACTCTCATGTTTCACCATTACTGTGCCGGCGAGACCCGGGTTTGGCTTCGCCACTGTCTAAGGAGTTTGTACACTCTCCCCATGACCCGTGTGGGTTTTCCTCCAGGTGCTCCGGTTTCCTCCCATCCTCCAAAGATGCGCGAGGTTAATTGGTCACATGCGTGTATTTGGCCAGCACAGCCTCGCAGGCCAGAAGGGCCTGTTACCGTGCTGTATTGTTACAAAAAATTATCATGGGGAGGGGCACGGTTAAAGTGAATTCTCACAGTCTATTTCCCAGCGTAGATGATTCTAGAAACAGGTTTAAGGTGAGAGGGAAGAGATTTAAAGGGGAGCTGAGGGGCAACTTTTTCCACTCGAAGGTGGTCTATATCTGAAACGAGCTGCTGGAGGAAGGAGTAGAAATGGGAAGAATCACAACATTCACAGATGTGTGGATAGAAAAGGTTTCTATATGGATAGAAATATGCACTCATGGGACTGGGCCAGAATGCCATCTTGGTTCACATGGATGCAATGGGCCAAAGGGCCTCTTTTGGACTGTATGTCTCTGTCACTTTAATTTTTTGTCCGATGTCCATAGAATCTCTGAACACTACAGCAAAGAAACAGGCTCTTTGGCCCATCTAGTCTGTGCTTAGCTATTATTCTGCAGAGACAGGGAGGGGTGTTGGGACCGGAAGAGGTTACGGAGATAGGAAGGAGTGAATGGACTGGGGTGGGGGTGGGGGAACAGATTTAGGGAGTGGGGGAACAGATTTAGGGAGTGGGGGAAGGGGTACAGATTTAGGGAGAGCTGTAGGGGCCAAGGGGATTGCTGAGATATGGAGGGTTGTAGAGGTTGGTATTTACAGAAATGGGAAGGGGTGTCAGGGTCCGGAGAAGGGTGCAGAGATGGGGAGGGGCATAGAGGCTGGAGGGCATTGGACCAATAGAGATGGGGAGAGGTTTAGGGGCTGGAGGGAGTTACAGAGATAGGGAGAGGTGTAGGGTCCGCAGGTGTTTCAGAGGCAAGGAGGGCTGTAGGGGGTCAGTGAATACAGAGATAGGGAGGGGTGTCAGGTACAGAGGTAGGGAGAGGTGTAGGGGCTGGAGGGGGTTACAGAAATAGTGAGAGGTATAGGGACTGAGGGTGTTTCAGAGACAAGGAGGGCTGTAGGGGATCAGTGAATACAGAGGTAGGGAGGGTGTAGGGGATGAAGGGAATTACAAAAATAGAGGAGTATAGGGACTGGAGTGGGTTACAGAGACAGGAAAGATGTAGAGGGTGGGGGTTGCAGAGGTAGGGACAAGAGTGTAGGATCATCCTTTAAATGGATACCAAGGAACTTTGCGGTCTTCACTCTCCGTGTTGGAACCATTAACATATAGTGAGTGGGGAGTGATCGACTTTCGTCCTCCTGAAGACAACAATCATCTTCTTTGTTTTGTCCACGTTGAGCCTCCGGTTGTTGTTCTTGCACCTCGTCTCTGGGAACTAACTCATCGACGTTGCCGATAAGGCCGTGGACTGTGTGTCATCTGGAAATTTGATGAGCCTGTAAGTGATAAATCTGGCAGTGCAGTCGTGAGTCGGCAGCGTGAACGGGCGCACAGCCCGGAGGGGGGCCGCTGTTCAACATGACGGGGCTTCGGGTTCTTTTCCTGTCCAACTCAAACGGACTGTGGTCTTTCGGTCAAGAAGTCAAGGATCCAGTTGGAGTGCGGTGACCCAGCGAGGACGGCCTCTGAGGTACGATCATGCTGATCGCCAAACTGAAGTCGATGAACAAGAGCCTGGCATGCGAGGCATCTTTATCTAAGTGGGGCAGGAGGCTCAGAGCTATTGCGCCATCCCTGGATCAGTTTGGCAGATAGGCAAACTGCAGTGGGTTTCATGTGCTCCATTCCCAGTCACTCTAAGCACTTCAATGATGGCGGTCAGTGCCACTGGACATCGCTCGAGGGCTGCCTTGGATCCTACGGGGACAGTAGACTGTTGGATTGAGATGTTGTTAGGATCTCCATCAGGCGGGCTGCAGCACCAAACAGATATGTTATCTGGTCTTGCTGTTCTGCGTAGGTCCGCCCGGGACAGGATCCTCCTCCCCTCAGCTGCGGCTATGAAGGGTCCCTGTTCCTCTGTGAGGAGACGAGGCTTTAGACATACAGCACGGTAATGGGCCACTTCGGACCACCAGCTCTGGTGCCCAGTTGACCTACCCCTCCCCTAGACGTTTTTTTGAACGGTGGGAGGAACCGGAGGAATCTCGCGCACAGCCACAGGGAGAAAGCTTTCATTAATGTCACATGGTTTTTCTCCTCGAACCCCATCAGGACGTGAGACACCTTGTTATTGACCTGCAGGGTTGTCCAGATATATTGGATACAGGTGTTGACCTTATGGGCATGAGCCCATCTCATGAAAAGGCAGAATCAGGAGATATCAGAAAGTCTCAGAATTCAAACAACGGGGGAGGAATCCAGACCAACAAAAGGTGTTAATTGGATGTGATAAGGGGCCAGGTAGAATTCTTCATGTCTGTAAGAAAGGAGACAGGGAATGGAGAGACAATGGGCCTTTAACAAAAGCCAGAGAAGTCAAAATTACTGCCATCTGGTTGGAGGGCGATCAGCCACCTCCAATTTTCAGGTGGTCTCGGTCTGATGGTGCATGAGACCATGGTCAGACGTGGGCAAGGGAATGGGACGGGGAATTGAAATGGGTGGTCACTGGGAGATTCCCACTATCGCAGCGGACAGAGCCGAGGTGCTCAACGAAGTGATCTCCCGGTCTCCGCCCAGTCTCTCCGACGTAGGGGAGACCACAATGGGAGCACCTCACCTGCTTTTGTTAAACCCCACCCACCCCCCATCATTCTCCATTCCCACTCATGATAAATTCTACCTCATCCCTTATCATATCCAATTAACACATTTTGTTAGTCTGGATTTTGTTAGTTGTGCTCCCCCACCGAGAGGTTGCCACCTGACCAGGTTCATTCTCCTCTCGTCAGCTGGTCCACAGACTGTATCAAAAATCCTACCTGAATACACCAGAAAAATTCGGCCCCATCTATCCCCTTGCAGTCAGTAGGTGCCAGTCAATATTAGGGAAGTTGAAATCACACCATTATAGATAGAATAAATAATGGAGGGTCAGTGTGAACAGTTCCTTTGGTTGTTCAGCATTCTCACTGTCCGCGGGAAGAAGCTGTTCCTCAGCCTGGCGGTGCTGGCTCTGATCCTCCTGTATCTCATTCCCAACGGGAGCGGCTGAAGAACACTGTGTGCAGGATGGAAGGAGTGCTTGATTTTGCGTGCCCGCTTCAGACAACGATCCCAGTAGATCACATCGACGGGGGAGGAGGGTGACCCCAGTGATCCTCTCTTCCACTCTTATGGTCCTGTGGATTGACCTCCAATCCATTTCTCTGCAGCAACCGTACCCACACGGTGATGCAGTAGGTTGACATGATGCCTTCCCAATTACCTCCAAGATTCTAACCTTTATTTCTCCCATTTCTTTCCCCCTCCCTCCTGAACGAACCCATCACCTTCCAGCCCATGCCCCTCCCCCACCCCCAGCCCATTTAATTGGGATTCTTCTGCCCTGCGTGTCCTGATGAAGTGATTCCGGTATGAAAAGTTGACAGTCAATTGCCTTCCGTGGGTGCTGCCCAACCCGCTGAGTTCCTCCCGTTCTCTGTGCATTGCTGCAGGCTTCCCTCGGATCCTGGTGAGGACATTGAGGAGTTGGGTTTACCTGACGGTGGTGCTGGCGCAGGTATGTTTGTCGGCCCTGATGTCAGGGCTGACGGTCTTCATCAGCAAGTTCCTCGAGCAACAGTTCTCTGTGACAGCCTCCTTCGCCAACCTGTTAATCGGTGAGCACCTCGGATGGGGTGGGGGGGGCAAGAGGGGGTGGTGGGTGGGATATTCTCACTTCTCATCCGTCCTTCACCCACCCCCCTTCCCTTCCCATTGTTGGCCAAGGATGGGAATTGTTGGGGATTGGATTCGGAGGGAAGGGGGTGATATTCCAAACGTCCGTGACCACATTCAAGGAGCTGTACAGACCCCTCAATACATCAATGCTTTTAATTGTGTACATTCCCCTTACGTGTGACCTCCCAGAGTCCAACACCTCCCAATTTTCTGGATAAAACTCTATCTGCTGCATTTCTACCCATGTCTGTTATCCATCTACAGCAGTGGTTCACAACCTTTTTCTTTCCACTCACATCCCACGTTAAGTAATCCCTAGGCCAATGGTGCTCTGTGATTAGTAAGGGATTGCTTAAGTTGGGATGTGAGTGGAAAGGAAAGGTTGAAAATCATTGCTCTAGACCCAATTGTTACTGAAATATTTTGCTGGAGAAAAATGGTCATTGGCCCATTTCCTTTGGAGTTCTGAAACCATGCACATAAAGAGTCAATGAGGTACCATTAAAACAGGGGTTTCCAAACTTTTTCTTTCCACCCACATCCCACCTTAAGCAAATCCCTTACTAATCACAGAGCACTGATGGTGTGGGGATTACTTTAAGTGGGTTGTGAGTGGAAAGAAAAAGGTTGAAAACCACTGGACTAGAAGTAGAGTAGTCAGAACCTGTATGGTGTCCTCCATTGGCTGGGGGAATGAGTTCAAAAGCTGTGAGCTCAAAAATTGCAGCTCTATAAAACTCTGGTGAGGCAACACTTGGAGTATTGTGTTCCGTTCTGGTGGCCTCATTGCAGGAAGGATGTGGAAGCTGTGGAGAGGGTGCAGAGGAGATTTACCAGGATGTTACCTGCCTTGGAGAGCATGTCTTATGAAGCAAGGTTGACTGAGCTGGGGCTTTTCTCTTGTCTGTCAACCTCTGTCGCTCCACAGAGAAAAGCCCCAGCTCTGTTAACCTTGCCTCACAAGACATGTTCTTAATCCAGGCAGCATCCTGGTCACCCTCCTTTGGACCTTCTCCGAAGCATCTACATCCTTCCTGCAACAAGGAGACCTGAACCAAACACCATTTCTCCTCCTGCACGTGCACAGAGACGCACAGCTTGGTAACTGGCCTTTCAGCTCAATGTCCCTGCCAGTCCTATAGTGTCCAAGTTTGTCTCATTTCCTAAATTTTGGCCCATATTCCCCTGAACATTTGCTGTCTATGTAAAGAACTCCGGTGTGTCCTGGTCCTTTCAAGGGCCCTGTGTGGCCTCCTCTACGTTGGAGAGACTGGACGCAGACTGGAAGATTGTTTAGTTGGGCACCTTTGCTCTGACCCTACAATAGCAAGAACCTCCCAGTGGCCCACCATTCCCACAGCGACATGTCTGTCCACAGCCTCATGCACTGCTAAATTGAGACTACATGCAAATTTGAGGATCAACACCTTATAAGTCTCCATCAATATCAACTTCTCCAATTTCTGTTAACCCCATCCCTAGTCTCTCTCTTTCTCTACCCCTTTCTCCATCTCACCACCCCTTCCCTTCCTTCTCTCAGAGACCCTTGAACCTCTTCCCCTATCTCTTCTCAGCCTCTTCTACCCTCTGACCTGTATCCAACTTTTACCTGTGATCCTTCTCCTGCCCCTTCCTCCCCCCTGACCCTTTATATTCAGATACCTGCCTGAAATTTGGCTCTCCCAACGAAAGGTCCAGGCCCAAAATCTCGACTGCCTGTGGATGCCGCGGGGTGTGCAGTTGCCGAGGGAAACTCATCCTGGATTAATGTCAGATCATTCCGTTTTCCTTCTGTTCTGCCCCCAAGGAAGCATCCACGTTCCCGGAGCAGTCTTGGGCATCCTGATGGGTGGCATGATAATGAGGAGGTTCAGCATCTCCCTCAGAGGGTCAGCCGTCATGTGCTGCCTGTCCATCTTCACCTCCATCTGTGCCGCCACCCCACTCTTGTTCCTGGGCTGTGCCACGCAGAAAGTCGCAGGGGTGAACCACCCCATCAATGGGTAAGGCACAGTGTGCATTGAAATAATCTAAGGTTGAGGGTCGGAGTGCCACACTCCAGGCTTGTGGTGTGACGTTGAACAGGCCCTTGGCCCATGTGTCTATAACAAACATAGTCTCCAAATTCAACTAAACCTCTGCTGTGAGGATGTGATCCATATCCGTCCATCCTCTTCACAAGTCACATGTCTACCTGGAAGCCTCGTAAACACAACTAATGTACTTGCTTCCAAGGCTATTTCTTTCAGCCCATTCCAGGCACCTACCACTCTATGTGGAAAAACTTGCCCCACTCATTTGTTATGAGTCCAGAGGACCCAAAAACCCAGAGACAATAGAAATTCACCAAGACAAATGGTGATTAAAACAAAAGTTGCTTTTAATTGTCTTTAAACATGAAAACAGAATCACATTTTAACTTATCACTATTGACTTAACTAACCTAACTTAACCCCTTTCTAATTCTAAGCACATGTGTATGTAATGTGTATTTAAGTTCAGAAAAGTTCTTTGATTCACAGTCCAATCTCACTTCTCATTCCCCGAAGTTCACTGGTTGCAGGCAATTCTTAGACTGTGCACAGAATTTAACATTTATAAAGTTCACCAGAATTTGGTGCTTGAAAGGTAAATGGTTACCACTCAGGAAGGTTTTCAGAGAGAGATTTGTTGTATGCTGGACACCCACAACTGATTCCTTGTAACCAGCCACTTCAGTGCCTTGCCGAAGAAACTTGCCCCGTCAGGATTTTCTGGATGATCACCTCTTTCTTTCAGATCACCACAGAGTTCCTTTTTGTTTCCCTTATTCCAAGTGAAACATTAGACAGCCAGTCCTCTGCTCTTGCATGAACTACAAGGGCTTTGACCAGGCTGAACTAAGCACTCACAACCTGCCTTCCAAATGGGGTTTTTCCACAAGCTTGCCAGCTTGTCTTGTTCCAGTCCCACCTGCTGCTGAACTGTAAAACTGTAGAATTGATCTGTGTGTGTGTGTCTCTCTCTCTCTCTTATGGAGAGAAAAGCGTGTTTGACTCTCTCTGCTTGCAAAACCACATGACCCTCTTAGAACAGCCAACTGCATTCAGACAGATTGCAGCTCTGACCAGTTCTTTCAGGTGTTGCTTTTCAAAACAACAATTAGTGAAGTCTCTTGGGCCCTCTCCAAAGCTTTTGCAAAGTCTCTGAGGCCCCAACATGTCTCGCATGGGGCAGAGCTCCAATATTTTAAATGAGATCTGTGTTTGTATGTGACCTACTCGAACAAACGTGCCCCAATTTATCTCCCAAAAACATATCTATATACTCTGTCACACATTTCCATTCAACTTTGTCAACCCTCTCCTTAAACGTAACAAAGAATAAAGAGCATTACAGCAAAATACAGACCTTTTGGCCCACAAAGTTGTGCTGACCTACATTTTAAAACCTGCTCAACAATCTGAAGCTATCCGACCTCACACCCATAAGCCTCTATTTTCTTTGCATCCATGTGCCAGTCTAAGTTGCACCAGCTTCCACCGCCCCTCCCGGCATCCACCACTCTCAGTGTGAAACCTCATCCCAGATGTCTCACCCTCAACTTTCCTCCCCTCGCCTTAAACAGATGTTTGGGCAGCAACGGTTAGTGCAGAACCAGTGACCCAGGTTCGAATACACCGCTGTCGGTAAGGAGTTTGCACATTGTCCGCCTGGGTTTTATATGGGGCTCCCACCCTCCAAAATGTATGTTAATTTGAGTCTAATTGGGAATCAGTTTCTTCCATTCTGTAAATTAAATTTAAAACTTTAAATAGTTTCAGGTGCCCTCTCATATTTGCTACTGTCACCCAGGGAAAAAGTTCCTGGCTGTCCACTCTATCCATGCCTCTCATAATCTCTATTGGGCGTCAGTGCCGCCCAATTACATTAACCTCCAGTCCCCGGTATGTTTTGAAGGGTGGGAGGAAACCAGAGCCCCCCCCCAATGAAAAGCCCGCGCAGACACGGGGAGAACGTACAAATTCGTTATTGGGCAGCGCTGGATTTGAACCCCAGTCCTGATGGCTGGCGCTGTAAAAGCATTGCGCTAACCTTAAACACCCCCCCTGCATGAACCTATATGCAGGGTTGGCACAAAAGGGGGGCAGAATTTGCCTCACGCACTCACTAGCATCCCCAGAGAGGGTGTCACCAAAATGAACCACCTGGTTTCGTCTGCACGTACTATAAGCACATGCGTATCTCTGGTTCGCCGGGGTGGCGGGGGGGGGGGGTTTGGAAGTGTGACAGCAGACGGAGGAGATCTATGGCAGGTGTGAACCCACTCACCCTGGATTGAGTTCGCCCCAACTCTGCGAATCTTTCCTCATATGACATGTTCTCCAAATCCAGATCAATCTCTTCTGTACCCTGTACAAAGCTTCTACATTCTTCCTGCACTGAGATGCGGCCGAACCAAAGTTTAATAAACATTGACCTCCTTACTTTTTATACCCAGTGCCCCACTTGATGAGGTCAAGCACACCCTACACACGCCCTCCCTCCATCCCCTACAGACTCCCTCTCTACACATGCCCTCCCTCCATCCCTACACACTCCCTCTCTACACACGCCCTCCCTCCATCCCCTACAGACTCCCTCTCTACACATGCCCTCCCTCCATCCCTACACACTCCCACTCTACACATGCCCTCCCTCCATCCCCTACACACTCCCTCTCTCCGACCCCTACACACTCCCTCCCACCAACCCCTACACACTCCCTCCCTCTGCCCCTACACACTCCCTACGCTCCCTCCCTCCATCCCTACACACTCCTTCCCTTTGCCACTACACGCTCCTTCCCACCGCCCCTACACACTCCCTCCCTCTATCCCCTACACACTCCCTCCCTCTGCCCCTACACACTCCCTACGCTCCCTCCCTCCATTCCTACACACTCCTTCCCTTTGCCACTACACGCTCCTTCCCTCCGCCCCTACACACTCCCTCCCCATCCCCTACACATGCACTCACTCCATCCCCTACACACTCCCTCCCTCCATCTCCTACACACTCCCTCCCTCCCTCTGACCCCTACACCCTCCCTCTGCCCCTACACACTCCCTCCCACCGCCACTACATGCTCCCTCCCACCACCACTACATGCTCCCTCCCACCGGCACTACAAGCTCCCTCCCTCCGCCCCTACACGCTCCTTCCCTCCGCCCCTACACGCTCCTTCCCTCCGCCCCTACACGCTCCTTCCCTCCGCCCCTACACACTCCCTCTATCCCCTACACATTCCCTCCCTCCACCCCTACACACACCCTTCCTATCCCCTACACACCCCCTCACTCCATCCCCTACACACTCCCTCCCTCCATCTCCTACACACTCCCTCCCTCCGACCCTTACATACTCCCTCCCTCCGACCCCTACACACTCCCTCCCTCCAACCCCGACACACTCCCTCCCTCCAACCCTGCACCCTCCCTCTGACCCCTACACATTCCCTCCCTCTGACCCCTACACACTCCCTCCCTCCGATCCTACACACTCCCTCCCTCCGATCCTACACACACCATCCCTCCATCGTCTACACACACCATCCCTCCCTCCCCTGCACCCTCCCTCCCCTGCACCCTCCCTCCCCTGCACCCTCCCCTGCACCCTCCCACCCCTGCACCCTCCCTCCCCTGCACACTCCCTCCCTCTATCCCCTACACACTCCCTCCCCATCCCCTACACACTCCCTCCCTCTGTCTCCTACACACTCCCTCCCTCTGACCCCTACACACTCCCTCCCTCCGTCCCCTACACATTCCCTCCCTCCGCCTCTACATACTCCCTCCCTCCATCCCCTACACATTCCCACCACCCCTATACACTCCTTCCCTCTGCCCCTACACCCTCCCACCCTCCCTCCCCCCACCTGACACACCATATCTGCAGAGTGTACTGTCTACAAAACCACTGCAGTGACCACTCCCCCAATGGCCACTCTGACAGCTGCTCCCAGCCCTACCCCTGGTCTCCCCACCCCCCTCGAGAAGGACAAGGGCAGTGGGTCCAGGGGAACACCGCCGCCCGCAGGTTCCCCTCTAGGTCACACTGAGTCCTGACCTGGAAATCCATCACCCACCCTTCACTCTCACCCCCTCCCTCCCACCCCAGCACTAGGGTAGCTCCTTCACCAGAATGATGCCACGTGTTCTAAAAGGATGTTCACCAATCCCACCTTCTCAGGGGGTAAATCAGGACACAATGGTATTTCTCCTACACAATTACCAAAATCACATCTGACTGCTAAGTTCTCACCTTGTGGATTTGTCTGTAAATCAATGAAATAATTGATTGTCATCTCTCCCCACAATTGGCAGCACTCTGGACGTTCGACTGAACTGTAATGAAGGATGCTCCTGCCAGGATCAAGTCTACAACCCCGTCTGTATTCACAAGGACATTGAGTTCATCTCTCCGTGTCATGCTGGCTGTCAGGACTTCAACATGAATGCTCAAGGAAAGGTTACGGTGAGCTTGCGTGCTTAACTTCAAGGTTGAAGGGCGTCCACTTAGAACAGAGGTGCGGAGGAATCTCTTTAGCCAGAGGGTGGTAAATCTGTGGAACGTTGCCACAGGCAGGTCTGGAGGCCGGGTCATTGGGTGTATTTAAGGCAGAGATGGATAGGTTCTTGATTAGCCAGGGCAGCAAAGGTTATAGAACCGTAGAACGCAACAGCACAGAAAACAGGCCATTCAGCCCCTCTAGTCTGGGCTGACCATCGTCTCCTTAGTCCTGCTGACCCGCTCCCATTCCATAACCCTCCAAACCTCTCCCATCCATGTATCTATTCTTAAAACTCAAGATTGAGCCCTCATTCACCACATCAGATGGCAACTCGTTCCCCACTCCCATTACTCTCAGAGTGAAGAACTTTACCCTAATGTTCCCCCAAACCTTTCCCCTTTCAGCTTAAAATTATGACCTCTCATTTTTATCTCCCCCAATATAAGTGGAAAAAGCCTCCTCACAGTCACTCAGTCTATACCTCTCATAATCCTGTAAACCTCTATTAAATCTCCCCTCTTTCTTCTTCGCTCCAAGGAATAAAGTCCTAACCTGTTTAATCTTTCCATGTCACTCAACTCCTGAAGATCTGGCAACATCCTAGTAAATCTTCTCTACATTCTTTCAGTTGTTAAAATAAAACTGCACCTCTCACTCAAGGACCTTGAAAGGGTTATTCACGCCCTTATCTTCTCACGTCTGGGCTACGCTAACTCTGGGATTAGCCAGTCCTCCCTAACCCGCCTCCAATCATTTCAGAATGCCATGACTAGGGTCCTCGACACAGGTGCCAAGAAGAGGGACCATATCACACCAATTCTGCCCTCCCACCAGTGGCTGCCGACGCGGCTCGGAATTGAGTTCCAGCTGCTGCTATTTACATATAAGGCCCTCAATGACCTTTCCCCCACCCCCCCCGAACATCTCCAATCTGCTTCCACCCTACTCCACTTTTTCAAGCAGTTCAGGCCAGCTACCGCAGGATGCCTGGCTGTTCAACGCACTAAGCACACAAAAAAGGGGAGACTGGGCCTCAGCAGTTGTAGCCCCATATAAAAAGCGTTTTTCCCCTCCCCCCACCCCCGACCATTAAACTAGACTCCTCCCTCAATTTCTTTAAATCCAGGTTAAAAACGAACCTTCTTCATCAGCATTTAACACCTGAAACCCTTCGTACGTTCCTAACCTCCTAATCCTTCGTACGTTCCTAACCTCCTAACCCTTCGTACGTTCCTAACCTCCTAACCCTTCGTCCGTTCCTAACCTCCTAACCCTTCGTCCGTTCCTAACCTCCTAACCCTTCATCCATTCCTAACCTCCTAACCCTTCATACGTTCCTAACCTCCTAACCCTTCGTCCGTTCCTAACCTCCTAACCCTTTATCCGTTCCTAACCTCCTAACCCTTCGTCCGTTCCTAACCCTTCGTCCGTTCCTAACCTCCTAACCCTTCGTCCGTTCCTAACCTCCTAATCCTTCGTCCGTTCCTAACCTCCTAACCCTTCATACGTTCCTAACCTCCTAACCCTTTGTATGTTCCTAACCTCCTAACTCTTCGTATGTTCCTAACCTCCTAACCCTTCGTACATTCCTAACCTCCGACACCGCTGCACCATTCACTGCAATTGTCATTATTTATAATGTCTTAATCTGTTATCTTATAAATAGTTGCACATCTCGATTATGTCCTTGGTTTGTACAGCATGTTGGTCAATGCAAGTTGGAAAAAATGGTGCTATATAAATAAAAAACTTGAACTATCTTATTGATGTCCTTCCTGTAGTTAGGTGACCAAAACTGCACACAATCCTTCAAATTTGGCCTCAGTGTCTTAAACAATTTCAACATAACATCTAAATTCCTATAGTCAGTACTGTAGTCAATACTGCTCCTCCGCACTCCTCAATGCCCTATCATTTACTGACTATGTCCCACCTTCCAAAGTCATCCCCTCACACTTGTCTGCATTAAACTCCATCTGCCATTTAATGGCCCATTTTCCCAGCTGGTCAAGATCCCTGTGCAAACTTTGAAAATCCTCCTCACTGTCCACAATGCCTCCATATAAATATATATATATATATATATATATAAAGAAAGAAAAGAAAAGAAACCCGCCCCCACTTCAGCCAACTCTTCAGCCATTAAAAAAAAGAAAGAATATTTTTAAAAAAGTTAAATATACATATTAGAATCTAATCAATATAAATTGAAATGTAAATATTCCAAGTATAACAGCCCCTTATTAATTAGAAACTTATAATTATCACGCGAAACATACGTAATTTTTTCCATTATTAAACAATATTCCATCTCATTATGCCATCTATTAATATCGATCATATTTGTATCTTTCCACGTACTAGCAATACATTTTTTCGCTATGGATAAAGCTAAATATACAAAAGCAAGCTGGAATTTATCTAATCCCAAGCCTTTCAGAGGTTACAAACTGCCCAGTAAAAATACTGTTGGATCTAAAACTATTTTAATCTTATACAGATATTCTACAAACATCTGCAAACTTTCTAATCCAATTTTCCACATTATCATCCAGATCATTGATATAGACAACAAACAACAATGGTTCCAACACGGGCCTCCAGTCTGAGAAGCATCCATCCACTACCACTCTCTGTTTTCTCCCACACAGCCAATTTCGAATCCAATTTACAACCCTTCCATGGACACCTAGTGTCATAAACTTCTGAACTAACCTCCCATGTGGGACCTTGTCAAAAGCTTTCTTAAAAATCCATGTAGACAACATCGACAGCCTTTCCTTCATCTACCTTCTCGAAACTCCTCGAAAAACTCTGCAATATTCGTTAAATATAACTTACCATGCACAAGTCCATGCTGACTGTCCTTAATCAGCCCATGACTGTCCAAATACCTACATATCCTGTCTCTCAGAACTCCTTCCAATAATTTACCCACTACTGATAAAAGGCTCACCGGTCTATAATTATCTGGTTTTTCTTTGGAGCCTTTTTTAAACAACGGGACAACATGAGTTACCCTCCAATCCTCCGCCACCTCCCTTGTGGCTAAGGTCATTTTTAATATATCCGTCAGGGCCCCTGCAATTTCTTCTTCCTTTCCAATATTTTTATTGAGTTTTATAGGTAAATTGTACACAAGTAAGAAGTGTCCAACCATGTAGATCTACTATTACATAAGGCTACAAATAACCTATGATACATAGAGAAAGACAATGACGTAAAAATACTCGTAATCTAACTCCTCCCTTGTGAAGTGGTTGGTTGAACATATATGTTGCAATATTGTATGAAGGAAAAAGTAACCACAAAACGGGATCTAAATAATCTTATAAGTTTGAAAATACCTTGAAGAAGGTCTCAGCCTGAGACGTCTTGAATATATCGTAACCTCCTATAGATGCTGGGAGACTGGTTGTGTTTCTCCAGCATTTCTGTGTGTTTACTACAATCACAGCATATATGTAGTTACCTGACTACAGGAAGGATATCAATAAGATAGAAAGAGGACAGAGAAGATTTACTAGGATGTTGCCCGGACCTCGGGAACTGAGTTACAGGGAAAGGTTCAACAGGTTAGTACTTTATTCCCTGGAGTGTCGAAGAATGAGGGGAGATTTGATCGATGTATTTAAAATTATGAGGGGGGTAGACAGAGTAAATCTAGATTGGCTTTTTCCACTGAGGGGAGGTGAGATAGAAACCAGAGGACATGGGTCAAAGGTGAAAGGGGAAGAGTTTAGGGGGAACTTCTTCACACAAAGAGAGTGGTGGGGGGTGTGGAACGAGCTTCCAGCTGAATATGGGTTAATATTTAAGAAGAATTTGGACAGGTACGTGGATGGGAGGGGAATGGACTGGGTGCAGGTCAGTGAGGCAGAATAATAATTCATTGCAAACTAGATGGGCCAAAGGGCCTGTTTTCAGTGCAGTGGTGTTCTATTACCTTCATGCCACTTTCCTTCAATATTAATGCATAACATTCCAAGATGGTGATAGGTGCTCTAGAAGTGCAAGTCTTTCTGTCGAGGTCAGTCAACGCTGGCTCCTCAGAGATTCACTAGTCCAGGGAATGAATGCTTTTAAAATCCACTGAGAACTTAAACTTGTTTTTTTCTGCCTCTCCTCTCCAAAGAACTACACCCACTGCAGGTGTGTTTCCGACCATCAGCTGGTGCTCCCTGGCACCTGTGGTACAGGATGCTATCATCTCCTCCTGCCGTTCATGTTCTTCCTGACCCTGACGGGCTTTGTGGCCACTCTTTGCCAGACCCCCTCCTTCATGCTGGTGCTCAGGTAAGCTCCAACCGCCCGCCCCTCTCTTTCTTTGAACGGGTCTCCGGAAGAGTGCGCAGGGTTCCGAATTGATCGCGCTCAGGAATTGTCGGAGAAGATGGATGGAGTTCAATCCGTAATGCAATTTGGAAGGTCGGACTTGAGTACATGGTTAATGCCAGGAATCCTAACAGTGTGAAGGAGCGGAGGACATAGGAGCAGAAATAGCCTATTCAGCCCATCGAGTCTGCTCCACAACTCAATCATGAGCTGATCCATTTTCCTACTTACCCCCACTGCCCAGTCTTCTCCTCATAACCTGGCTAATAAATACCTATCAATCTCTGCCTTAAATGTACCCAACAAATTCCACAGATTTACCACCCTCTGGCTGAAGAAATTCCTCCGCATCTCGGTTCTAAGTGGACGCCTCTTGCCCTCTGCTCTCCCGCCGTGGGAAACAATGTTTCTATGTCTACCTTGTCCGTGCCTTTCAATATTCAAAATGTTGCAATGAGATCCCCCCCCCCCCCCATTCACAAGATAAAGGAACAGAAGTAGGCTATTCAGCCCATCAAGTCTTCTTTGCAACTCCTCCCTGAGCTAAAATTCTTCTAAATTCCAACGATTCCAGGCCAAGAGCTGTCAAACGCTCCTCGTATGATAACCCTTTCATTCCCGGAATCATCCTTGTGAACCTCCTCTGAACCCTCTCCAACGTCAGCACATCTCTTTTTAAACGAGGAGCCCAAAACTGTTCACAATACTCACATGAGGTCTCACCAGAGCCTCAACATCACATCCCTGCTCTTATATTCTATTCCTCTTGAAATGAACGCCAGCATTCCATTTGCCTTCTTCACCACCGACTCAACCTGCAAGTTCACCTTCAGGCCGTCCTGCACGAGGATTCCCAAGTCCCTTGACATCGGGTGATTTTCATTTTTCTCCCCATTTATAAAATAACCTGTCCGTTTATTTTATTTCAACCAAAATCCCTTTCTGACATTGTATTTCATTTGCCAATTCTCTACCCATTCTCCTCACCTGTCTAAGTCTTTCTACAGCCTCCGTGATTCCTCAACGCTACCTTCTCCCCCCACCCTCCTCCCCCCATTACCTTGATATCGTCTGCAAACTTGGCCACAAAGCCATTCATTGTGTTATCTAAATCAGTGGTTTTCAAACTGCCCCCTGAACTCACATCCCACTTTAAGTATTCCCTCTGCCATTGGGGTCGGGGCTCTGTGATTAGTAAGGGATTGCTTAACGTGGCATGTGGGTGGGAAGAAAAAGTTTGAAAACCCCTGTTTGAATTGTCCCTCATTGACTCGTTCTGTGCATGGTTTCAGAACTCCAAAGGAAATGAGCCAATGACCAGATTTCTCAAGCCAAATATTTCAGTAACAATTGGGTCGAGAGCAGTGATTCTCAACCTTCCCTTCCCATTCATTTTAGACATACTATACGGTAACAGGCCATTTTGGCTATGCCCCCCAATTTACACCCAATTAACCTACGCTCCCAGTATGTTTCATACAGTGGAAGGAAACCGGAGCCCCCAGGAGAAACCACGCAGGCACATGGAGACACTCCTTCTAGACAGTGTGGGATTTGAACCCTGGTCCCAGTCGCTGGCGCTGTAAAGGCATTGGACTAGTCGCTACGCCAAATGTATTGCCTTTTTGAAAATGTACTTTGAATGCAGTTTTTTTGCATCACCAATAGGTGGAAATTCTACCTGGCCCGCAGGGAAAAGAATCTCAGGGTTGTATGTGATATTGTGTACATACTCTGACAGGAAATCTGAACTTTGAACTTAAATGACCCACAAATTGACGATCCATTTATCTGTTGATCCACAGGTCAGTGAAATCTGAAGATAAGTCCTTTGCTATAGGAATTCAGTTCATGTTGTTCCGTGTTCTAGGTACGTACAAATAGAATGTTACATACATGAAATTCTTCAACTGTAAGGCAGACAGAGAGTCACCATTTTGTCCAGCACCCCTCACAGAAATGAGGCCCCAGCGAGGGATGAACTTGTGATCCTTGGTTTACAAGAACAGTGCTCTAACCGCTGTGCTATCAGAGCATTACACTTGCATAGAGAGTGGTGCAGTGAACCAAAGGCCAGCGTCCAGTGGGAAATTGAATTGAGTTGATTTCATTATTGTCACAAGCAGTGAAAAAACCGTAGAACTCTACAGCACAGAAAGAGGCCCCTTCAGCCCTTCTAGTATGTGCCAAACTATTATTCTGCCTTGTTCCACTGCCCTGCACCGGACCATATCCCTCCACACCCCTCCCATCCATGTGCCTGTCCAAATTTTTCTTAAATGTTTAAAATTAAGTCTGCATTCACCACTTCAGCGGGCAGCTCATTCCACACTCAAGGGTTCCTTTTATTATCACATTATCATACATTAAAATTGAAATATACTTGATTTGCTTCATATTTTTGCTTGCCGTAAGGATTCATGGATTTGCCTCCAGCATAGCATTCCCACAGCCTCCACAACCGCACAGACCCCTGTTCTATTGGAAACCCGAGCTTCAGGCCCAAACCTCCAATACATTCAGCCATTCCTGCCACTCTCTGCATGAACAAGTTCCCCCTAAATTTCTTCCCTTTCACCCAGAACCAATGTCCTCTAATTTTTATCTCTCTTAACCTAAGTGGGGAAAAAGCCCATTTACTCTGTCTACACCCATCAAAATTTTGTATACAATCTCCCCTCATTCTTCTCCGCTGCAGGGAATAAAGCCCTGACCTGTTGAACTGTTCCCTGTAACTCAGTTCCTGAAGTCTGGGCAACATCCTAGTGAATCTTCTCTGCGCTCTTTCTATCTTATTGATATCCTTCCTGTAGTTCGTTGCCCAAAACTGCACACAATCCTCCAAATTTGGCCTCACCAATGTCTTGTACAACTTTACCATAACATTCCAGCTCCTGTACTCAATACTTTGATTTATAAAGGGAAAGATGCCAAAAGCTCTCTTTACAACCTTATCCACATGTGACACCACCTTCAGTGAACAATGCACCTGTATCCCCGGGTCTCTTTCCTCCTCCACACTCCTCAGTGCCTGACCATTTACAGAGTATGTCCTTCCCAGATTTGCTCTTCCAAAATGCAACATCTCACACTCATCTGCATTAAACTCCATCAACCATTTACTGGCCCTGTCTCCCAGCTGGTCCAGATCCCTCTGCAAGCTTTGAAAATCTTCCTCACTGTTCACAATGTCTCTGTAAGGCATTGCCTGGTGCTCCTAACAAGAAAGAAAAATAAAAGAGAGTCCCTGAGTGTCCGTGGATTCTCCTCCAGCGACTCCTGCAGCCACACAGTCTCCTGTTCGATCCATCGGCTGCCCGAGCTCCAGGTCCGAAACTCCGATCAGGAAGCCCTCAGCGATCGAGGCCCCTTCGGGAGCCCTTCTTGCCCTCAGCGCCCTCTTGACTCTTGCTTCAGATACTTGGTTCTCATGAGCCAGTCTCCAGCATGGGTGGTTCAGCCGCTGAGCCCTCCGCCAATCCGCCGTCACAGTCACCCGTCCTGCCGGGTCTTTCTCCTCTACTTCTCAGTGGTGGGGAGTTCTTCACGTTTCCAATTCTCTGCGCTGATCTGCTGCTCCCCCCCCAGAGTCTGCAAACACTGGTGGCCGCTGCCGAGCACAGGCGCCGCCACCTTGGGCAGAGGACCCCCCACCCACGGTTGCAAGATATTTCTTACAAACACCATCGGCTCCTCTAACAGGCCATTGAAAGCCTGCACGGGCTGCCAGCATTAGGACTGGGTGGTGGACCCCTTTGGAGCAGCGCTAGGTCTCCACTCCCTGCTCCCCCCGGATCGCACCAGCAGAAGTGCCGCCATTTTCATTTGCTTCGCTTTGTTCGTGAGCTGCATGTGTTGTGAGTTGCAGCTCCTCCCTCCCCCCACCCTCATGCGTCTGTGTTCTTCCCCAGCCTGGCTACCCGGACCAATCCTGTACGGAAGTACGATTGACAGCACATGTATCCGATGGGAAAGGAAATGGAACTCGAAGGCCGCTTGCCAATACTACAACATCAGTCTCTTCCGCGTCAGGTACAAATACCTCATGGATCACAAAGGCCTGCAGATGCTGTGGTTGAAGTAAAAACACAGAAATGCTAAAAGAATTCAGCAGGCAAAAATATACAACTGGCATTTCACACCTGACCCTTGATGGCAAGGTCTTTAGAACCGTAGAACATTACAGCACACAAACAGGCCCCTTTTGGCCCTTGTAGTCTGTACCGAACCATTTTTCTTTTCCCTCGTCCCACTGACCTGCACCCAGTCCGTACCCTTCCCATCCATGTACCTGTCCAAATTCTTCTTAACTGTTAACATTGACCCTGCATTCAGCACTTGTTCCACACTCGTGCCAATCTTTGTGTGAAGAAGTTCCCCCTCAACCTTTCCCCTTTCACCCTTAACCCATGTCCTCGTATCTCACATGCGAGAGAAACACAAAAGTCTGCAGGTGCCTGTGATAGTAAAAGACAAATAGGAGACAAGGATATTTTTTCCCAATTTTATTTATTAATCAAAGTAAATCAAAATATAAGTAAATACATAATATTCGTCCTATATAATCCCTAACCCCACCTACCCCTCCCAACCCCCCTCTAGTCTATCCCAAAAGAAAGAAAGAGAATTGAAAAGGAGATCAACTTCCATAACAACCTTCAAATATTGCCATGTTTTAGTGCAACCCCAGTGACCGTGGGGGAAAAATCTATTACAAATTCAATCCCATATATCTTGTATACGGCCTCCAAACTTTAACAAAGAAAGTTTAATTATTATGTCAATTATACATGATTTTTTTTCTCTAATGGAATGCCACAGCTAAAGCCAATCTCAAAAAACCAATTTGAGATTCATCTTGTTTTAATTCTAAACTCAATTTCTTAATATAACCCCATATAAGCAAAATTTTAAATTTAAATAAAGCTTCTAAAAATTCCTTAATTCTATTCCAAAAAGATCTCACATAACCAAATAGAGTGCAGGAAAGAGCCAACTTGCTTATGGCACCTAAAGCATAGATCAGAAGAAATAAACTTTTATTTCCTTAACTTTTCAGGAATTAAATATAACTGATGAATAAAGTTATAATGAACCAACCTATACCTTTCATTTACAATTTTAGTCACACTGTCCTCACATATCGACATCCAATCATCTTCAGAAATAGTCATAGATAAATCTTTTTCCCCTTTTAATTTGGATTTATAGATTGCTGGCTCAGGCCTTGCGTTCTGTGATTAAAGCATTCATCTCAGATATAAATCCTCTCTTGCCGCCTTCGGTAAGTAAACTTTCAACTTTAGACCGTCTCGGCAACCGTAACGTACACCCAAAATTATCCAACACTAAGGCTCTAACTTGATAATAAGTGAACAGGGTGTTTGGAGAAATTTCATATTTCTTCTTCATTCTTTGAAACAAAATAAAATACCCAGCTTCATAACAATCCTCTACCAACTTAATTCTGTTCTGGAGACAAGGATATATTACCGACATTTCAGGCCTGAGCCCTTCCTCTCAGGCTCAAAACGTTGGCAATGCATCTATCTCCTATAGATCCTGAAAAGACCGGCTGTGTTCCTCTAGCATTTTGGTGTCTATCTCATCTACCCTCAGTGGAAAAAACTACTCTGTCTGTCCCCCTCATCATTTTAAATACCTCTATCAAATCTCCCCTCATTCTTCTTCGCTCCAGGGAATAAAGTCCTAACCTGTTCCTGAAGTCCGGGCAACATCCTAGTAAATTTTCTCTGCACTCTTTCTATCTTATTGATATCTTTCCTGTAGTTCAGTGACCAAAACCGCACCAATGTCTTATACAATTTTACCATGACATCCCAACTCCTGTACATAAAATTTTGATTTCTGAAGCCCAAAATGTCAAAAGTTCTCTTTACAACCTGTGATTCCACTTTCAGGGAACTATGTATCTGTATTCCCAGGTCCCTCTGTTCTACCGCGCCCCTCCCCTCAGTGCCCGACCATTCACCATGTATGTCCTTTTTTGGTTTGTCCTTCCAAACTGCAACCCCTCACACTTGTCTGCATTAACTCCATCTGCCATTTCTCAGCCTATTTTTCCAGCTGGTCCAGATCCCTCTGCAAGCTTCGAAAACCTTCTTTGCTGTCCACAACGCCTCCAATCTTAGTGCCATCTGCAAACTTGCTGATCCTGTTTACCACATTAACATCCAGATCACTAATATCGATGTCTACATCTTGTGCTTGAACCTTGTGCTATATCTTCTGTCCAGTCAACCAAGGTGGTGCGGTGTTCTGGCCGGATGCATGACCGACTGTTCTCTCTTGTCACGCAGGTACATCGGGCTCCAGATGTTGTTCCAGTGTGCTGCCTTCCTCCTCTTCCTGATGACCTATTACTTCCTCCGGAAGGCCTTACCGAGACAGGAGAAGGTCACGGCTGAGTCAATGCCGCTCCCCAAGCAGACTGTGGAGAGGGAGATTCTGATGGATCGATCTGAGACCAAACCCAGCCCTCGGGTGAAGGTTTGACAAGTGCAGGAGTGTCGAATGTATAACCTGTACATAGACTGCCAAAGCAGCAGAAGGGTGGAAAACGAGGTCATGAATGTCCATCGATCCCACACTGCTCTTGTGTATGTTTCACTATTCCTGACACCCTTGCCCATTATGTAATAGTCTGTGTAATGTTATTCATTCTACACCGGAGAGAGAGATAGAGAGGGGGAGAGCAAGAGAAAGAGAGAGAGACAGAAAGAAATTTCTCCATGAAGCCAATCTCCCAGGAGGTGAGAGGACGATCTTTTAGATTTACACATAGAGCACGCTAACATTCCTTCTGGCCCATGAGCCCGTGCCTCCCAATTATACCCAATTGTCCTACAGCCCGCCCCCGGTACATTTTGAATGGTGAGAGGAAACCGGAGACCCCCCCCGGGGGGGAAACCCACGCAGACACGGGGAGAACATACAGACTTCTGACAGTGCAAGTTTTTAGACCTGGTCACTGGCGCTGTAACAACATCGTGCTAATTGCTACGCAAACTGTGCCGAGTGCTGGCCGGGGGTGGTGGGGGGGCTCCTTCCCCTCCCTATTCCCCAACCAAGTCCGGACGTTGACCTGGTGGCATTTAATTTTTTTTTAAAAAACTTCAGTCTCTGAGGCAAGAGATGGGGCTATTAACCCCGTTTGGAGGAAGAAAAGATCCCAAATGTAAACCATTCAGGAAAGATTGAAAGAGCACAGAGAAAATTGACAAAGACGTTGCTGGGACTTGAGGAGCTGAGTTACGGGCAAAGGTTGAATGAAGCATGAAAGTCTGCAGTCGGTGAGATTGTAGTAAAAACATGGAGGTGGGGGGGGGTGCTGTAAGGTAGTTTCTCCAGCCCTTCTGTGGTTTTACCTCAGGGAAAAGTCAAATAGGTGAGGAATTTATTCCCTGGAGTGTCGGAATATGAGGGGGGATTTGATCGAGGTGCACAAAATTATGAGGGGTACAGAGAGATTAAATGGAAGTCGGCTTCTGCCACTGAGATTGGGTAAGACAAGATGGGAAAAGGGAGAAGTTCAGGGGGAACATTAGGGGGATCTTCTTCATTCAGAGAGTGGTGAGAGTGTGGGCAAGTATAGTCCAGATGCATGTCAATGGGGCGAAGCAGAATAACAGTTCAGTACAGACTTTATGGGCCTTTTTCTGTGATGTATCCATGGGTCACGTCTCCAGAATGGAGGACCATCGCCTTCCCAAGATCGTGTTATATGGCGAGCTCTCCACTGGCCACCGTGACAGAGGTGCACCAAAGAAAAGGTACAAGGACTGCCTAAAGAAATCTCTTGGTGCCTGCCCCATTGACCACCGCCAGTGGGCTGATCTCGCCTCCAACCGTGCATCTTGGCGCCTCACAGTTTGGCGGGCAGCAACCTCCTTTGAAGAAGACCGCAGAGCCCACCTCACTGACAAAAGGCAAAGGAGGAAAAACCCAACACCCAACCCCAACCCACCAATTTTCCCCTGCAACCGTGTCTGCCTGTCCCGCATCGGACTTGTCAGCCACAAACGAGCCTGCAGCTGACGTGGACTTTTTACCCCCTCCATAAATCTTCGTCCGCGAAGCCAAGCCAAAGAAAAAGAATCCATGGTTCCATTCATAAAACCAATAATCAGTAACACCTTTACATCCCTCTGGACTCACTAAAGACATCCTCCCCACGTTCTGCAGGAGATGTAGTTGAGTCCGACTGCACGGTACAGGCCCTTCAGCCCAACTCATCCATGCTGGCCCAATTAGCATTCTGAGCTGGTCCCGTTTCCCTGCATTGGGTTTATCTCCCCGTCCATA
Organism: Narcine bancroftii; assembly: GCF_036971445.1. Lineage (NCBI taxonomy): Eukaryota > Metazoa > Chordata > Chondrichthyes > Torpediniformes > Narcinidae > Narcine > Narcine bancroftii. The sequence continues at coordinate 210,647,704 of NC_091475.1, forward strand.
CATTTGTCTGAATGTTGATTGAACGTCGTAATTGTCCCCACTTCTACAGCACTTCTCTGGCAGCTCGTTCCAGGTGTGGACTCCCACCTCCCCCCCCCCCCCCCCCCAGCCCACCTCTGTGTGAAAGAGGTCTGAGGAACAGACTGTGAGCATTCAATTTATCTACGCCCCTCGTGATTTTATAAACCTCTGTAAAGCCACTCTCAGTCTACGACACTCCATGCAAATGAAATAAAATGTCGGACGGTGAACAGTCATGCACTTTGGTAGAAAAGATGAACGGAAAGTCTATTTCTTAAATGGGGCAAAACTGAAAATCCCCTGATGCAAAGAGGCCTGGGAGTCCTCGTGCAGGACAGTCTGAAGGTAAACTTGCAGGTTGAGTCAGTGGTGAAAAAGGCAAATGTGATGCTGGCGTTCATTTCAAGAGGAATTGAATCTAAAAGCAGGGACGTGATGTTGAGGCTTTATGAGGCCCTGGTGAGACCTCACGTGGAGGATTGTGAGCAGTTTTGGACTCCTCATTTAAGAAAGGATGAGCTGACTTTGGAGAGGGTTCAGAGGAGGTTCACAAGGATGATTCCGGGAATGAAAAGGTTATCGTATGAGGAGGGTTTGACAGCTCTTGCCTTAGACTCGGAATTTAGGAGAATGGTGGGGGGGGGGAGGAATATCTCATTGAAAGGTTGTTTCCCACGGTGAGGGAGTCTAGGATAAGAGGTCACAACATTAGGATTGAAGGGCGTCTTAGAACAGAGATGCGGAGGAATTTCTTCAGCAGGAGGGTGGAATTTGGTGCAGCAAGCAGACGCAAAACGCAGGCTATAGTCCACTTAAACTGTTATACACCAGTAGTATCTCGAGGTTCCCATGCGTGACTGGCCCGGATGGGCCGGCTCAAGTTTATATTCAGGTTGGCTGATTTACAGCTGGCCAGGTGGGGTCAGCCTCCCTGGTGGTCTTCCTGCAGGCACAGAGGTTGCCCCCTGCAGCTGTCTGGTGGGCACGTGGCCCAGTGTTGTGATTGTATCACCACAAGCTGTTGTGGAGGTCCCTCCCTGTAACGCCATGTCTCCAGACCTGTCAACACCCTGGTGGATCTCCTCTGCACCCCCTCCAGCTTATTTATGTCCTTCCTATAGCTGGGCCACCCGAACTCGCACAGTGCTCCCAGCGTGGTCTCACCAACGCCTTGTACAGCTGGACCATGAGGGCAATGGTGAGGGAGCACCTCCCTGCCCGATGGTCAGTTGACAGGAGGCACCTCACTGTCTGAAGTGCAGAGGGACTGCATGGTTTCAATATATACCGACCAATGTCATTAGTCTAGATTATCACCTGTTAGCTGCTGCATTTTATTGGCTGTGATAACCAAAAGCTGTGGGAGGTGCTATAGAAATGCACAACTTCATCCCACAATACCCACAATAACTGAGCCCTCGGATGGGTGAAGAGTATTTAAGTCGGCACCTTTGCCATTTCACAGGAGTATTAACGAGCATTAAGGGATGCTGAACTTTTCGAGGAGGTGTTAGGGCAGAAGTTAAAAAGAGGAGGGACGGGGACAAGGTTTGGGGAGGGATTTCTGGAGCTCGGGTCCCCGGAACTGACCATAGTGGAGCGATGGGATTCAAGGACAGATACCGTACGGTAAGACACAGAGGAGGGGAGAGGGCCCCAGTGCCCCAACCTGCACCCATTGTCTCTGCACACCAAACACAGGGCAGGCATGTAAGGGTTAGCGTCTCCCTTCCGTCTTGGAGCCTGGCCAGTATCTCAAGCCAAAACATTATGGTGGAATTGCAGAACTGGACTCCTTTGTATATAGAATGAAGTGAACTTTAGACAGCGTCGATTATAACATTCATCAATCTTTTGAACTTTAATGAACTCTTGTACTTCGAGATATATTTTTGCACATTTATCCTTCAGCTGGGAGAGATGAAACATTTGTTAATGTTTAATTTTGAGTTTTATGTTTTGAAAAGGAGTTTAAATGTGAAAAATGAATTTTCATTTAGTCTGAGAATCTGGAGTTAAGTGCCTTTTTACAATTTAAATATAAAATGTTTATTTTTTGGTTTAAAAATGCTAAATGTTTAAATTTAGACAATACAGCACAGTAACAGACTCTTTCGGCCCACGACTCTGCACCACCCAAATACCCCAATTAACCTACATGTGGGAGGTTGGGAGGAAACCGGAGCGCCCCCCCCCCCCCGCAAGGAAAACCCACACAGGTGTGGGGTGAAAGTGCGAACACCTGACAGACAGCACTGGATTAGAACCCAGGTCGCTGCCGCTGTTCTATCGTCTTGTTAACAGTAGGCCCTTTCATGCCAGGCCTCCACCTCGAGGCTGGTTACAAGCGCCTCGAAGTGCTCTCTGGAGCTGATGGAGGCGGGACGACTAGTGCCGCGGGGCCACCCGCCATAAATATGCGGCAGAGCAATGGCCGTCTTCCCTACCCATAATCCCCCACGCAGCTGGAACCGCTCTATGTTTCCCAGAACAGTGCCAGCGGCATGGAGAAATTGCGGGTAGGGAAGACGGCCATTGCCTTGCCGCGTTTTGAGCCGCAGAGAGCGGCCCCGAAGGCTGAAGCGGCCTGGTGAGGCTGTCACAGCCCGCACCAGCTGCCCCCTGATGGTTCCCGCCGGTCTCCCACTGCCATGACGGCTCCCGCCCGCCACCCCTGCCTCGAAGGGGTCATGGAGGAAGAAGGGTGAGTGGGGAGATGGGTTGCGGGCTGGCGGCGTCATCGGCCCCACCCCTAACCAGCCACTTGCAGCGACGTACATTCAGGTCAGGCGGCAGACTGCAGTGCTCCTCTGATTGTCCTTCCCCAAGGAGGGTTGGATTTGGCTCCTCGGAGCGGCCATGGCACATTCAGAGATAAGTTGTTAGGCCTCCAGTCAGGCATTTTCCTTGCCAGCTAATGGTTTCCCAGTAAAGAAATTCAAGATGAAGTCAAAAACCCCTGTACTTATCTCGATTAATTCAGTAAAGCTGCTGTCAACTATTTGGTTATGGAAAGGGAGGTGTGAAGATTGGAGATGGGAACAGGGATTGCACCTGAGCCACAGGTCTGCAGGGAAGAGGAAAGGGCTTGGGAGCTGAGAGACAAGCAGTGCCGACTGCCCTGATGTTCACTCTGGCTCAACGGTTGCGAGACCCTCATGGTGACTTGCTCACAGAAACTTTGGGCCAACGCTTGGGGGAACGGCACAGTGAGCGTGGCGGTTAGCGCCACGCCAGCAATCAGGAGCAGGGTTAGAATCCCATGGGGTTTGTACATCCTCCCCCTGTCCACGTGGGTTATCCCCCGGGAGGGGTGGGGGTTCTGGTTTCCTCCCACCATTCGAAACATAATGAGGGTGTGGGTTAATTGGGTGGCACGGGCTCGTGGGCCGGAAGGGCCTATTAACTCGCTGCATGTCTAAAATTAAAAAGATTTCTCACTAACTGAGTGGGGCAGTACTGAAGGAGGGTTACACTGCGGAGGGAGGAGGTACCTACGGGGCTGATATAATACAATGAGTCTGTAGCTGCACTGATTTATAACAGGTAACAAACAAATAAAGAATACACTCACTCGTTTCTTCCAGCACACCACGAAGTCAGCTTTCTCTATCCCACCCTAGACACAACAATGCATTCTTTACCTTTCCAAACCCCTCTTACCTTCTTATTAGATCACCGCTCCTCCTGCAAGTCTAATTCAAAGGAACGAAGGATTTATAACAACATTACCAGCACTGACAAGGCAGACAGCCCGAATCTCGCTCCCCAGGGCGAAACCGTCCCACGCTAGAGGACTTGTGTTTGAGGTGACGGGGGTGGGTTGAAGGGCGGTGTGCGGGGCAAGTGTTTCACAGAGAGTGGTGGGTGCCTGAAATGGGCTGCTGGGGGTAATGGGTGAAGCAGATATGGCGATCCTGTTCAGGAGGGTTTCTGATAGAAAATATTTGAAGGGGATGGAGGGATATGGATCACGTGCCAGCTGAACTCTGGTGTCTTGGACAACATAGATATCGCATGCCGAAGGCCCTGTTCCTGACAGTTCTGTGTTCTGTATTTGTTAAATTTAGACTCACAGCACAATAGCAGGCCCCTTCCGGCCCACGAGCCTGTGCCGCCCAATACCCCAATTAACCGGAGCGCCCAGATGGGGAGCACGTACAAACGCCTTGCAGGCGGCGGCAGATTCGAACCTGGGTTGCTGGCGCTGCAGTAGCGTCGCACTAGCCTTGCTGTCCTCTGTCTGCCAATCTGGGGGGCGGGGGCAAACCCGCGGTGGTGGTGTGACCTCTGCGACAGTGCGACCTTGCCTGAGGCAGGGAGGTACAGCCTGTGCACTGGGAGGGGTCAGGGAGAGTGGGACTTACACCATGGTGAAACTGTGGGCCTGGTGGGGCACTGAGGGAACCAGAGGCCAAAGGGAGGAGTGGCTAGCAGAAAGGCAAACGCTAGTTAAATGCAATTTAAATAATTTGACAACAATCTTTCTTTATTTAAATTTCAGCATTTTCCACGGTAACAGGCCATTTCAGCTCAGGATTCCATGCTGCTCAATTTACACCCAATTTATCTATGCCCCCGGAACATTTCAAAATCACGGCATAAACTGAAAGGGGAAATAACAACTTCTATTTGGCATTATGTACACAATGACATCTGTAAACCAATGAAATAAATATCTCCTGGATGGAACAGTGTGTGTTTGAAAGCATCTCTTGAAACGGGGTCCCTTTGTATGAGTGGGTATAGGATCATAGACTGTGCCATAGAAAAGCTTTCTTCAACATTTTTTTCCTTGCTAAAGGTGCTATATGAATTCTCTTTGTTGGTCAGTGTGGTGCAGGATTTGAAATAATGTCAAAAAATTATTCCAGAGATCAGGCAAATCAGAGCAAGGTTTGCAGGGTAAATGGTGGAGTAGAGGAGAGGGGGGATTTGACAGAGGTATTAAGATTATGAGGGGGATAGATAAGGTTGATGTGGATCGGCTCTTTCCCTTGAGGGTAGGAGAGATTGAAGCAAGAGGTCATGAGTTAAGGGCCAAAAGTTTAGAAGTAACATGAGGGGGAACTTCTTCACTCAGAGAGATGATGGGAGTGTGGAATGAGCTTCTGGGAGAAGTAGTGGCGGCAGTGTCCATTTTGTCACTTAAGGAAAAATTGGATAGGTGTATGGATGGGAAGGGAATGGAGGGTTATGGGCAGGGTGCAGGTAGGTGGGACTAGAGGAGTGGACTTGGTTCAGTGTGGACTAGGGGGGCTGAGATGGCCTGTTTCTGTGCTGGAATTGTTATATGGTTATTAAAAACCGCTTTCACACTGCCAAATAAAGTGGGTTGAACTGGGCAACTTACTGGCAGTATAAAAGGTCCCAACTGAGCTCTGACCCTTGGTGGGGGGTTGTGTCAGAGCCTGCCAGGTTAACTTGGTACCTGGTAGACTGCAATATGAATGGGGGTGTCACGACTGGAGGTTGGCCTCACCTCCACCCTCCTGCCCCTTAGTCGAGATATCCACATGAACCAGGTAATTCATGGTCCAGTGTGAACGGCTCACTGGGTACTGCAACCCGGGTAATTTATTTGCCTTTTTAGAGGGTTGTCAGTGATGTGAAAGTCTGCAGACACCATTGCTGAAGTAAAAAGCACAACCCTCATTCCAATATCCCCTCCCCTCAAGGGGAAGAGCCTATTCACATTATCTATCCCCCTCATAATTTTAAAGACCTCTATCAAATCCCCCCTCAACCTTCTACGCTCCAATGAAAAAAACCCCGTCTACTCAGTCTTTCTCCATATTCCAGATACTGCAATCCAGGCAACATTTGAGTCAATGTCTGCACCCTCTCTACCTTATTGATATCCTTCCTATAATTTGGGCACCTTCTCCAGTATTTGTTTTTACGGAACACTGGAGAGCATTGTCGAAGAAAGAGATATTGGGGTGCAGAGACTTGGTTCCCTGAAAATGGTGACTCAGTTGACGAAGAGGCGATTGACACATAAACTTCTTCAGTGACACTCTTGTTTGGTGTCCACTGCAACACGGTGAACAGACAAAGAGGTCGCAGCAAAACCTTACAGAGGTAGATTTATCCGGTCACAAGAGATCCTCAGGGCCAGCATTCTGTGCTAAACAACCGTGTGTGCTTTGTCCGTTAGCAGGGGTAAGGTTCATTAACGATCTGACCACGTTCAACTCCATTCTCGACTCAGTGAAGCAGCCAAGATCTGCACAGCACAAGGCCAATAACGACCCACACGACCAATAAAGGTCAAGATATACAATGCCCAGGCTTTACAGAGACCACATTTAAAGTATTATGAGCAGTTTTTGGCTCCATATCAAAGGAAGAATATGTTGGCATTGAAGAAGATCCAGAGGAGGTTTAAATTTACTTTTAAAAAAATATTTAGGCATCCACAAGTCCATGCTGGCCAATTTACACCGTTAACCTACACCCCATCCTGGTACATTTTGACCAGTGGGAGGAAACCGAAGTCCCCCCCTCCCCCCAAGAAAAACCCAAACAGACACAGAGAAAACGTACAAAGTCCTTAGACAGTGTGTGATTACAAGAACAATCCTGGGGATGAGAGGGTTAATGTCTGAAGAGCATTAGACTGTAGAGTTTAGAAGGACCGAGGGGGATCTCATCGAAGCTTGCCTGGGGGAGTCTAGAACCAGAGGGCTATGGTGATGCAACCACCGGACTCTCTGGGTGACTGCCCGTGCCTGTCTGCAATTCCTACCTGCCTTCTGCAGGGGGTGACCCACTGTACCTGCAAGGAGGTAACCTGGGAGACTGGCTCCACCTACTCCCTGCCAGTCACCGGCCCCACATAAAGGCTCTCGCCATTCCCCTGGGCAGGGGCAGAGCACGGAGCCAGAAGGGATTCAGAACTTGGTATGCACATAAGCTAATTAAAGCCTTCCATTATTTGTGCCTGTTTGTTCGCACTGCAGCGTACCACAATTTAATTAGCTTAATTGTAAAGAACCATGGAGAAGTTGCTCAGCATAGAGAAGCTAGATATTGACCACCAATGCCCAGAAACTAAGCATGTGATCGGGGCAATCGTCCCCACTCCGGCTAAGGTCATCAACTCAGACCAGAAGAAACTCGTAGTACTGTTCGCATTCCATACGACCTATGACTGCACCAGGTACGAACCGGGGATGGCCATCCTGGAAACTGTCTACCAGCCCCCAACGAACGTACTCTACTCCAAGTACCTGCTTAGCACCAGGCTACAACAGCCAGGTGAATCAGTAGAGGGTCGCCTTGGGGCACTGCGTGAACTGCCGTGCCTGTACACCACAAGGGTACTGCCTCAGAATAAAAGGACGTCCGTTTGGAACAGAGATGAGAAATTTCTTCAGCCAGACGGCAGAGAATCTGTGGAATTTGTTGCCTCAGACGTTTGCGGAGGTAGATTTAAAGTGGAGATTGATAGGTCCTTGATTGTAAGGGTGTCAAAGGAGAGGAAAAATACATCAGCCATGATTTGACTCGATGGGCTGAATGGCCTAATTCTAGTCTAAAACGGATTCCAAAAACTCGTCTTGATGTTAATTTCATCACCGTCAATAGATTTGGAGTCAGCATTAACCACAAGCTCAACGGAATGAAAATTTTGACTAGTATAAATGCAGAAATGCAGGGGGAACTCAGCAGGTCTTGCGGTGCCCAGAGCAGGTCAGGCAGTGTTTATTGTCACTTGAACCCCACACTGCACAGCAGTGCCACAGAGTGAAAATGATACATGTTCCTGAGACCACAGTGATTTTACAAAAGCTGCTTGACAAAAACAGCACTGCATACAATAAATATAAAAAGATGCTGAAAATGTCACCTGTTTAGGTGGACGTTCTCCGATCCCGAGAGGCTGCTGTGGGCTGCTAGATGCGCAGCCATCACAGGTCAGGTCACCAACCTCTCCAGGACAAAGTCCACCAGCAATAGGGGAAATGGGCAGCTGTACAGTCATAGTTCACAGAGCTTCCAACAACTCCGACACCGACCAGCCTAGGTCAACGCATCTTCTAGAATTCTGGACACACCGTGATGAAGCTCAGGTCAATCATTCTTTTAGAACTCTGAACGCGCCGCGATGAGGCCCAGGACAATGCATCTTTGAGAACTCCGAATGTGCCGCGATGAAGCCCAGGGCAATGCATCTTCTAGAACCCTGGACACAATGCGATGAGGCCAGGGCAATACATCTTCTAGATCTCCGAACGCGCTGCGATGAGGTCCAGGGCAATGTATCTTCTCGAACTCCAAACACGCCATGATTAGGCCCAACTCAATGCATCTCTAGACCTCTGAACCTGCCACGGCTCGGCAGCTCCAGTCACCACCTCCGACTCTGCCGCTCCACCCTCTCCTCTCAATCTCTGGCAGTAGACCTCTCCCCCCCCCCCCCCCCCCCACCAACGTTGACTGGAAGAGTCTGAAAAGCTGCAAGGCCACAACGACACAAAGTGGCTCGACCTCCTCCTCTCGACCGTGCCTGAAACTCAGTCCTTCAGCAGGTGGGTTCTCAGCAACTCCGCAGCATTAGCTCAGAGTGGCTCCTGTTCAGTACTTCCCACTTGCAGCACATGACTCACTGGGATCCAAAACCAAATGCCATCAAATTAGAAGTTGGGCATGGCACCAGCTTGCAAGTTCCTGCAGCAACCATCATTCAGAGAGCCTCTGGCACCCGCTCTGCCATCTTGAATCCGGGGATTGATGATTCATATATAACCGAAGTTTCGGGCTTGAAGCCTTCTTCAAGGTATGAGCAAACAGCTGGCAAGGGATGAATGGGCAGGGGAGGAGTAGAGGCCAACAGACAAAAGGTGTTAATTGGATATTGATGGGAGGTCAGGAGAGGAAAGCTGAGAATTGACTAGGGGAGGGGGGTTTTTTGGAGGAAAGGAGAGAAAATGAGAGCGTGCTGGAGGGCAAACCTCAGGCTCAAAATATCTTGACCTCTGATGGACGCTGCGAGACCTGCCGAGTTCCTCCAGCATTTGTCATCTGCATCAGCATACTTGCCCTCCCACCGCCCCTACACACTCCCTCCCTCCACCCCTACACACTCCCTCCCTCTGCCCCTACACTTGTCCTCCCTTCACCCTTACACTCGCCCTCCCTCTGCCCCTACACCCTCCCTCCCTCCACCCCTACACACTCCCTCTCTCTGCCCCTACATGCCCACCCTCCACCCCTACACTTGCCCTCCCTCTGCCCCTACATGCCCTCCCTCTGCCCCTACACTCACCCTCCCTCCACCCCTACACTCACCCTCCCTCCGCCCCTACACTCGCCCTCCCTCCACCCCTATACCCTCCCTCACTCACCCCTACACACTCCCTCCCTCTGCCCCTACACTCGCCCTCCCTCTGCCCCTACACCCTCCCTCCCTCCACCCCTACACTCGCCCTCCCTCTGCCCCTACACCCTCCCTCCCTCCACCCCTACACACTCCCTCCCTCCACCCCTACACTCGCCCTCCCTCTGCCCCTACACCCTCCCTCCCTCCACCCCTAAACACTCCCTCCCTCCACCCCTACACACTCCCTCCCTCTGCCCCTACACTCACCCTCCCTCCGCCCCTACACTCACCCTCCCTCCACCCCTAGACCCTCCCTCACTCCACCCCTACACACTCCCTCCCTCCGCCCCTACACTCGCCCTCCCTCTGCCCCTACACCCTCCCTCCCTCCACCCCTACACACTCCCTCCCTCTACCCCTACACACTCCCTCCCTCTGCCCCTACACTCACCCTCCCTCCGCCCCTACACTCACCCTCCCTCCACCCCTAGACCCTCCCTCACTCCACCCCTACACACTCCCTCCCTCCGCCCCTACACTTGTCCTCCCTTCACCCCTACACTTGCCCTCCCACTGCCCCTACACTCGCTCTCCCTCTGCCCCTACACTCACCCTCCCTCCGCCCCTACACTCGCCCTCCCTCCACCCCTACACCCTCCCTCCCTCCACCCCTACACACTCCCTCTGTTCGATCCTGCATACCCTCTCCCTCTGCTCCTACACACTCCCTCCCTCCATCCCTACACACTCCATCTCTCCATCCTTACAAACTCTCTCCCTCCGCCCCTACACCCTCCCTCCACCCCGAATATACTCCCTCCCTCCAACCCTACACTCTCCCTCCCTCCAACCCTACACTCTCCCTCCCTCCAATCCTACACACTCCCTCCCTCCAACCCTACACACTCCCTCCCTCCAACCCTACACTCTCCCTCCCTCCAACCCTACACACTCCCACACAGTGACTGCAGTGAGAGCAACATACAAAACCCAGTGCAGTAACTACCCTGCCTCCCACCGGCCCCTCTGTCAGCCCCTCCCAATCTCCCCCCCCTCCTGAGAAGGACCCACCCCTCCGAGATGGATAAGGCCAGTGGGTGCACTGGAACACCACCGCCTACAGATTCCCCTCCTGGTCACACAACATCCCGGCCTGGAAATATATCACCCGTTATTCACCATCACTGGGGTCTCAACCCCTGGGACCTACTTCCCCACCAGCACAGGGGGAGGGGGGAGCTCCTTCACCAGAAGGACAGAAAGGCTTTAACCCCCACTACCTACCAGTGTAGGATGGGCAATAAATGCTGGCGTTGGCCGTGATGAGAAAAGGAAGTCTAGCAAACTAGGCCGTTGGGGCAACCTTTGGAGATGTAGTTAATCATCTTAGGAAAGAACACTGATTAATCTCGTTTAGGAGCAGGCCCAAGCCCGAAATGTTGGTCCCTCTTTTACTTTCCTGTGGATGCTGTGTGACCCGCTGACCTTCTCCAGCACATTTGTGCTTTGCATTCAGCCCAGACCTCTGCAGGCTTTCCTGTTGATCCCCGACTGCTGCAGACTTCAGAGAAGGTTTATTAGCGGGCTATATTGGAACAAGAACCTTCCAGCTGTGACATATTCATCTTCCAACCGGGACCTCACGCCAGCAGGGAGGAAGCCCACCCACTCTATCAGTACTTCCCCACAGTCAGACAGCCTTCCTGTTGCAACACTCACTTGGTTCTGAGGAAGTGAGCTGCAGGGATGGTGGACAAGGGGGTGTTGACCTCAGCATTTCCAGTCCTTTGGCAATCATTAGGAATGACAGATAGAGCACGGAATGTGACAGAATGTAGATAAGTTTTTGGGAGACAAATTGGGGCAGGATTTTTTTAGTGTACGTCACATACAAACACTTCAAAATAGATCTTATTTAAAATACTGGAGCTCTGCTCATGCTAGACGTGTTGTGAATGCTTAGTTCAGCCTGGTCAAAGCCCTTTTGTTTCAAGAGGAGAGGACCGGCTGTCTGATGTTTCACTTGAAATAAGGGAAACAAAAAGGAACTCTGTGGTGACCTGAAAGAAAGAGGTGATCATCTGGAGAACCCTGAGGGGGCAAGTTTCGTCAGCAAGACGCTGAAGTGGCTGATGGAAGTACATCAGTTGTGGGTGTCCTGGAACAACAAATCTCTCTCTCTGAAAACCAATAAGAACCTTCCTGAGTGGTAACCATTTACCTTTCGAGCACCAAAGCCCAATGAACTTTATAAATGTTAAATTCTGTGCACACTCTAAGAATAGCCTGCAACCAGTGAACTTGGAGGAATGAGGTGAGATTGGACTGTGAATCAAAGAACTTTTCTGAACTTACACACACATTACACGCACGTGAGCTTAGAATTAGAAAGGGGTTAAGTTAGGATAGATAAGTCAATAGTGAAAGTGTGATTCTATTTTCATGTTTAAAGATAATTAAAAGCAACTTTTGTTTAAGTAACCATTTGTCTTGGTAAATTTCTAATGCTGCTGGGTTTTGGGGTCCTCTGGGCTCGTAACAGGTAACAGGCCCTTCCAGCCCACAAACCCGTGCCACCCAATTACACCAAGTTTCAAACGGTGGGAGGAAATCAGAGCCCCCAGGGGAAGCCCATACAGACATGAGGAGAGCATACAAACTCCTTACAGATGGTGCGGGATTCGAACCTTGGTCCCAATTGCTCACGTTGTAACAGTACAGCCCATGTTCATCTCCTCCACCTCATGTGCTGTACACATTGGTAGGTTGTTGTAATGCTCACTGCGCCATCCCCACTTTCCTTGTTGATCATCTACTGTCCGTATCTGAGGATGATGAGCAGATTGCCTTCAGGAGACTGACTCCGAGGAAAACATCTGATCCCGATGGAGTACCTGGCCGAGTACTGGAAACCTGTGCTGACCAACTTGCCAATGGAGCCATGGACATCTTCAACCTCTCACTCTGGCAGGGCATGGTACCCACCTGGTTCAAAGGGTCAAACCTGAGCACAAGAAGAGTCTGGTAACTTGCCTAAATGACCATCGACAAGTGGTACTCGCACAACAGTGAAGAAGTGTTTTGAAAGGCTGGTGATAAAGCAGATCAGCTCCTGTCTGAGTGGTGACATGAATACATTCCAGTTCGCCTATCATGGCATCATGGCAACAGGTCTACGGCGGATGCCATCTCACTGACTCTACACAAAGCCCTGGAACATCTGGACAGTAAAGATCCATATATCAGGATGCTCTTTATTGACTACAGTTTGGGATTTAACACCATCATCCCCTCAAAACTGATCAGCAAACTCCAAGACCTAGGAGTTAACACCCCACTGTGTAATTGGATCCTGGATTTCCTCACCTCCAGGCCACAATCAGTGAGGATTGGTAAGAACTTCTCCCCCACAATCCCCATCAGTACCGGAGCACCACAGGGCTGTGTTCTTAGCCCCCTGCTCTACTCACTTTACACCTACGACCGCGTGGCTCGGTACTACAATAACAGCATCTACAAATTTGCTGACGATACCACGGTAGTGGGTTGGATAAAGGAAGGGGATGAGTCAGTGTACAGGAGGGAGATTGAAAACTTGGCTGAATGGTGCACCAACAACAACCTCTCACTCAATGTCACCAAATCTAAGGAGTTGATTGTTGACTTCAGGAAAGGAAAGCCAGAGGTGGACGATCCAATGACCATTGGGGGATCAGAAGTGGAGAGGATGAGCAAATTTAAATTCCTGGGAGTCACCATCTCAGAGGATCTTTCCTAGACCCAACACACCAATGGCATTGTGAAGAAAGCACGTCAGTGCCTCTACTTCCTCAGGAGTTTGTGGAGGTTTGGTATGACACCAGAAACCCTGGCAAATTTCTACAGAGGTGTGGGGGAAACTGTGCTGACCGGCTGCATCACGGCTCGTACGGGGACACCAGTACCCCTGAGCATAAAGCCCTTCTAAAGGTAGTGGACACAGCCTAGGACATCACAGGAAAAACCCTCCCCACCATCGAGAACATTAGGGAACTATGGGGAACACTGCCATCGGAGAGGAGCAGCAATCAAGCAAAAGAGGTGTCAGGGCCCAAGACTCCCACCACCAGGTTCAAGAAGAGCTGCTCCCCCTCCGCCATCAGACTCCTCAACGACAAACTCAATCAGGGACTCATTTTGAACATAATTTTATTTATTTTTTCTTCTGTATTGCACAGTAAATTTCTTTTTTTGTTTACACTTCTCTCTTGTCTATGTATTGTGACAGATTATAGATATATTTTTGGGAGATAAATTGGGGCAGATTTTTTTCGTTTAGGTCACATACAAAAACTTCAAAATAGATATTATTTAAAATTATTTCATTATTAAAATACTGGAGCTCTGCTCATGCTAGACAGGCTGGCTCCAAAAGCCTTTGCAAAAGCTATCAAGGGACTTCACTAATGGATACTTGTTTATAAAAAGGCAATAGATGAAAGAACTAGTCAGAGTCGCAGGCTATCTGGAGTGGAACTTGCTGTTCTAAGAGGGTCATGTGGTTTTTCAAGCAGAGAGAGTCAAACAGGCTTTCTCTCAGAGAGAGAGAGATCTGCAGTTCCACAGTAAGCAGCAGCTGGGACTGAAACAGGACAAGCTGGCAAGCTTGTGGAAACCCCCATTTGGAAGACGGGTTGTGACAGCTTAGTTCAGCCTAGTCAAAGCCCTTGTGGTTCATGCAAGAGGAGACGACTGGCTGTCTAATGTTTCACTTGATATAAGAAAAATAAAAAGGAACTTCTGGAAAAACCAGAGGGGGTAAGTTTTGTCGGCAAAACACTGATGTGGCTGGTTACAAGGAATCAGTTGTGGTTGTCCAGAGGACAACAAATCTCTCTCTGAAAACGGACAAGAACCTTCCTGAGTGGTAACCATTTACCTTCCAAGCACCAAAGCCTGGTGAACTTTATACATGTTAAATTCTGTGCACAGTCTAAGAATTGCCTGCAACCAGTGAACTTGGAGGAATGAGAAGTGAGATTGGGCTGTGAATCAAAGAACTTTTCTGAACTTACACACACATTACACACACGTGCACTTAGAATTAGAAGGGGGATAAGTTGGGTTAGTTAAGTCAATAGTGATAAGTTAAAGTTTGATTCTGCTTTCATATTTAAAGATAATTAAAAGTAACTTTTGTTTATGTAACCATTTATATTGGTTAATATCTATTGATGCTGGGTTTTGGGGTCCTCTGGGCTCATAACAGTATCTTGAGTACAGTTTGTTTGCACTGACAATAAGTGATAATTCTGCCTCACCTGTAGGAAAAGATTCTCAAGGTTGTACAGGATGTCATGTGTGTACTCTGACAATTGGCATTCCCAATATTGATTCTCCGTCACTAATTGGGAACCACTTGAGAAGGAAGGACTAGGATGACAAAGCTGATGCCCCAGCAATACAAAGACTAGAAGATGTCGAAAAACTGACAGGCTTTTATTAAAAACGGACTGGAGGCATGTCCATGCTGGTCGACTGCCCTGAACTGAGGAAGGGGGGCCTTGATTCAGGGCCTCAGGCGCCGTCAGGCAAGGGGGCATGTTCTAGCACAAGAGCACCTGGGATGAGGAGAGGGGTCATCAACTTAGTCACAAAGGAAAATTAGGCAAATATAAGGTTCAGGGCCCTGGGGCAGTTAAAGACAATACAATTCAATTGTAAACAAACAAACAAGAAGGTTGTAAGGGTCTAATCAAGACAGACTGAATACACTGGGACCAAGGACAATACAAAAGTCAGAATCAAAATTTATTATCATGAACGTGTCACAAAATCCATTGCTTTGCGGTAGCACCACTGTTTTAATCGTCCCTCATTGACTCGTTATGTGCATGGTTTCAAAACTCCAAAGGAAATGGGCCAATGACAACTTTTCTCAAGGCAAATAATTCAGTAACAATTGGGTCCAGAGCAATGATTCTCAAGCTTCCCTTCCCACCCACATCCCACCTTAAACAATCCCTTACTAATCACGGAGCACTGATGGCATAGGGATTACTTAAAGTGGGATGTGAGTGGAAAGAAAAAGGTTGAGAACTACTGGTTTATATAAACCACCTTACAATATAAATTAAATGCAAGAGAAGCTCAAAGTAAGGCCGTGTCTTTGGTTCATTGATCATTCAGGAATCTGACAGCAGTGGGGAAGAAGCTGTCCTTGTGCCGCCGAGTGCTCGTCTTCAGGCTCCTGTACCTTTTTCCCGATGGTAGCAGAGTGAAGAGGGCACAGCCTGGGTGGTGGGGGGGTGGGTCTTTGAGGAAACCACCTCTTGTAGATGAGCTTGATGGAATGAAGTCTAGTGCTCTTGATGTTGGCTGAATGAATGACCCCCTGGAGTTTTTTTTTGTCCTGAGAGTTGGCGCCTCTGTAAACAGTGATGCAACGTGCTGGAGAAACTCAGCAGGTCACTCAGCATCAATTGGAAGTAAAGGGGAACCAACCTTTCGGGCCCTTTGTCACGATGTGAGCAAAAAAACAGACAAGCTCCTGAAAAAAAGATGAAGGGAGAGAGGGAGGAAGGGGCAGCGGGAGGAGTACAGGCTAACAGGTAAGGAGGCCATAGGTGGGAGGGTGGAGAAGAAGGAAGCTGGGAAGTTGTGGGGGAGGGGGGTAGCTGTCCGAATGGACAGGGAAGGGAAGGGGCAGGGAGCTGGAGGAACGGAGGCAGAATTTAATGATACAGCACGAGACCAGGCCCTTCTGGCCCATGTACTCAATAACACGCAATTCACTGACCAACCTCGTACGTTTCTGGAGGGTGGGAGGAAACCAGAGCACCCGGTAGAAACCCACACAGGTCACGGGGAAACGTGACACGTTGTTGAGCAGGTCATTTTATTCTTGCATTAAGAACTTGGGAGAGCGTAGGACCACTCAGGGACAACGGAATTAAGGTTGGACTTGGAGGAAATGGACAAGGTACTAAATGAATATCTTTCCATCGACGTTTACCAAGGAGAAGGGCATGGAGAGTGACAGGGAGCATAATGTGGAGAATAATCAAGTTCTGGGGCATTTTGGGCATTACGATCTCCCATAAAATGGGATTATCACTGTAAGGGTTAGTATAGATAGGAGGGACTGAATGGTCACAGTTAATGTTTAACATTTCACACAAGCACAACACAAGTCACAGCAAAAATTCAATACCTTGAAAGAACTGAGGGAAGGTTTGTCACAGTCTATTCCAGAATTCAATACATTTGCAAAGACACTGTGATACTGTAAGGGAGAACCATTCTGGCTGCTGAAGAAGAAGCAGCTTTTTGAAGCAGCTCTTGCTAGCCATTTCTGTGACTGACTGGGCCTTTTCGGTGAAGTGGCCTGTGAACCCATGCCGCCCAATTACACCCAATTGACCTCCAACCCGTTTTTGAATGGGTGGGAGGAAACCAGAGCCCCTGGGGAAAACCCACACAGACACGGGGAGAACATTCAAACTTCTTACAGACGGTGCGGGATTCGAACCTGTGTCACTGGCGCTGTTACAGCACTGCGCGAACCGCTACACCAACCGTGCCATTAGTTACAGCTAGTGGTGTTCCTCAGGGATTAGTTTTGGGACTGTAGAGTGCGTCGAAAGAACCAAAGACTTGTTGATCCAAACCAACGCTTTTATTAACTAAAAGTAGGTCGACCAGTCCAGAATGACCTGGTCTGGCGAGGAGCAATCCTTTAAGACCTGCCAGTAGGTGTGGCTACACTCTCAGCCAATCACAGTCATCCTACACGACCCTCTGTACCTATACACATTGGTGTTAGAATCTGTACTATCACAGGGACCCCTGTTTATTGCAAGATTAAAAGATAATGTGGATGAAAAAGATGGGTGGGTAAGTAAATTTGCAGATGACACTAATATTGATGGAGCAGTGGACAGTTTAGAAGGCCATCAAAGGGGTGGCATGGTGAGTGCAATACCTTTTCAGTGCCAGCGTCCGGAAATGGGGTTCGAATCCCACGCTGTCTGTAAGGAATTTATACCTTCTCCCTACATCCGTGTCGATCTCCCCAAGGGCTCCAGTTTCCTCCCACCATTCAAAATCTACCAGGGATTGTAGGTTAATTGGGTGTAAATTGGGCTGCACAGGGCTCGTGGGCCAAAATGGCCTGTTACCCTGAGGTATGTCTGAATTTATAAAATTTAAATTTAAAGAATTCATCAAGATGTAGGTTAGTTACAGGTATGCGCAGAGAAATGAGAGATGGAGTTCATCCCGGTCAAGTGTGAAGTGTTGCACTTTGGAAACTCAAGTATAAGAGGAATGTACACAGTTAAAGTTGGGGTTCTTAAAGGTATTGATGTGTCAAGGGATCTGGGGATCCAAGTTCACAGCTCCACACAAGTGAATAGGGCAGTAAAGAAAGTGTATGGTACGCTTGACTTCATTGGGCTGGGCAATGAAAGTGAGGATGTCATGTTCCAGCCTCACAACTTTATAGCACAGTTCAGGACCTTCAGCCCATAAGGTTGTGCTGACCTATTTCAACCTACTCAACAATCTAAACTTCCCTACCTCACCCCCATAACCCTCTATTTCTCTTTCATCCATGTGCTTGTCCAAGAGTCTTTTGAATATCCCTATTGTACCAGCCACCCCCAGCAATGCATTCCTGGCACCCTCCACTCTCTGTGTAAAAAGAAACTTAACCCTGACATCTCCCTTAAAGATTCCTCCCTTAATCTTGTACAGGTGTTCTCTGGTGTTTGTCCCTTTTGCCCTGGAAAACAGATGCTGGTCATCCATCCTCTCTATGCCTCTCATCATCTGGAAGACCTCTATTAAGTCACCTCTCATTCTTTTCAGCTCCCAGCTCTTGCCTCATAAGACTTGTTTCCCAATCCAGGCAATACCCTGGTAAATCTCCTCTGCAACCTCTCCATAGCTTCCACATTCTTCCTATAATGAGGTGACCAGAACTGAACACAATACTCCAAGTGTGGTCTCACCAGAGATTTGTAGGGTTGCAACATGCCCTCTCGTCTCTTGAACTCAGTCCCCCTATTAATGAAGCCCAACATCCCATAGGCCTTAAATATCCTATCAACCTGTGCGGTGGCCTTGAGGGATTTGGATTTGTCACCCCGAGGTCCCTCTGTTCCTCCGTACTGTTAAGTAACTGACCGTTAACCCTGTACTCACCCTTCTGATCTGACCTTCCAAAATGCATCACCTCACACTCCACCTGCCACTTTTCTGCCCAACTCTGCATCCTGTGGCAACCAACAATAACCTTCTACTCCAGTGGTTTTCAAACTTTTTTTTCAATTCACATTCCACTTTAAGTAATCCCTAGGCTATCGGTGCTCTGTGATTAGTAAACGATTGCTTAAGGTGGGATGTGGGTGGGAAGAAAACGTTTGAAAACCCCTCTTTTAATTGACCCTCATTGACTCGTTATGTGCAGTTTCAGAGCTCCAAAGGGAAATGGGCCAGTGACAATTTTTCTCCAGCAAAATATTTCAGTAACAAATGGGTCCAGAGCAGAGGTTCTCAACCTTCCCTTCCCACTCACATCCCACTTTAAGTAATCCCTTACTGATCACAGAGCACTGATGGCCTAGGGATTACTTAAACTGGGATGTGAGTGGAACAAAAAGTTTGAAAAATCACCCGTTCTCCACCTCCCTTCGTATCACCTCAAGGACAGAAAATTTCGTCTGAGAAACGAGATTTGCTGATAATCATTCCTTTTTCCACAGAAACAGGAAACTCAGATGTTGGGGAGTTCCATGTTGACAACTATTATGCAATTCTATTATCAACTCCTTTCATTAGAAAACATTGGAAAGGAAATTGAGCCTGGCAATTGGTTTTGGACTCGGTGTACATAATTGTTCAAACTTCTTTGACAGGAGAATTCTAAGTTTTATATTTCCTGTTACAGATTAGAATGCCAAGATTCTAAATTTATGTGGAGTATGTGACAGACTGTTATATTTTATATTATATATAGATATGTTTTAAAGGAGTTTTAAATCATGGCAGGTTTTTTTTAAGTGTAGGTCACATAAAAACACCAAAACAGATCTCATTTAAAATGCCAGAGCTCTCAAGCCAGTCAGTCCATGCTCTGAGTGCCTTTGCAAAAACTTTGAAGAAGGCCTATAAGGACTTCACAAGTAGGTGTTAATTGGACATGTTGTGGAGTAATGGATTATTGTTTTGGGAAGCAACAGATGAACGGACTCAGAAAATTGGGTCCGGAACCGCAGTCTGTCTGATGCAGTTGGCTGTTCTAAGAGGGTCATGTGGTTTTCTCTGAGTGAGAGAGAGAGAGAGAGAATTCAGTTCTACATGTGGAAAAACCCCATTTTGAAGATGGGTTGTGAGTTCTTAGTTCAGCCTGTTCAAAACCCTTGTGGTCCATACAAGAGGAGAGGACTGGTTGCCTAATGGTTCACTTGGAATAAGGGAAACAAAAAGGAACTCTGTGGTGACCTGAAAGAAAGAGGTGATTATCTGGAAAACCCTGAGGGGGCAGGTTTCTTCACCAAGACCTGATTGGAAGGAATCAGTTTGTGTCCAACGAGCAACAAATCTCTCTTTCTCTGAAACCTTCCTGAGGAGTAACCATTTACCTTTCAAGCACCAGAGCCTGGTGAACTTCATAAATGTTAAATTCTGTGCACAGTCTAAGAATTGCCTGATATTGGTGAACTTGGAGGAATGAGATTGAACTTTTTCTGAACTTGCACACCCATTACATTCATGTGCACTTAGAATTAGAAGGGGGTTAATACTAATAAGTTAAAGTCTGATCCTGTTTTCATGTTTAAAGGTCATTAAAAGCAACTTTTGTTTAAATAACCATTTGTCTTGGTGAATTTCTATTGCTGCTGGGTTTTGAGGTCCTCTGGGCTCATAACGTCAGAATTGATAACAAGTTTATATCACGCAAGTTGTACAGATGCTCTGAGATTCTCACTGCATCCAAACAAGAATTTGTAGAGAAAATCTGTAAGAGAAAACTACTTGAATTGGGGTCAGAGAGTCAATAAATATTCGAGCTTGAGAGCAAATCATCATTAATACGAAAGAGTGACCTGCTGCAGTCAAGTTGTTTATTGTTACCTGTTCAAGGACAAGCCAACGAAACAGTGTTAACATAGAGCATGAGAAAGAGGAGCAGGAGCTGGCCATTCGGCCCGTCAACCCTGCTCCGCCATTCAATGAGAGCACGGCTGACCTGACCATTGGCTCATCTCTGAAGCAAACGTCTGGACGTAAATCAATTTGGAAGCAATTTGATTAAATTATCGACTCTTAATGAGTTTGTGAAATTAAGATGTGTTTCAAATTCCTCAGTTTTTCTGTTTTTGTGGAAGTAACAGGAATGGGTCTGTGTCCCGCAGGGGGAGATAGATGCCTGCAGCTTAGTGGATTAGTCAAGCCAAGTTGATTGTCCAAGTACAACTCCGGTGCTCGGTGCAAGACACACAACTAGACATAACACACGTACAGACAAGCAATACACATGCAGGACAAGTATTTAATCTGTACAAATAAATAAATATTGTTTCATGAATACGAGAGTCTCGGAGGGTCAGTGTGAGCAGTTCCTTTGGTCATTCAGCATTCTCACCGCCCGTGGGAAGAAGCTGTTCCTCAGCCTGGCGGTGCTGGCCCTGACCCTCCTGGATCTCTTTCCCGACAGGAGCAGCTGGAAGATGCTGTGTGCGGGGTGGAAGGGGTCCTCGATGATTTTGATAGATCCCATCAATGGGGAGGGGGGGGTGGGAAAGAGACTCCACTGAACCTCTCTGCCACTCTTATGGTCCTGTGGATTGGCCTCCAATCCATTTCTCTGCAGCAACTGTACCCCACGGTGATGCAACTGGCCAGTATGATCTTGATAGAGCTCCTGTAGAAGGTTGTCATGATGGTGACCGGTAGCCGCACCCGCTTCAGTCTTCTCAGGAAGTGCTTTCGCTGTTGAGCCTTCCTGACAAGTGAGGAGATATTGTGAGGAGATGTTGCTAGTTAAGGGAACTCCAATGGATTTGACTTGTCTTAGCATCGCTACTTGAGACCCCTTGCTCTGTTGGCTGACGCAGGGAAGGGAGACACGGGAAATGAGTTGTCCACCCTCTCCGCTGGCCACTTGCCCTCCTGAGTGTCCCAGGTATTGTTAGAGCCTCATCCTCTGTGGTCCATTCCTTAATGATTCGACTCACGGGGTCATACGGTGCAGGGCAGGCCCTTCAGCCCCACTTGTCCCTGCTGACCACTTTGTCTACCTGAGCTAGTCCCATTTGTCTGCACTACTCAAAACCCTTTCAACCCGCCTGCCTTCTGCGTTGAGACCATCCCATCAGGATGTTTCAGTGCATGAGATGGGAACTTCTCTGTAAGAAAAAAAGCACAGCAAAATGCTGTAGGAACTCAGCTTGTCTTTTCAGCGTTAATAGAAAACAAAGGTACATTGTCAACGTTTTGGGCCTGGGCTCCTCTTCAAGGAATAAGCAGAATGAACCAGAAGCAGGAAATTTCATAAGGTCTCAGAATTCGGAGGAGGAATCCAGACCAGCAAAAGGCGTGGATATGATTAGGGACGAGGTAAGACTTGATCATGTTTGTGCAAAAGCAGATCCATGCTATTGTGGCAGACAGAGCCGGGGTGCTCAACAAAGTGATACTGTTATTAAACTCGTGAATGATCCCCACAACAGTAAGATGATGCTGCCTTGGCTCCAACTGATCTCTCCCTGTAACCCTGAGCTTCATCGCACATTGTCCTATGTATGGGATATCGAGCTAGACTGCTTTCAAAACTTTACCACTGCAACTTGTTGCATGTGACAATAAGCATGAGCATGAAGTCTTTAGAACATTGTAACTGTTAAGGAGCAGGTGGAGCGTATTCTCCGGTCGCATCGCTGTCTGGTGCAGAGGAGCCAATGCACAGGACAGGAAAAGGCGACAGAAGGTTGTGAATTCAGCCAGTGCAACCACGGGCACCAGTCTTCACTCCCCTAAGGATGTCTAAAAGAGGTGGTGCCTCAAGAAAGCAGCCTCTATTCTCAAGGACTCCCACCACCCAGGCCATGCCCTCTTCTCACTGCTACTGTCAGGAAGGAGATACAGGAGGCTGAAGACGAGCACCCAGACAGCTTTTTCCCCTCCGCCATCAGTTCAAAATGTACCGGAAGGTGTAGGTTAATCGGGTGTAAATTGGGCGGCATGGATTCATGTGCCGAAATGGCCTGTTACTGCACTGTACGTCTACATTTAAATAAAACAATGCAAATTTCTGAACAGACAATGAACCACAGACTTTCTCTTCTTTTCGTACTAATTTATTTTTAAATGGAATATATAACAATATTTGACAGTAAATTCTGATTCTGAGAAGGGGTGGGGGGGGGGGCAAGGGGGAGCTCCCTGTACTGGACCACTCTCTGTGAACATGCAATATCAATCAAAGGGTCATTGACCTGAAGCACGAACTCTGCTGTTCTCTCCACAGGTGGTGCCTGACCTGCCATGTGTTTCCAATACCTTCTGGCGTTATTTCTGTACTTTGAAAAGCTCCTCCCCGCGATCATGAAGTGATAGGATTGTCATTGGAAACCCGTCCATCTATATTTTTCTTATCCTCCAAAAGAAGAATACAACTGCATTTTGAGGACAGAGAAACCATCTGGTTTTCTGCTCTTGATCTTCATCCTGTGGAGGCTCTCGCACTCTGCCTTTCTGTTCAATCCTGTCGCTCTGACCAAACACCCACGCTCTCCGTGCGGTTCTAAATCTGAGATACCTGCAGCCAAACGGCAGGGCTTGTCAACGGCATCGGGGGTTCTTGCTGGGGTCTCCTCGACGTCGGAGAGACTGGGCGCAGACTGGGAGATCACTTTGTTGAGCACCTCGGCTCTGTCCGCCACGATAACCTGGATCCCCTAGTGGCCGCTCATTTCAATTCCCCGCCCCATTCCCTTGGTGACGTGTCTGTCCGTGGTCCCATGCACTGCCAGACTGAGACCGCCCGCAAATTGGAGGAACAACACCTCATTTTCCATCTGGGCACCATCCAACCAGATGGCATTAACATCAACCTCCATTTTCCATTAGACCACCCCCCCCCCCCACCCCACGTCTCTCCTCTTCCCCATCTCTCCTCCAGCCGTTTCTCTTTTCCCTTCCCATTTCCCTCCATCTCCTACCTCCAGCTCTCCATTCAGATCCACCCTCCAAAATGTACAGGGTTGGTAGGTTAATTGAGAGGGACAGGTTTCGAGGGCCAGAAAGGTTTTCTATCGTGCCACATCGTGAACGCTTCTCACCTACCACCCCACCAGCCTCCGCATCCAATACGTTGTCCTCCGGAACTTCTGGCGCTTACAGCAGGATCCCAACCACCAGACACATCCTCTCCTCTACTCCCCTCTCTGCCTCTGAGGGTCCGCTCCCTCCAGGACTCCCTCGGGTGCTCATACCTCCCCACCAATCGCTCCGTTCCCTGTGGCCGCAGGAAGGGCCACACTTGCGCCCACACCTCTCCCCTCACCATGGTCCGGGGGCCCAAACAGGCCTTTTAAGTGAGGCAACACTTCACCCGTGTATCCGCAGGACTGATTTACTGTGCCCGCGACTCCCTTTTGTGGCCTTCTCTACGTCGGAGAGACCTGGCGCAGACTGGGAGATGGCTTCGCTGAACGCCTTCGCTCCGTCCGCACCAGTGACAAGAGAACCTCCCAGGAGCCAACCAATTCCGTTCTGTGTCACAGTCCCACACTCACATGTCTGTCCATGGCCACGTGTACAGTCCTGTAAATTGGAAGAACAATGCCCGATTTTCCGTCTGGGCCCTCTCCAACCAGACTATTCCAGTTTCTGCTAACCTGCTCTCCTCGTCCCCCTCTCCCCTTCCCTTTCCCAGTTCTCCTCCCTCCCTTCACCCAGCCAGCCCTCCTCCCATTGATCATTGCTGTCCCCTCCCTCATCCACTTCTCACCTCCTGCCTCTGCGACCTCACCTCCCCCCTTTTCCTTTTGTTCAGACACCTGCTGACATTTTTCCACACCTCGATGAAGGGCTCAAGCCCAAAACGTCGGGTCTGTATTTTCACCTTTGCTACATAAAGGACACTGTTTGACCTGCCGAGTTTCTCCAGCATTTTGTGTTTTTGCTTCAACCACAGGGCCTGTGGATTTTTGTGTTTTACTTCTCTGAAGATGTATCCTGGTGCCAACATGTGGATGCAATCGTGAAGAAGCCTTGCCAGTGTGTATGCTCTGTTAGGAGTTTGAGGAGATTTGGGACATCACCAAAGACTTGCAAATTTCTACAGGTGGACTGTGGGGAGCATTCTGACCGGTTGCCTCACTGTCTGGTACGGAGGGGCCAACGCACAAGACAGGAAACGGCTACAGAGGGTTGTGAACTCAGCCAGCGCCATCGCGGGCATCAGTCTTCATCCCATCGAGGACATCGACAAGAGGTGGAGTCTCAAGAAAGCAGCCTCTATCCTCATGCTGCTACCATCGGGAAGGAGGTCCAGGAGCCTGAAGATGAACACGCAGCATCACAAGAACAGCTTCTTCCCCTGTGCCATCAGATTCCTGAACGGGCAATGGACCACAGACTTTTTTTGCACTAATTTTTTAAAATCTTGTGGGTATGGAACTGTAATTGATAGTTATTTCGCCCCTATTACGCACAATACTGCAAAACAACACATTTCATGACACAGGTTCATGACACAGATTCTGACTTATCCTCGTCCCCATAGACAGTCCCGTCTGGAAACATTGACTGATCATTCCCCTTGTGTTTGCTGCCTGCACTCCGAGTCCCTCAGGCTCCTCGTTTTTCTACAGATGAGGCTGATGAATGTTTGGATTCTCTCTCCTGGAGGGTCAATTTATGAGTCCACTTCAAAGGGAAGCGGATTGATTCCCGGCCACAGAGGGAATCGAGGAAGCACTGACCTCAAAGAGCAGGAGCCAACTTTGCTCCTCCGACCTGATCCACCCTTCGGAGTAAAACACGAACGTGTGCTGACACCGTGGTTGAAGTCAAACCACGAGGCTGAAGAAACTCAGGTCAGACGGTGAAGATGAAGACACACATCTAATGTTTTGGGCTTCAGCCCCTCATCAAGGCGCAAAGGCCATTCAAAGTGATCCTGGCAGATCTGCCCCAGGACTCAGCTCCTCCTCCGGGCAAATGTACTGGATAGGGTACATGACTGTTGAGGGTCCCGAATGGTGGGGTGGGCCCAAGTGGAGCATCTCCTGCTGTCACAGGGGTAGGTCCCAAGGGGGGGATTGGTGGGGGGGGGGGGGGGAAAGAGTAGTCGAGGAAGTCCCGGAGGTGCAGTCGCTGGGGAAAGTGGAAGAGATGGGGAATATGTGTGAGTGTGAGCCAAAAGTGGAGTGCCAGAGGGGGGGTTTCCCTGCCGCGGAGCCCTCTGGGAAACCTGTTCTCCATTGGGATACCCCCACAGGGGGCAAGCCCGCACGATACTCCTCAGTGGGGACCAGCGGGCAACCGGACCACCCCCCCCCCCCCCACCCCCACAACGGGTTGCAGGAGCTCAGGGGGCCGGCGCGTTCTTTGTGTCCGAGCCGCCGGGCTCTGGCTCCGTTTCCCAGCGTGTCCCCCCCCCCCCCCCCCCCCACAGTGAAGGGTCCCGGGACGAGGCTCGTCCTGCCCTGCAGCCCCCGACTGGAGCCGGGTTCGCTGAGCTCCCGGGCGGGGCGGATCCCTGTTCACGTCCTCGCCGCCTCCCTCGTCCCGCAGTGTTTCCGGGACCGGGGAAAGGCAGCGAACACGCCGGAGATCCCCGGAGGGCAGGTCGGTGACAGGCCACTCGGCCCCTCCAACCGCGCCCGACCCCACGCCCCCGGCTCCAAAGCAAAGCAGCCCATCCTCGGCCTTTGTCCCAAGTAGGTGAGGCACAAATCGGGGGGAGGGGGAGGGGGGAGGGGGAGGAGGGAGGGGAGGAGAAGGGAAGGGGGTGGGGGGGAGGGGGGAGGAGGGGGAGAGGGGAAGGGGGAGAAGGGGGAGAGGGGAAGGGGGAGAAGGGGAGGGAAAGGGAAGGGGGTGGAGGGAGGGGAAGGGAAGGGAGTGGGGAGGGGAAAGGAAGGGAGTGAGGAGGGGGAGGGGAGGGGGGGGAGGAGGAGGGGAGGGGAAGGGGGAGAAGGAGGGGAGGGGGGGGAGGAGGAGGGGAGGGGGTGGGGGAGGGGGGGAGGAGGAGGGGAGGGGGTGGGGGAGAGGGGAGGAGGGGGAGAGGGGAAGGGGGAGAAGGGGAGGGGAAGGGAAGGGGGTGGAGGGAAGGGAAGGGAAGGGAGTGGGGAGGGGAAAGGAAGGGAGTGAGGAGGGGGAGGGGAGGGAGGAGGGGAGGGGGGGAGGAGGAGGGGAGGGGGTGGGGGAGGGGGGAGGGGGGGTGGAGGAGGGGAGGGGGTGGGGGAGGAGGAGGGGAGGGGGTGGGGGAGGGGGGGAGGAGGAGGGGAGGGGGTGGGGGAGAGGGGAAGGGGAGAGGGGAAGGGGGAGGAGGGAGGGGAGGAGAAGGGAAGTGGTGGGGAGGGGAAGGGGAGGGGAGGAGGAGGAGGGTAGAGGAGGGGAGGGGGTGGGGAAGGAGGGGAGGGAGTGGGGGTTCATTGCTGGGTGATATACAAACCAGCGGTCCGGGGTTTAGGGGGAAAGTTCAGAGGAAACGGGGTGGGGGGAGTCATTGTTAAGTGTGATATAAACCAGGTGACTTGGGTTCAGGCGGAATGTTTAGGGGAAAGTGGAGGGGGTGTTGGGGGGGGGGTGTCATTGTTGGGTGAGATATAAACCAGGTGATATGGGTTCAGGGGGAATATTTAGAGGAGAGTGGGGGGGTGGGGGGTGGTCATTGTTAGGTGAGATATAAACCAGGGGACATGGGTCCTGGGGGAAAGTTTAAGGGGAACTGTTTCATCTTGTGTTTGTAGGTATGAGTTCAAGGAAAAGGTTGATGTAAACAGCAGGAAGCCATGAGGCTGCAAGTCTCCATTACAGATCTGCAGACTGTGTGTCTCCTGCTCTGTGTCAGCCTGTGGTGGCAGCCAAGTCTAATCAATCAGGAACTATAATCAAGGCCTTGCTAGTGGCCAAGCAACTACGATTACGACCATTACATCTCCCTTTCTTGAAACAAAAGTAGTTACTTTCAATTAACAACTCTGCAATTTTAACGGTAACACCAGGAACTTACATTTTCATTATTGTTAACATTTTTTAAACTTGTTTTGTGTGTTCACATTTACATCCACTAAAACTTGAAGAATGAATAAGATAGCACTACTTCATTCTAGAACAGGAGTCTTTAAATGTGCTCAATGACTCCCTTAGGAGGACTCGCGTGTCTTGACGATCTCCTGATTGATTGTTCTTGAATCTGAGTTGTTGCCTCAGATGACGTCTTCTCGGATCTGCATTCAGATTGTTTAACAGTATCCGTCTTTCTATCTACTGTGGCTGGTCCCATTTGAAGATCTCGACGATTTCTTCACAGAACAGCACCTCCATCTGTCTGAATGGTTTATGATCTCGGTTGGACGTCACTAAGGACAGTTCCCTTCTGAGTCCATGTTTGTTTTGTCATTTAGCCTGACTTGGTCATCAGTGTGGAGTTCCGGTAGGTTCTTTGTTCCTCTGTCAAATTAGTACTTTTGCTTTTCTTTCTGTTGTTCTTTAAACTTCCTCACTTTCTCCCCCTCTTTTGTTTTTAGGAGGTTCTCCTGAATGGGTAGGTTTGATCTTAGCCCACATCCCATAAGAAGTTCTGCTGGTGACAGACCACACTCGAGCAGCGTTGTGCGGTATACTACCATGCTCTGTGAGACGTCCGTTCCACTGTCTTTTGCCTTGTTCATCAGCCTTTTCACTGTCTGTACTGATTTTTCCACTAGACCACTGGACCGTGGGAAATGAGGACTTGACGCGTTGTGTACAAAGTCCCCCTCTTTGGTAAACTGTCGGTTCTTTAAATTGCAAAACTGGGGTCCATTGTCTGTGAAGACCTCGCTTGCTACACCATGTCTGGAGAATATGGCTTTCATACCTGTTATTACAGATTCTGCAGTGGTGGTGTTCAGTTTACACACCTCTGTATGCAGGGGGTAATCGTCTGTGACTACAAGATAGTCCTTCCCTTGACATTTGAATAGGTCAGCGCCTACCTTCTGGGAAGGTCTGTGTGGTGCTGGGTGTGGCTTTAGTGGTTCTGCAGGATGGCTTGCTTGAGATTTCCGGCACATTCTACAGTTTGACACTTCATTTGTTGTACCATTGGTGATTCTTGGCCAGTACATCACCTCTCGTGCTCTTTTCTTAGACTTTTCGATTCCGAGATGTCCTCCATGGATCCTTTTTAGCATCTCTTTTCTCTTTGGGATAAGGATTTTACTTCCTTTGTAGATGATGTCTTCAACCACTGATGGTTCCGCCCTGCAGTTCCAGTCTCTGAAACGTCAGGTGAGCAGTCCTGCTTCATGTTGGGCCGTCCATCCAAGGTGTTTCTTCTCAGTTGTCTCAGTGTTTCACCTTTGTTTGTCTCTGACTTGATGACATTCATTTTGGATCTGATATGGGCCGTGCACGTGATCATGTCCACGAAGGCGTTCACGTCTTCATCCATTCTCGTGTCAGCAGCTCTAGACAACGCGTCTGCTGTGTACATTAGCTTACCCGGAGTGTACACTACATTCAGTGTATAGCGTTGCAGCCTAAACATCATTCTTTGGATTCTCAGTGGACATTCATTTCATGGCTTTTGGAACAATGCAGTCAAGGGCTTATGGTCAGTCTCTACCCTGATTGCTTGTCCTGACACAAACTGAGGAAATCTTTCACAGGCGAATGTGATGCCGAGCAGCTCCTTTTCCATTTGAGCAAATAGCGTCTCCACGTCTGTCATTGAGCGCGATGTATACGCAGTGGGTTCCCAGTCGTCATATCTTTGCAGAAGAACTGCACTGACCACACGATGTGATGCATCTGATGATATCTTGATGGTCTCACTGGGTCGTAAAACCTCAGAACTGGTTCCTCTGTGAGCAGTTTCTTTAGTTTGTTCCATGACTTTTCATGTTCATGATCCCACTCCCATTCAATGTTCTTTTCTGTTTGTCTTTTCGATGAAGCCATCTTTTCTGAGAGGTTGGATATGAATTTACCCCTATAGTTGACCATTCCATTAAACCTTCGTATGTCCTTTTTGCATTGATGCCTTGGCATGTTCCCAATGGCGGACACCTTTCTGGGATCTGGTCTGATTCCCTCACTGCCAATAATATCTCCGACAAATGTTAGTTCTGTCACCCTGAGCTGGCATTTTTCTCTATTCAGCTTCAAGTTTGCTTTCCTTGTTGCTTCCAGCACTTTCCTCAGTCTCTCATCATGTCCCATTCTCGTGGTTCCCCAAACTATGATGTCATCCATTGAGGTATCAACTCCGTCCAGGTGCTCATAGACCATATGGATAGTTTTGTGATACACTTCAGGAGCTGAGACAATTCCGAATGGTCACCTTAGGAATCTGTATCTGCCCAATGGACTATTGAACGTGCACATTCTTGAACTTGCTTCATCCAATTTTAACTGCCAAAACCCTAATGATGCATCTAAACTTGCTGAAAAACTTTGCATTTGCAAACTGAGACATGGTTTCTTCACACATTGGAAGCTTAAAATGTTCTCTCTTTATTGCTCTTGTTATAAGCCCAAAGGAGCCAAAAACCCAGCAGCCATAGACATTCACCAAGACAAGTGGTTTTTTAAAAAGTTATTTTTAATCAACTTTAAACATGAAAATAGAATCAAACTTTAACTTAACTCTATACTTAACTAACCCAAATTAACCCCATTCTAATTCTAAGTGCACGTGTATGTAATGTGTGTGTAAATTTAAGAAAAGTTCTTTGGTTCACAGTTCAATCTCACTTCTCCTTCTTCCAAGTTCTCTGGATGCAGGCAATTCTTATACTGTGCACAGAATTGAACATGTAAAAAGTTCACCAGGCTTTGGTGCTTGAAAGGTATTTACCACTCAGAAAGGTTCTTGTAGGGTTTACAGAGAGAGATTTGTTGTTCCAGGATTTCCACAACTGAGGTGAATGACTCTTCATTAGTCACCTCAAGGTCTCACTGATGAAACTTGCCCCATCAGGGTTTTCCAGATGGTAACTGGCTTGCCTGGCTTGCCCTGTTCAGCTGCTTTTCAGTGTCACGAGCTGAGAGAGCTTGTTAACTTCTCTTTTTCTCTCTCCCTCTCTCTCTCTCCAACTCCGACTTCCAGCTCATGTGACTCTCAGTTGCAAAACCCCCACCTTCTTCAGCAAATAACAGGAGTTATCCTGATGCTCAAGTTGTTGTCTTAGATAAACAAAACCCAGGATTGACATTTCTGTGAGCACTTTGCAGAAAGGTACTTGTAGCCAGTTTGTCTCCAGTCCATTCATTTTATGATATCAGTTCAATTAACACCTACTTATGAAATATGCTTAGCATTCTCCATTCTTTCTGCAATGTTATTGAGTATGAATTCTTCAATCTTTCAAATAAGATCTGCTTTAAAATGTGTGTATGTATGTAACCTACTCTAATTTTACCAAATTTCTCCCAAATATTACGAAATTCTCCCAAATATTTATCCATTACACTCTGTTTAGATCTCTTGGGTCCAGGCAAATTCTAAGCTTTCCATTCTTTTTGTCCTCAATGACAAGTGAACTCACCCACTCTATTGGCTCATCTATCTTCTGAATCACGTTCAGGTTTTCCATCCTGTCCAACTCTGCTTTTAGTTGCTTTTGAAGCGCAAATGGAACTTTTCTGCATGGACTTATTAACAGGGCAAACGTTTATCCACTCTGATCATGTGTTCTCCTGGAAGGCAGCCTAGACCCTGAAATACTCTTTCATGAGTTCATCATAGACTGTCTCTCCTTCGCTTTCCACCGCGAGGGCTCTTTTTATCAGGTTCAGTTTCTCACAGGCTGTTAAACCTAGTATGGCCTGAACATCCTTTGGTACCATGATGAATGCTGGCATGTGCTCTTTGTTTCACTTTGGCCCTGTATTCTCCTTCCACTGGTATATTGGTACCTGAATATCCTGTCACCTTCACTCTTGTTCCATTCATCTTTGGTCTGGTTCTAATCTTCTTAAAATCAGACTCTGAGATTACATTAATTTGTATCCAGTATCCATTTTAACTGAAATGTAAATGTCATTCACTTTTAATCTCAACATCCAGTCTCTGTTTTCTTTCTTGTTTCAGTCACAACATCTACATAGAATTCCTCTATCTCCCTTTCATCTACTGCATGAACCTTGCTTTGTTGTACATGGTTCCTACAGCAACGGGCATAATGGTTGCTTTTGTGGCACATATAGCATGTTTTACTATATGCTGGACACTTTTTTGGTAGGTGTGTGCTGCATCGACGACATGGCTTTCGATTGACCCTTTCATTTTTGTTTGCTGGTCACGCCTCTCTTTCCACTTTGACGCACTCTTTGTTAAACGGTTTATGTCCATTCTTGCTCACTGCATCCACGTTGCAGCCAATTTCACTGAAAGCTCTTTTGCCTGCGTTTTTATGGTTTCTGCAGCCCTATGGAGTGCTATGACTTTTTCCAGGTCTAGATTTTGCTTTTTTAGCAGTCTTTCCCTTAGATTATTATCTGGAATACCACACACAAGTCTGTCTTTTATCAGCGAGTCAGACAGTCCACAAAATTCACACATTTTGCTTCTGTTTCTCAATTCAGTCATATTCTGATCAATACTTTCTTCCGTTTTCTGTACACACATGAAAAATCTGTGCCTCTCAAATGTCACATTAGGTTTAGGTATGCAGTTTGACTCAAACTGTTCCATTATTTTTTCAAGTTTCATTTTGTCTCCTTCGGCGGCAAATGTGAAGTTATTATACACGTCCAGGGCTTTATCTCCCACGACATGTAAGAAAACTGATGCTTTCACTTTATCACTTTTCTCGTCAGCTCCGGCTGCCACGAAATACAATCAAAAATGCTGTTTACATCTTTTCCAATTTTCAGCCACATTACCTGTCAGCAGAAATTTCGCTGGTGGATGTAATCCTTCCATTTTTCACTGTGTTTTCTTCTCTTCACTGATCAGTTGCTGACTTTAGATTTTACCTTTTAATTTCCTTCATCCCACTTCTGACACCATGTTTCATCTTGTATTCGTATGTGTGAGTTCTTAGACAACACATGAATGAAAGAAAAGGTTCTTGACATTAAAGTTGATGTAAATGGCCTGTGAGGCCATGCGGCTGCAAGTCTCCATTACAGATCTTACATACTGCAGTCTCTTGCTGTGTGTCAGCCCCTGCTGGAAGCCAAGTCTCATCAAACAGGAACTATAATCAAGTTCTTGCTAGTGGCCATGCAAACATGATCACTCTCATTACAGGAACAAGGGAGCAGTCATTGTTGGATGAGACACAAACCAGGGGACATGGGTTCAGGGGAAAGTTTAGAGGGTCAATGAGGGAGGGGGGTCATTGTTGGGTGAGATACAAACCAGGGGACATGGATTTGGGGGAAAGGGGGAAAGTTCAGGGGAACTTGAGGGGAAGGGGGCATTGTTAGATGAGAATCAAACTGGAAGACATTGGTTCAGGGTGAAAGGGGAAAGGTTTAGGGGGAACTTTATTCCCTGGTGCGTAGAGGAGCGAGGGGAGATTTGATAGAGGTATTTAAAATTATGAGGGGGACAGATAGAACCAATGTGGACAGGCTTTTACCACTGAGGGTAGGTGAGATATAAACCAGAAGACATGGGTTAAGGGTGAAAGGAGAAAAGTTTAGGGGGAACTTGAGGGAGGGTCATTGTTAAGTGATATATACAAACTAGAGGACATGAGTTAAGGGGGAAAATTTAGGAGGAACTTTATCCCTGGAGTGTAGAAGAATGAGGGGAGATTTGATGGAGGTATTTAAAATTATGAGGGGGACAGACAGAGTAAATGTAGACAGATTTTTTTCACTGAGGGATGTGAGATACAAACCAGAGGATGTGGGTTAAGGGTGAAAGGGGAAAAGTTTAGGGGGGAACCTCTTCAATCAAGGTGTGGTGGGAGTGTAGAATGAGCTGCCAGCTTCAACTTTAACATTTAAGAGGAATTTTGACAGGTACATGGATGGGAGGGGTATGGAGGGCTATGGACTGGGTGCAGGTCAGTAGAACTAGGCAAAATAAAAAGTTTGACATAGACTAGAAGAGCTGAAAAGTCCTGTTTCTGTGCTGTAATGTTCTATAGCCTATGTTGGCATCCACGAGAGTTGTCTGATTCATACCTTACATTTCAGAGGTTCTCAACCTTTTTCTTTCCACTCACATCCCACTTTAAGTCATCCCTGTGCCATTGGTGCTCTGTGATTAGAAAGGGATTGCTTATGGTGAGATGTGAGTGGGAAGGGAAGGTTGAGAATCTCTGCTTTAGACCCAGTTATTACTGAAATATTTTGCTTGAGAAAAATGGTCATTGGTCCATTTCCTTTGGAGTTCTGAAACCGTGCACATAACGAGTCCATGAGGGACGATTAAAACAGGGGTTTTCAAAGTTTTTCTTCCCACTCACATTCCACCTTAAGGAATCCCTTACTAATCACAGAGTACCGATGGTGTAGGGATTATGTAAAGTAGGATGTGAGTGGAAAGAAAAAGGTTGAGAACCACTGATCCAGAGGGTGGTGAATCTGTGAATTTGTTGCCATAGGCGGTTGTGGAGGCCGGGTCATTGGGTATTTTTAAAGCAGAGATTGAAAGGTTCTGGATTAGCCAGTGCATCAAAGGTTATGGGGAGAAGGCTGGCCTGTGGGACTGAGTGGGAAAATGGATCAACCCATGATTGAATGTTAGGGCAGACTCAATGGGCTGAATGGCCTATTTCTGTTTCTGTGTCTTATGGTCTTTAGATCTTTCCCCACTCACCTTAAATAGATGCCCAAAAGTTTTAGACTCCCTAGATTGGGGCCATTCACCCATCCTAATTTTATTTTCTGTGAAAACATTACAGCGGTGCTGGTGCGGGATAGATTGGAGGCTCGTCAAGGGAGGCGGTATGGGTGGAATTAAAAAATGGAAAAGGAGAGGTTACAATTATAGGGGTGTATAATTATAGGGGTGTATAATCCCCACCTAGTGGGGAGCGAGAAATAGAAGAGCAAATGTGTAAGGGAGTAGCTGAGATGTGTAATAAAAGCAAAGGATTGTGGTAGTGGGGAATTTTAATTTTCCTGATATAGATTGGGAGACACATTCTGTGAAGGTGCTGGATGGATTAGAATTTGTAAAATGTGTGCAGGATAGTTTTTTGCAGCAATACATTGAGGGTCCCACTAGAGATGGGGCAGTGTGGGACCTACTGTTGGAGTGGGATGTGAATGGAAAGAAAAAGGTTGAGAACCACTGCCCTCCACCCTCCTCATTTTCCTGTCCCCTATAAACTTATTTCCTCCTGTACGTCCTCTGGTTTGAATCTCCTCCCCCCCACCCCCCACTCTCAGTGGAAAAAGCCTGTCCAATTTACTCTGTCTGTCCCCCTCATAATTTTAAAAACCTCTATCAAATCTCTCCTCATTCTTCTACGCTCCAGGCCTAACCTGTTTAACCTTTCCCTGGAACTTGTGTCCTCCAGTAACTTCCTTAGTTTCAAACATAGATTTAGTACCAGGTTCCAGACTAAACAAGTTTCACCTTAATAAAAATTCTGTCATATTATGGCCATTTTTCCCCAATGATCCTTCACTCCATGGTTACTAACTAGAGACACAAGATTCTGCCGAAGGTGGAGTCTAGTGCAAAAAAAAGAACCAAACTGTGTTCATTGGAGAATAGAAGAATGAGAGGGGATCTCATAGAAACATTTTGAATGCTGAGAGGAATGGGTAGAGTCGATGTGAATAAGGTGTTTCCCTTTGGTGGGTGAATCCAGGACAAGGGGGCACGGTCTTAGAATTAGAAGGTACCCATTTAAAACTGAGCTGAGGAGAAATTTCTTTAGCCAGAGGGTCGTGGATTTGTGGAATTCGTTGCCACATCCAGCTGTGGAGGCCCGATCTCTGGGGGAGTTTGAGGGGATTGATAGGTATCTAATTAGTCAGGGCAGTGATTCTCAACCTTTTTCTTTCCACTCACATCCCACTTTAAGTAATCCCTAGGCCATCGGAGTTCTGTGGTTAGTAAGAGATTAAGGTGAGTGGGAAGGGAAAGTTGAGAATCCCAATTGTTACTGAAATATTTGGCTTGAGAAAAGTTGTCATTGGCCCATTTCCTTTGGAGTTGTGAAACCGTACACATAACGAGTCCATGAGGGACAATTAAAACAGTGGTTTTCAAACTCTTTCTTCCCACCCACATCCCACCTTAAGCAATCCCTTTCTAATCACAGAGCACTGATGGCATAGGGATTACTTAAAGTGGGATGTGAGTGGAAAGAAAAAGGTTGAGAACCCCTGAGTCAGAGTATCAAGGGATATGGGGAAAAGGCCGGAAATTGGAACTTTATGTAAGAATGGTTTAGTTCACGGTGGATTGTGCAGCAGATTAAATGGGCCGAATAACCTACTTCTGTTCCTCGTGTTGTGATCAAACTGCTGGAGGGGAGCAGAATCTATGAGGTGGGGGTGTAGTGTGAGACCTTCCATTAGGGTAACTTTTCTCTTTACTGAATACCCAGTCCTACAAATGCCCAAAAAGCGATCGCTTACATTCTGCAGGGATTCTTTCTGATCAATATTATTCTTGATTAGATTTTTATGTCCTCGTTATCTTCAGATGCTCCAGACAGATTGCTACAATTAAAAAGCCATCACCAGCCTCTCGCAGCCACTTGTATCATTTAGTGTCCATTGGCTCAACCCTATCACAGGTATATCTTCTGTTCCCCTCAGTTGCAACTTGTCTAATGTTTCCAAGCAGCATGGAAGATGATCAGAGCTTACAGGGTGATACAGGACAGATAGAAGAGTGGGCTGAAAGATGGCAGATGGAGTTTAATGCTGATAAATGTGAGGTGCTACATTTTGATAGGATTAATCAAAATAGGAGATACACGTGAAATGGTGGACAATTGAGGAGTGCAATGGAACAAAGGGATTTAGGAGTCAGGGAACATAATTCTATGAAGGTTGAATCACGTGGATAGGGTGGTGAAGAAGGCATTTAGTATGTGGGTTTCATAAATCAGAGTAGAGAACACAGGAGTTGGGATGTCATGTTGAAATTGTCTAAGTCTTTGGTGAAGCCAAATTTGGAATATTGTGTCCAGTTTTGGTGGCCGAATTACAGGAAGAATATAACCAGTATAGAGAGAGTGTAGAGGAGGTTTATGAGAATGTTGCCGGGGTTTCAGGGTTTGAATTACAGGGAAAGGTTGAGCAGGCTGGGACTTTATTCCCTGGGCATAGAAAGTTGAGGGGTGATTTGATAGAGGTTTTCAAAATTATAAGGGGGGCAAATAGAGTCAACGTGGACAGGATTTTTCCACTGAGAGTGGGGGAGATTCAAACAAGAGGGCACGGATTAAGAGTGAAAGTGGAGAATTTTAAGGGAAACGGGGAATTTCTTCACACAGAGGGAGGTGGGGGTGTGAAATGAACTTCCAGGAGAGGTGGTAGAAGCAAGAGCGATGTTAATATTCAAGGAAAAGTTGGATAGGTATATGGATGGGAGAGGTGTGGAGGGGTATAGGGTGAATGCGGGCCAGTGGGATTAGGTGGGAGAAAATATTCAGCACGGACTAGAAGGGCGAATTTTGACAGGTACATGGATGGGAGGGGTATGGAGGGCTATGGACTGGGTGCAGGTCAGTAGAACTAGGCAAAATAAAAAGTTTGACATAGACTAGAAGAGCTGAAAAGTCCTGTTTCTGTGCTGTAATGTTCTATAGCCTATGTTGGCATCCACGAGAGTTGTCTGATTCATACCTTACATTTCAGAGGTTCTCAACCTTTTTCTTTCCACTCACATCCCACTTTAAGTCATCCCTGTGCCATTGGTGCTCTGTGATTAGAAAGGGATTGCTTATGGTGAGATGTGAGTGGGAAGGGAAGGTTTCTGAGGCCTGTAATTCAGTGCATGAGGCCTGTTTCTGAGATGTAAATGGTTATATGCAGATCACTAATCTCAAATGTTCATTCCCTCTCTCTGGAAGTGCTGAGTGATTCCAGCAGCTACAGTTTATTTTACTTTGCAAGTTAGTTACGCATACATTTTCTCCAAAACACAAAGCTATAAACGATGAGGAAGGGGTAGGTAGTTATATCTTCTTCAGGATGTAGGTAAAAAGCAGGCAGGTGCCTAAATTAAAAGGAAGTGCGGGGAGTGTAGTGGAGATCAATGGACAATTGGAGATGAGGACGGGGAGAGAGGAAAGTTGAGAATTGATTGGGGGAGGAGTGCTTACATAGGAACGTAAGGAACAGGAGCAGGAGTCGGCCATCCAGCCTGTCGAGCCTGCTCCGCCATTCAATGTGATCATGGTTGACCCGATCATGGACACAACCCCACCCACATGCTGTTTCCCCATATCCCTTAATCCCTTTTTTATGGCTTGGATGGCTCTGTGAATGCGAATAGCGCTCTGACGGCCCAACTGACTGCACGGTTACACCTCACAGCTGTCAGAGCTTTGGATAATATGATCTTCACAAACACAGACTCATAATTAGGTTAATTTGTCAAAATGACTCCCCCGCCCCATTCTCCTCACACCATCTGCTCCCACACGCCACTCCCATGGGTAACGCGACAGTGGAGAGAGGGCTGTCAGGCAGAAGGCCAGGGGGCTGTCACCAGTGCAGTTCCCGCGATATGACCCTCCAGTTTGGAGGGTTAACTCGCATGTACTCGGCAGTGTGGAAAGGCCTAGAACTGACAGACCGAGAGTGAAGGACATATAGGGAAAGACAGGAGGGCTAACGGAACCCAGATAAGTCAATGGCCATATGGTTGGAGGGTGCCCAGATGGAAAATGAGGTGTTGTTCCTCCAGTCTGTGAGATAGTCTCAGTCTGGCTGTGCACGAGACCATGGACAGACATGTCAGTGTGGGAATGGAATGGGGAATTAAAGTCCGGGCAATATCCTAGTAAATCTTCTTTGCACTCATTCAATCCTATTGATATCTTTCCTGTAGTTCGGTGACCAAAACTACACAATCCTCCAAATTCAGCCTCACCAATGTCTTATACAACTTTACCATAACATCCCAACTCCTGTACTCAATTCTTTGATTTATGAAGGCCAATGTGGCAAAAGCTCTCTTTATGACCCTATCTTCCTGTGATGCCACTTTCAGGGAATTATACAACTGTATACCCAGGTCCCTCTGTTCTATTGCACTCCTCAGTACTCGACCATTTACAATGCATGTCCTTTCTTGGTTTGGCCTTCCAAAAAGGCAGCACGGTTGGCGTAGTGGTTAGTGCAATGCCTTTTACAGCGCCCGCGATCTGGACTGGGGTTCGAATCCCGCAAGGAGTTTTTGTACATTCTCCCCGTGTCCGCTTGGGCTTTCCCCAGGGGTCTGGTTTCCTCCCACTGTTTGAAACGTACCAGGGGTGTAGGTTAATGGGGTGTAAATTGGGTGGCACAGACACATGGGCCGAATTGGCCTTCGATGTGTGTCTAAATTTTTTTTAAAATGTGCAACACCTCACCTCACACTTGTCGGCATTAAATTCCGTCTGCCATTTTGCAGCCCATTTTTTCAGCTGCTTCAGATTCTTCAAGCTTTGAAAGCCTTCCTCACTGTCCACTACACCACCAGAGGAACACAGAGTGATCTTGGAATAATGGTTCATCATTCTTTGAAGGTGGAGTCTCATGT
The DNA here is from genome assembly GCF_036971445.1 of Narcine bancroftii. Lineage (NCBI taxonomy): Eukaryota > Metazoa > Chordata > Chondrichthyes > Torpediniformes > Narcinidae > Narcine > Narcine bancroftii. The sequence goes on from NC_091475.1 coordinate 210,686,937, forward strand.
AGATAGGGTGGTGAAGAAGGCTTTTGGTAGACTGGGCTTTATAAATCAAAGCACAGAATATAGGAGCAGGGAGGTGATGTTAAGACTTTTCAAGGCTTTGGTGAGGCCAAGTTTGGAATATTGTGTGCAGTTCTGGTCTCCAAATTATAGGAAGGATATCAATAAGGTAGAGAAGGGGCAGAGAAGATTTACTCAAATGTTGCCTGGATTGCAGTATCTAGAATACAAAGAAAGATTGAGTAGACTGAGTCTTTATTCTTTGGGGCATAGAAAGTTGAGGGGGGATTTGATAGAGGCATTTAAAATTATGAGGGGGATAGATAGAGTAGAAGTGAATAGGCTCTTCCCCTTGAGGGAAGGGGAGATTGGAACGAGGGGTCATAAGTTAAAGGTTAGGGGGCAAAAGTTTAGAAGTAACATGAGGGGAAACTTCTTCACTCAGAGAGTGGTGGCAGCAGGGTCAATTTTGTCATTTAAGAGGAGGTTGGATGAGTGCAGGGATGTGAGGGGGTTGGAGGGTTATGGACAGGGAGCGGGTTGGTGGGACTAGAGGAGATCACTAAATCGGTGCGGACTAGAGGGGCCGAGATGGCCTGTTTCCGTACTGTGATTGTTATATGGTTATACATTCCGCAGGACAAAGAACCTCAGGGTTATACGTGATGCCCTGTATAAATCTGAACTCACGGATCCAATTTACCACATTGTCATACAGATCCCACGGCCGTTATTGTGAGAGAATCTCCCGTGGCAGGGGAGCGTTTGGGATGTCAGCTGTGGAGAAGGAGGAGGAGAAGGATCCGGTGGACCAGATGATCTCACGGACAGGCTGCGCCCGCTTCCACCATGCTGTGCAGGACTGCATGGCCGAGCACCAGGACTGGCGCCGGTGCCAGGAGCCCGTGCGGGAGTTCAAGCAATGCATGGCAGAGCACCAGAGGGAGCGAGGGCTCCCTAGCGGCCGCCACAATCCAAACCCAGCCTCCACATGAGAGCTAGCAGTCTCTGCCTGCGAGCAGGGGCGTGACGGGGCGGGACGGGACCCCTGCCAACCAGTGGGGACTTGAATCCCCAGGACGCCATTAAGACCTCGTTCTCTTGTCCACAACCACAGCAACCTCCTGCAGCTTATTTAACTTGAACTGTGATGCAATGAAGGAGATAGTCACATGCACTGAATTACAGAGAGAAACTTTGATGTACGTGGTATTCAGGCACGTCAATTCATGCAGAAAGCATTAGAAAATAAACACATCATGACAACAGTTCAGGGAGTCATGTTGCAATGAGTCAATTCATGCAGGGAAGATAGAAAATACAGTTTAAAAACAGTGCAAAGGCATTTTTTTTTGCCAGTATAAGATCTCTGGGAAACAATATTCCAGCACAATCCAGAACCTTCAGCCCATGATGTTGCTCCAACTTATGGAACCGACTCCAACTCAAGTCAGGTTTATTGACATCTGATTGTACAAGTACAACACGACAAAACAGCGTTCTCCGGTCCTCGGTGCAAAACACGCAGACACACAACCAGACATAACACACATGCAGACAAATATTACACAGGCAGGGCAAGTATTTCATCTATACAAATAAATAAATATTGTTTTGTACTAATGAGATTCTCAGATGGTATGGGCAGTTCATGAGATCACAAGAAAAAGGGACAGAAGCAGGCCATTTGGCCCATTGTGTCTTCTCCGTGAAACCTCCCTGAGCTTAACTATTCTTACGTCTAGTTCCTTTGGTCGATCAGCGTTCTCACTGCCCTGTGGGAAGAAGCTGTTCCTCAGCCTGGCGGTGCTGGCTCTGATCCTCCTGTATCTCTTTCCCGACAGGAGTAGCTGAAAAATCTGTGTGCGGTAGATCATGTCGATGTGGGGGGAGGGAGACGCCAGTGATCCTCTCTGCCACTCTTCCGGTCCTGTGGATTGACCTGATTAATTTCTCTGCAGCAACCGTACCCACACTGTGATGCAGCCGGCCAGGACGCTCTCGATAGAGCTCCTGTAGACGGTAGCTGGTAGCCTTGCCACCAGCCATATCAATCTCACCCTTCTCTACCCCAAATCCATAATCCTCTATTTTTTTTCCATGAACATGTCCTTCTAAGTCCTTTAAATGTCCTTATTGCACCCCTGAAATGCATTCCAGGCACTCACTATCGGTGTAAAACACGAAACCCTGACGTATCCCCTGAACGTTCTTCCTCACACTTTAAACAGATTTCCTCTGGGATTGGAAAAAGGTGCTGGCTGTCCACCCTATCCTCAGAGGGGACATCCCAGAGGGCAAATAAATAGCAAAGAAACAAGTCGCTGGAGGAACTCAGGGCGTCGGGCAGCTCCTCTGGGGGATGGGGGAGACAGAGAGTCATCAATTCGGCTCTAAAAACCCACATCAGGACGCCAACCGGCTCCACGGTCTCTGCCCAATGTGTTGGGCCCTGGGAAGGGAAGGTTGAGAATCGCTGCTCTCGACCCAATTGTTACTGAAATATTTGGCTTGAAAAAAATGGTCATTGGTCCATTTCCTTTGGAGTTCTGAAACCATGCACATAACGAGTCCATGAGGGACGATTAAAACAGTGGTTTTTCAACCTTTTTCTTTCCACCCGCATCCCACCTTAAGCAAATCCTTACTAATCACAGAGCACCGATGGCATAAGGATTAGTTAAAGTGGGATGTGAGTGGAAAGAAAAAGGTTGAGAACCACTGATCCAGAGGGTGGTGAATCTGTGGAATTTGTTGAGGCCGAGATTGGCAGGTAGGTTTGTGATTAGCCAGGGCATCAAAGGTTATGGGGAGAAGGCCGGGCAATGGGGCTGAGTGAGAAAAATGGATCAGCTCATGATTGAAATGGCGGGGGCAGACTCGATGAGCTGAATGGCCTATTTCTGTTTCCGTGTCTTATAGTTTTTAGATCTTTCCCCATTCACCTTAAAAGGATGCACAAAAGTTTTAGACTCTCCTAGACTGGAACCATCCTAATTTTATTTCCTGTGATGAAGGGCACCCTTTCAGCCTCCAAGAAAGTCCCAGCCTGGGCGCCAGGGTTAGTTCCATGCTATTAGAGCGCCAGAGACCCGGTGCTGTCTGCAAGGAGTTTTTCTGACCAACTCTGCCTGAGTTTTCTCAGGTTTCCTCCCACCCTCCAAAGACTTATGGGGTGGGGTGCGGGTGGGGGGTGTTTGAAGGTTAATAGGGAGTAATTGGGTGGTGCGGTCTCATGGGCCAGAAGGGCTTGTTTCATTACTGTATCTCTAACTTAACAATTAGCAAATTCAGCTCAACATTGGGAGACAGAGGAAACAGAACACAAACTCTGACTGCAAAATCACTGATTTAAAAAAAGGATGTTGTTATTGCAATTCGTGGCACACTTTTGAAACTAGTTGTGGATACAGTGGTTATAAACCACAATTATCCCTTTAGTTATTTTTTTTACATATGAACGGGAGTGGATTTGAGTGGACACTGCGGAGTTGGGGAGCTCACCCGACCGACGTATGGAGCTTCAGAGGGTCGAGAGGATGAACCGCTGCATTGTTAAAGGTGAGCGATTCTTCGGCTCGTTGGCAGCATTGTCGGAAGCGCCTACCGTCATCGGGCTGTGGCAGAGTCGGAGGAGGCATCTGATGTGGCGGGGCGCTGAGGAGGTCAGGAGAGACGCGCCTAGGCCTCAGGGACCAACGGAGGGCTTGAGGCTGTGATGTCTGGGCCTCACGGGAAGGAGGGCTCGGGCTGCGGGAACTTATGACCAGATTTCCCTGCCGCTGGCGGACTTAACATCTGTGAGGGGGTTGGAAACCTGGCCCTGTTCAAGGCTGCACAAACAGAGCCTGCAGGCTCGGGGAATGTTCTTCACTCATAACTGGCGGGTTTTTATAACATTGAGCTGTAACCTGTCTCCTTGTACCATTGTCTGGTTTCTGAAAATTGATCGTACATCGTATTGTTAGACAATTTTTGTACTGGGTCGGGGGAACGTTATCTCAGTTTTAATACGGTAATGGTATTAATGGCAACAAAATAAATGATACCTGATACCAAGGTGCAAAACACACACAGAGCTATAACTAAAAGCCACCATTATCATGGCAAAAACCTACGAGAAGCAGCAATCATGAGCCCCCTCACCCCCCGTTACTGAGTATCATATCAAATTAAAACATGATTTTCACCATTAACTACACATGTGACACCCCTGGGGGGCCCAAAGTTCCTAGAACCTGGCCACCATCCCCTCGGGCACTGCGTGTTCCTGCTCCCCACACTGCATGGGCCTAGACGTCAACCTGAAAGACGGGCAGGCAGTCAGCTTGCCCCCGTCTCCCTCGACTGCCCGCCTCCTGGTCCTGTGAATGGCCAGTTTGGCCAACCCCAACAGCAACCCCCCCCAAGGAGATCTTCTGGGGGGCCTGATCCCCACCCGTGCTCCGGGAAGCCGTAGATCAGAAGCGTGGGGGCTAAAGTGCAACCAGAATTGGATATAGGTGGGCGTAGAGAGGCTACAACCTCACGCACTCCACAAAAATGTGGGGACACCATCTCCTCCCAGCTGCAGAAGTGACCGGCAGCTGGGGTGGCGGTGAACCAACTCAGGAAGTGGTTATACGGCACTACTCGGTGCAGCACGCTCCACCCCAGGGCCCGATGTAAAGGGGAGGAGGACTCCTGCGTACAGGGACGTCCACCGGGGGGACCCCCCTCACCGCCAGGCAGTAAAACCAACTGCCACTGCGGGTCCGGACAAGGAAATGCAGGAGCACACCCAGAATGGCACAGCGCCAATCACCGCGAGGCGGCTCACCTTGTGCCAGACCGGCTCCTGCAGAAACCCTTCGGGCTTTGGGTCTGGCGAGCACCGCCGGCTGAACGGGGTTCAGTGCAGCTGGGACTGCTCCACTTCCTGGAGCAAACTACCCACCTTTTCCCCGACACCCATCACTGTGGGACAGGGACCACCGTCTCCAACAGACACCACGCCCCAGACCTGCATCAGTGCATCTGTACCGTAGCGGCACGGCTGATTTTTACTCTCTGATCCTCAATTGATCACTGGGTCGTGCTTTCCTTTTTTATATATCTTTATTTTTCACACTATGAAGCATATCAACCAAAATATCACCATATAACCATTTACGGAGCAGAAACAGGCCCTGTTGGCCTTTCGAGTCCACACCGGTTCACTGATTTTGTCTGTCCTCACCCAGGCACCCGTTGTGAAACTACTAGCAGGCGCAGTTTGTTTCCGGTTTTTTAGTTTGACTCAATCGTGCACTCATTGGGAAACACCTTGCAGGTGCAGTTTGTTACCGGTTCATTTGACTCGGTCGTGAACTCGTTGTGAAACTCCTAGCATGTACAAACGTTCCTCATTAAATTTACACAGTGGTCTTTTCTCTTTTTTTCCCCCCTTTCCCTCCCTCCCCTCTACCCACCCCCTCCAAAACCAATAAATATTCAACATATACAATACAATAAAACCATTAAACAACATCATCACACAATGAAAAATAAACAAGAAAATTGTGTCATCCACTTTTACACACTGGGTCAGTTCATTTTGTCTTCTTCTCATTTTAGTGGGTGGAGGTCCGCGGTAGGCCCTCTCTGTTGTGTTCCATGTACGGTTCCCAAATTTGTTCAAACATTGTGACTTTATTTTTTTTAATTATATGTAATTTTTTCAAATAGAATACATTTATTCATTTCCATGTACCATTGCGTATACTCAGGCTCTCTTCCATTTTCCAAGTTGACATTATACATTTTTTTGCTACAGCTAAGGCTATCGTAATAAATCTTTTTTGCGCTTTATCCAATTGGAGGCCTAATTCTTTACTTCTTATGTTACTTAAAAGAAAGATCTCTGGATTTTTTGGTATTTTTTTTGTAATTTTATTTAGTATCTGATTTAATTCTTCCCAAAACGTATCCACTTTCTCACATCCCCATGTTGCATGTCCTGTTGTTCCCATTTCCTTCTTACAGCGAAAACATCTGTCTGATACTGTTGGGTCCCATTTATTTAACTTTTGAGGTGTAATGTATAGCCTGTGTAACCAATTATATTGTATCATGCGTAACCTCGTGTTTATTGTATTTCTCATCATTCCAGAGCATAGCTTTTCCCATGTTTCATTTTTTATCTTTATATTTAGATCCTTTTCCCACTTTTGTTTAGGTTTGTAGTTTATTTCATCATTTTTCTTATCTTGCAGCTTAATGTACATGTTGGTTATAAATCTTTTAATTATCATTTTGTCTGTAATCACATATTCAAAGCTGCTTCCTTCTGGTAACCTCAGACTGCTTCCCAATTTGTCCTTCAAGTAGGTTTTCAGTTGGTGGTATGCAAACATTGTACCGTGAGTTATTCCATATTTGTACTTCATTTGTTCAAAAGAAAATAAATTATTTCCCAAAAAACAATTTTCTATTCTTTTGATTCCTTTTCTCTCCCATTCTCTAAAGGAAAGGTTATCTATTGTGAAAGGGATTCGTTGATTTTGCATCAATCATAATTTTGGTATTTGATCATTCATTTTTTTTTCCTTTCTACGTGAATCTTCTTCCATGTATTAAGTAAATGATGCAATACTGGTGAGCTTTTATATTGCACCAGCTTTTCATCCCACTTATAAAGTATATGTTCTGGTACCTTCTCCCCTATTTTATTAGTTCTATCTCAGTCCATAAGAACATAGGAACATAGGATGTAGGAACAGGAGTCGGCCAAAAATGGCCCATTGAGCCTGCTCCGCCATTCAATACGATCATGGCTGATCTCATTTATGACCTAACTCCACCTACCTGCCTTCTCCCCATATCCCCTAATTCCTCTATCATGTAAAAATTTATCTAACCGAATTTTAAATATCTTTAATGAGGCAGCCTCAACCACTTCCCTGGTTAGAGAATTCCAAACATTCACTACTCTCTGGGAGAAACTATTTTTCCTCATCTCTGTCCTAAATCTACTCCCCCGAATCTTGAGACTGTGTCCTCTCGTTTTAGTTTCCCCGGCCAGCTCAAAAAACCTTCCTACATCTATCTTATCCATACCCTTCATAATCCTATATGTTTCTATAAGATCTCCTCTCATTCTTCTGAACTCAAGCGAATACAATCCTAGACGATTTAATCTTTCATCATAAGTCAACCGCTTCATCCCAGGGACCAACCTAGTGAACCTCCTCTGGACCGTCTCCAAAGCCAGTATATCCTTCTTCAAATATGGACACAGTACTCCAGGTGCGGTCTCACCAGTACCTTATACAGTTGCAACATCACCTCCCGACTCCTGAATTCAATTCCTCTAGCAATGAAGGCCCACATTCCATTTGCCTTCTTAATAACCTGCTGCACCTGCAATCTAACTTTTTGAGATTCATGCACAAGCCCTCCCAAGTCCCTCTGCACAACAGCATGCTGTAGTTTTTCACCCTTTAAATAATATTCAGCTCTTTTATTTTTCTTGCCAAAGTGGATAACCTCACACTGACTAACATTGTACTCCATCTGCCAGCCCTTTGCCCACTCATCCAGCTTAACTCTATCCCTCTACAGACTCTCCACATCCTCATTACAATTTGCTCTTCCACTCAATTTGGTGTCGTCCGCAAACTTGGCTGCACCACATTTTGTCCCCTCCTCCAAGTCATCAATGTAAATGATGAACAGTTGTGGGCCTAACACCGACCCCTGTGGCACCCCACTTACCACTCTCTGCCAACCTGAAAAACTCCCATTTATCCCGACTCTCTGCCTCCTGTCAGACAACCAATTTTCAATCCAGGCCAATAGACTTCCCCGGACTCCACTTTCCTGTAATTTACTGATAAGTCTCTTGTGCGGCACCTTATCAAATGCTTTCTGGAAATCCAAATATACAACATCAACCTGTTCCCCTCTATCCACTGCACCCATTATATCCTCAAAGAATCCTAACAAATTTATCAAACAAGATCTTCCCTTTCTAAAACCTTGCTCCGTCTGCCTGATTGAACCCTTACATTCCAAAAGTTTCACAATTTCATCTTTAATGGCGGCTTCAAGCATTTTTTCCAACTACAGACGTCAAGCTAATTGGCCGATAATTTCCAGTCTTCTGCCTACATCCCTGCTTAAAAAGTGGCGTGACATTTGCTGTCTTCCAGTCTGCCGGGACCTGCCCAGAATCCAAGGAATTTTGGTCTATGACCACCAATGCATCAACTATAACTTCTGCCATTTCCTTCAGAACCCTTGGATGTATATCATCAGGTCCAGGTGATTTGTCTGGCTTTAGTTTCTCCATCACTACTTCCTTTGTAACAACTATTTTATCAAGGCCCTCCCCAACATTCGCATCCTTAACTCCGCACTTGGGCATGCTGGACGTGTCTTCCATCGTGAAGACTGACACAAAATATTTATTCAATGCCTCGGCCATTTCCTCATGTTTTGCTACCAGTTTTCCTTTCTCATCCTCCAAGGGTCCTATGTTAACTCTGGCCACCCTCTTCCGTTTTATATATTTATAAAATTTTTTGCTTTCTGTTTTTCTATTTTGTGCCAATTGACTTTCATAATCCTTTTTCCCCATTTCTTATTACCCGCTTTGTAACCCCTTGTTGTCTCTTAAAGTTTTCCCAACCTTCCAGTTTCCCACTGCTCTTTGCAGCTTTGTACACCTGCACCTTCAATTTTATACTCTCATTCATTTCCTTTGTTAACCACAGTTGATTTTTCCCTCCCTTGCTGCCCTTTTTCCTGACCAGAATATATTTTTGTTGAGCATTACAAAATATTCCTTTCTTCCACTGTTCCTCAACTGTTTCCTCAATGAGCCTGTGCTCCCAGTCCCCTCTGCCCAATTCCTCCCTCATCCTATGGTAGTCACCCCTATTGAAGCCTAATATATTAGTTTTAGATCTAATTATTTCCCCTTCCATCTGAATGAGAAATTCAGTCATACTATGATCGCTATTTCCCAGATGCTCTCTTACTCTACCTATCTCATTGCACAACACTAGATCCAGGAGAGCATTTTCTCTTGTGGGTTCCTTAACATGCTGCTCAAGAAAGCTATCGCGGATGCATTCTATATGAAACCAGTCCAGTCTGATTTTTCCCTTGTCTGGTAAAAATCTGATAAATACCTTAATTGTGCAGCTCTATAATAATTTTTAAACTTTGGTAACTGCAAACCACCTTGGTTATACCTCTCTGTTAATTTATCTAACGCTACCCTCGGTTTCCCCCCTTTCCACAAGAATTTCCTTATTATTCTCTTTAGTTCATTAAAGAATTTCTCTGTTAAGGGAGTTGGCAACGATTGAAATAAGTATGTCTCCTTGGGGAGACTTTCATTTTAATGCAATTTACCTTCCCTATCAACGATAACGGTAATTCTTTCCAATGTTCTAAGTCTTCCTGCAATTTCTTTATTTGTGGCTGATAATTTAATTTGTACAGGTGGCTTAAGTTATTATCTAACCTAATACCTAGGTATCGGATTGTTTGTGTTTGCCGTTTAAATGGTGATTCTTTGTAAAATTCTGTATAATCCGCATTACTCATTGATATCACTTCACTTTTATTTGCGTTGATCTTGTACCCCGATATTTCTCCATATTCCTTCAATTTCGTATGTAATTCTTTTACTGATACCTCTGGTTCTGTTAGATATACTATGATGTCATCTGAAAATAAACTGATTTTATACTCCTCCTTTATTTTTATCCCTTTTATTTTATTTTCTATTCTAATTGATTCTACCAAAGGTTCTATTGCTAAGGTGAACAATGAGGGGGATAGTGGATCGTGCTTTCCTGAAGTCAACTGTCAGCTCCTTAGTTTTGGAGACATTGAGTGTGAGTTTGTTGTTGGTGCACTGTTCAGCCAAGTTTTCAATCACCAACCCCCCCACGCTGACTCATCATCAACCATGACCTCCCCTCCCTTCTCCCACCAACTCTTGATTTACCTGATTCTGGATGGAAGGTGCAGACCTGAAATGTTTATGTCCGAGGATGCTGTGTGACCTGCTGAGTTTCTCCAGCATGTTTCGGTGTCGCATTCGACCCCAGCATCGGCAGCCATTCTCGTTCGAGCCCATTGAGCTGCTTCACTGCAAAGTCTCTTCGAGGAATATCTACCCTGAAGAGGCCCTCCTCCTCCTCCTTTCTCTGAAGAGTGCCCTGTAAGAGTCTCACTCTGCTAACCCTGCCGCTCTCAACCTTCCTCAAACCCTCCCACCTCCGAATTCAGCCTCCATTCCCTGACAAGGGACCAAGGCACACCATGTCGCTCTTTGGTGCTGAAGGAGTGTGGAGTGGTGAAAATCTAGCTCGTGAGGTTGAGCCAGACCCAGACCCTCCCATGGAGTGCATGTCCCCAGAACATCCCTTGGTTCTCCGTCGGGGGAGTGTCACTGCGTGAGGCAGGAGAGAGAAGAGAGATGATCTCTGCCTGCTGTAGAGGACCCAACCCTGGAACAGATCGTAGAACCACCAAGAATCTGTTTCACAATCTGCATGCCTCAAAGTTAACATATTAGACTAGTACAGAGTGCTCCACTACTCCCTAATTAAGGCCCAGGGTTAAAATGTGGTTTTGCAATTTTATTCATTAATGTCGATCAATGTGGAAATGGCAAGGATTTCCACATCTTTATATCTGATATAATTGAACAATAGTAAAACAACTCTCCGCAACGTCCCATCACACACTCCCAGGGTCAGACACGGAGTGAAGCTCCCTCCAAACCGTCCCATCACACACTCCGGGGTCAGACACAGAGTGAAGCTCACTCCACACCGTCCCATCACTCACTCCCAGGGTCAGACACGGAGTGAAGCTCCCTCCAAACCGTCCCATCACACACTCCGGGGTCAGACACAGAGTGAAGCTTCCTCCACACCGTCCCATCACACACTCGGGGTCAGTCACAGAGTGAATCTCCCTTCACACCGTCCCATCACACACTCCCAGGGTCAGACACAGAGTGAAGCTCCCTCCACACCGTCCCATCACACACTCCCGGGGTCAGACACAGAGTGAAGATTCCTCCACACCGTCCCATCACACACTCCCAGGGTCAAACACAGAGTGAAGCTCCCTCCACACCGTCCCATCACACACTCCCGGGGTCAGACACAGAGTGAACCTTCTTCCACTTCGTCCCATCACACACTCGGGGTCAGTCACAGAGTGAAGCTCCCTCCACACCGTCCCATCACACACTCCCGGGGTCAGACACAGAGTGAAGCTCCCTCCACACCGTCCCATCACACACTCCCAGGGTCAGACACAGAGTGAAGTTTCCTCCACACTGTCCCATCACACACTCCCAGGGTCAGACACAGAGTGAATCTCCCTCCGCACCGACCCATCACACACTCCCAGGGTCAGACACAGAGTGAAGCTTCCTCCACACTGTCCCATCACACACTCCCAGGGTCAGACACAGAGTGAATCTCCCTCCACACCGTCCCATCACACACTCCTGTGGTCAGACACAGAGTGAAGCTCCCTCCACACCATCCCATCACACACTACCGGGGTCAGACACGGAGTGAAGCTCCCTCTGCACCGTCCCATCACACATTCCTGAGGTCAGACACAGAGTGAAGCTCCCTCCACACCGTCCCATCACACACTCCAAGGATCAAACATAGAGTGGGGTTGGGGGGGGGGAAATCTCATTGAAACATTTTGCATGTTGAAAGGTGTGGACGAAGTGGATGTCGAAAGGTTGTTTCCCATGGTGGGAGAGTCCAGGACAAGAGGGCACAACTTCAGGATCGAAGGACATCCACTTAGAACAGAGATGTGGAGGAATTTCTTCAGCCAAAGGGAGGTGAATCTTTGGAATTTGTTGCCACGGGCGGACATGGAGGCCAGGTCATTGGGGCAGAGATTGACAGGTTCATGATTAGCCAGGGCATCAAAGGTTTCAGGGAGAAAGCCGGGCAGTGTGGCTGAGTGGGGGAAATGGATCAGCTCATGATTGAATGGCATGGCAGACTTAATGGGCTGAATAGCCTTTTTCATAGTTATCTGATCCACAGTTTCCAGAATTTTCAGACTTTCTGTGGATTAATTCCCTGGATTGCCCTGGATATTCGGGGAGGGATTGGGACCTCTAGAACAGGGGATTGAGACCTGCCAAGAGGCGGGGCAGGAACTAGCACAATCTTCTGTTCACAGCCAAAGAGTTTCAGACTCAAAAGAATGCAGAGTACTTTTTTAATATTACAAGGAAGAGGAGATTACAAATACTGGCAGCTGTTTTGCGTCCCAGTTGCGACCAGGAGCAGAGACCAGGGGGGGGAATTCATCGGTCGTTCTGCTGTGGCGAATTTGCGCCATCTTCATTTTCGCCACTGTCGTCTTTCAGACCCTTCAGCCTCTGGCGAGCAAAGTCCTCGAAGACAATGTCGTCGTCGCTGCAAAAAAAAAAGGCAGAACAACGGGGTCAATGGAGGAGGAGGCTGCTCGGCCCTTCCTGTCCCCTCTGGCCGATTTGACTGACTTGGGCTGAGCCCATGTCCCTGCTCTCTGTTGAGAGGCTGCAGGGCAGAGTCAAAACCTGGCAGATTTAAAAGCAGAGGTTTGGGGGACATTACGGAAAGGGACCCTTCAACAGAACTGAAGATAGACACACGGCTGGTCAAATTGGGGATCTCATGGTGAGCTAACTTACAGAAGCATTCTTCATCCTGGTACTGTTCTGCCAACATAGATTATCCAAATTTCCCCAGCTTCTACAACATTAGAACCATAGAACATTACAGGCAGAAACAGGCCCTTTGGTGTACTATTTTTCTGCCCAGTTCCGCTGACCTACACCCCCATCCATGGGACTGTACAAATTCTTCTTAAATGCATTCACCACTTCAGCTGTCAGCTCGTTCCGCACCTCCCACCACTCTCTGGTTGAAGAAGTTCCCCATCATGTTCCCCTTCAAAGGGTCCCATTATTGTCACGTGATAGTACATTTAGAATGTAACATACATGAAATACTTTTTGTCCACTGTAAGGGCGGACAGAGAGTCTCCACTTTGTCCAGCGCCCCCTTACAGAGATGAGGCCCCAGCGAGCAACAAATTCACAACCGCTGGTTTACAAGGCCAGTGCTCGAACCACTGACCTATCGGAGCTTCCGTGAGCAAAGATTAAGGGAGCTAGGGCTTTACGCTTTGGTGGGAAGTTTAAGGGAGATATTAGAGGGTTTTTTACCCAGAGAGTGTGTGGAGTGCACGACCTGGGTCGGTGATGGAGGCAGGTCCATTGGTGAATTTCAAGAGACTATTAGACAAGCCTGTGAATTAATTTAAAGTGGAGGGTGATGTGGGAGACGGGGTGTAAAGGTTGGCTCAACACTGTGGGCTGAAGGGCCTGTTCTGTTCTATTGTTAACCCATGTCCCCTAGTCACACCAAACAAACCTTGTCCTCCACAAAGTGTGGGGAATACTTGCCAGCATTGGACGGTGTATCGGTTGTCAAAGCCAGCAGGCTGAGGTGGGCAGCAATGCAAAACTTAGGTCAGGTTTTACGCATTACGGTCGGCCCATCTCAGGAAGGATGGGGGTGGGGGGGGGGGGTGGGTGGGTGGTGCTTGGGAAAGAGTTTACCAGGATGCAGCCTGGTTGAGAGGACATGAGGGATGGGGAGGCTGGACAAGCTTGGCATCGTTTGCGCTCGATATGGGTCGGCACAGCATCGAGGGCCGAAGGGCCTTACTATGCTGTAGTGTTCTGTGTTGAAAGCCGGCGCTCTACCCAATTGATCCGCTATAGTTTAAGGTTATTCTCCTGGCAATTTGATTGGCACCTGCAAACGCACTAATCATACATGTGGCAGGAAGGATGCATAGAATGTTACACACAGTACAGGCCCTTCGGCCCACCATGTTGTGCTGACTTATATAAACCTACTCAACAAACTCAACCTTCACACCCATAACCCTCTATTTTGCTTGCATTCTTGTGCTTGCCACCACCACCCCCTGGCAAGGCATTCCAGGTACCCACAACTCTCTGTGTAAAACATAACTTACCTCTGACATCTCCCCTAAAAACTTCCCTCCCTCAACTTTGTACATGTGTCTTCTGCTGCTACTCCCACCTTGGGGTGAAAAAGGCACTGACTGTCCACCCATTCCATGACTCCCATAATTTTTAGACTTCTATTAAGTCACCTCTCATCCTTTGTCACATGAACAGGAAATGTTCAGAGGGCTTTTATCTATTTGGTGAACGGGCGGCGCGGTTGGCATGGCAGTTAACGCAACGCCTTTACAGTGCCAATCATCGAGACTAGGATTCGAATCCCATGCTGTCTGTAAGGAGTTTGTACATTCTCCCCGTATCTCCGTGGGTTTTCTACGGTGTCTCCAGTTTCCTCCCACTGTTCTAAATGTACCAGGGATTGTAGATTAATTGGGCAGCATGGATTCATGGGCTGAATGGCCTGTTACCGTGCTGTATATCTAAAAAAATTTTAAAAATCTGGGCCTCAAACTCAGGTAGCCGGGACAAGGTCAGGAAGCCAACTCAGATCAGCATGGGGGAGCTGGGCCAAAGGGCCTGTTTGCCTGCTACACAACTCCTTGGCTCTACCACCAAGTCCAGGAGGTGTCGGAGGCTGAGGGACTCGTAGAGGTGGCGGGGGGGGGGGAGTCCTGGGGAGAGTAAGCAGAGGCAAACAGGCCGACAGAGCACAATCTGAACCTTACTTGGTGTCGAATTCAATCAGATTGGTGTCGATGGGGTCCTCGTTCTCTGTCGCTGTAAAGAAGATTCACAGATCAGAAGGTCATTGGTGAGACATGCACCTTGACAGCTCTTCCCATCTTTACCTTCGCTCCCTCTGTCAAGTCAAGTGTCGTCTGATTGTACAACCTGACAAAACACTTCTCCGGTCCTCAGTGCAAAACACGCAGACACACATCCAGACAAAACACTCATAGAGATAAACAACACATAAGCATGAAAAGTATTTCATCTATAAAAATAAATAAGGGTTTTGTACAAATGAGAGTCCTGGACGGTCAGTGTGAGCAGTTCCTTTGGTCGTTCAGCATTCTCACCGCCCATGGGAAGGAGCTGTTCCTCAGCCTGGTGGTGCTGGCTCTGATCCTCCTGGATCTCTTCCTGTATCCCCACCCATTCTTCCCCCAACCTTAGATATTTCTCTGTAAACATAGAAGTTTTAATGGCCGGAATCGGCTTCTACGGACGGACGGAAGACAACACCCATGCGATCTCCCTGCTCCAGGAATCACCCTGGAGAACCTTCTTCATGCACTGGGAATTTATATGCGAGGAACGAGTTCCTTCTCTGGGGTTGGGGGGGGGGGGGGAAGCACGTCTCTTACCTTCTCTGTGAAGTGTCTCCTCCTCTGGTTTGGCGTGCATGAGGGTGAAGGGAAGCTCGACCACCACATCGCTGCAAGGTGCAGAGGGAGGTCATTAGGGGGCAGTGGTGAGGAACCATCCACCCGTCCCTCCCCATCAAAAGCGCGGGCAGCAGGGAGTCTCTCCGGTATTGGTGGAGGGAGAGTGGGAAAGTGGGAGGGGGGAATCGAAACAAGCCAAAGAGGGAGGAGAGAAAGAAAAAGGAACCGGAGGGATAGATCGAGTGAACACAGAGAGTAGGGGAATTGGTAACCAGAGGAGAGATGAGGGGGGAGAGATTTAAAAGGAACCTGAGGGGTAATATTTTTACGCAGAGGGTGGTGGGTGTATGAACTCTGAAGGTTGTCGTAGCTGAAGGGTGGTCATGGGGATGAGCTCCCACTGATACAAATGCTCTTCATGGTGTGTGTCTCAAACAACCTCTGACAACCAACTCCCGGCCTTCACGTGGGGCCTAGTTCTTATGCCCAGCAGAGCAAGGGGCAAGGCTGGGCCACTGGCACCTTGAAACTCTGCTCTGGGCAGAGGGGGCTCGTTAACCACGGATGGTGACTCATCTGGGAGAGGGAGAACTCTGATTTCCAAACCACTCCTGCCTTGTGGCTAAACCCGCTCACAAGAAGGGCTTCGGGAGTAAATCCTGAGGGAAAAATCCAGACTTGGAGCCCCGAAGACGGCTGACTGCTGTAGCCAGCACTGGCTCGGAAACTCCTGCGATGGCACCAAACTGTATCAACCTTCGTCATTCCTTTGGACCTGCCATTAGCATAGAGATGGGGGGTGGGGGGGGGTCCCAGTACATGGGCAACAGACGGATCTCCATATCAAGTCTGCCCTGGCCTGAGGCCTGGAGAGGCCACTCCAGCATCGCTTGTACCCTTGGTCGACCATGACTGCTGGAGACCACAAAAAAGTGGCTATATGGAACGGGCTGCAGGAGGAGGTGGATGAGGCAGGTACTATTTGCAATGTTTAAAGAACGAATGGTGGGGGGGGGGGGTTACAGAGATATGGACTAATCGGAGGCAGGTGGGAATGAGTGTGGATAAGTTGGGCCAAAGGTAGGACGGTAAGGGAGGATACAGAAAGGAACTAAAGTGGAAGACAGAAAGAAAAGGTGGGGGGGGGTGAGAGAGGTAAGGGGAAGGGGAGGGAGAAAGGGGCAGGTGGAGAGAGAGCGAAGGAGGGGGTGGGAGTGGGTTGGGAAGGGAGGGAGAGAGAGAGAGAGGAAGGGAGGGAGGGAGAGGGATGAAGAGAGGGAAGTGGATGGGAGAGCGAGGGAGGGAGAGAGGGGGAGGGAGAGAGGGAGAGGAGCAGAGAAAAATGGGAGGGAGAGAAAGGAGGTTAGGGAGAGTAGAGGAAGGGGGAGAGAAAGGAATGGAGGGGGAAGGGGAAGGAGGGGGAGCAAGAGCAAGGGGATGGGAGAGGGAGTGGAGGGAGAGGAAGGGGAAGGAGAAAGAGGTGGAGAGATAGGGGTTCTAGCACGCACTGAGTGTGTCTCTCTCTCTCTCTCTCTCTCTCTCGTTGGAGACCTGAAGCTGATGACGTTCTCACTATGGCAGGGGATTCCAGCCTGCCTTGTCACTCTCACCCTCCGTCCCCTTCCTGCTTGGGAACTGGAGAGCACGTGGATGATCCCCGACACCAACCTCACTCTCCTGCTCCCTCACCACATCCCCTCAAAATGCAGAAAACAGTCCCCATGTCAGAAATGGAATGCATGGCGAGGGAAGGGTGTGATGATCGATGCAGCAAGACCCAGGCAACATTCGGCAGGGGCAGATGAAGGGGGTGATTGTCACATCAAGGAGGTGCCAGCAATGCCAGTCTCCAACAAGACAATCCACGTCCTGCCCTTAACATCAACATCCCAGAGATCAGTGAGGACCAGAAGCTTGACTGCACTGAACTCATAACGTCTGAGGCGACAAGAGTGGGTCAGAGGCAGTGGACACTGTGGTAACTGCCCAACACACACCACCCTCTCCACTTATCCGGCTGATGCTACAGCACTTGGAAGGTGAACCATCCAGGGCAGATGGAGATACCCAATCCATCCACTACATACTCCCTCCCTCCGCCCCTACACACTCTCTCCCTCCGTCCCTACCCAATCCCTCCCTCGCTCCTTACCTCTTCCCCTACACACTCCCTCCCTCTGTCCCTACACTCCCTCCCTCTGTCCCTACACACTCTCTCCTTCTGCCCCACACACTCCCTCCCTGTCCCTACACACTCCCTCCTTCCACACCTACACACTCCCTCCTTCCGCACCTACACACTCCCTCCCTTCCTCCATCCCCTACACACTCTCTCCCCCATCCCCTGCATACACCCTCCCTTTGTCCTTGCACCCTTCCTCCCTCTGTCCCTACACCCTTCCTTCCTCCATCTCTACACCCTTCCTTCCTCCGTCTCTATGTACCCCCTCCCACTGTCCTTATTCACTCCCTCCCTCTGTCCCTACCCACTCTGTCCCTCCAACCTCTCCAGATACCCTCCTGAACATGGTTCAGACTACCACGCACACCCTCGCCTCCATCTATACCTCCTGCTATCTGGGAGAAGCAGGCCAGCATGGTTAGTTACAGTACTAGCGATCTGGACCGGGGTTCGAATCCTGTGCTGTCTGTAAGGAGTTTGCATTTTTTCCCTGGGGCTCCAGTTTCCGCCACTGTTCAAAATGTGGAACGGTTGTAGGTCAATTGGGCAGCACGGCTGGAAGGGCCTGTCACCATGCTGTACGTTCAAATTTAAAAATTTTAATTAAATCTAAAAAATAATTTAAATTTGAAATGTAAATTTAAACATATTTCAAGACTCGTCCCACCCCTGGCCACACACTCTTCTCCCCTCTCCTCTCGTCAGGAAGAGGCTGAGATCACGTGCCACAGATTCTATCCTGCTGTTATCAGGCTCCTGAATGAGCCCCTAAATAGTAAAGTGATGTGGGCTTTGCTCCGTACCAATGGATCTCCCTCTGTCGGTGTGCGCTCTGCACCACTAAGTGCGTGGTCCAGCTGGATTGCTTTGCAGAAGAAGCTTGCTGCACTTCAGTACGCAGGACCTAAACGTGAAATGGTTTCTCGGTGGAGCATGCGTGGGCGGGATGAACAAGACATGCATGATGAGATGAGATGTCCAGATGGGGGGGGGGGGGGCGGTGGTGGGGTGTGAGTGTGTGTAAAGCATCGCCATTTACCTTGTGGCAAGGTCTCCCAAGATGCTGGCGGAAGGAAACAAAGAGGGAGAGAGGTTCCATCAGCTTGGCAGCGTGACCTACACGGAGTGCGGGCACAGAGATCTGCCCCTGCCGGACGTCTGCGCGGGGTGGTGGGGTGGGGGGAGTGGTCGGGACACGGTGAGCTAGAGCAGGCTGCCGGCTCGCACTGCCCCGCCTACCAGGTGTGTTTGGGAGAGGGGTTGGCTGGGAGTGGAGGAAGAGGGAAGGGGAGAGCGAGAGGCACCAAGAGAGGGCGGGGGTGGGGGGGGGGGTAAGTGTTAAACTCAGAGTTAATCCTTCCACTGCGTCCTGTGACCATTGAGTTTTGTGGATCAAAATTTTGGGACCTTTGTGTGGCAGTGATCGGGACCTGGGTTCGAATCCCGCATTGTCTGAAAGGAGTTTATACATTGGACGGTATGGGCTCGTGGGCCGAAAGGGCCTGTTACCATGCTGTACGTCGACATTATATAAAAAACATTTGTGATCTGTCTGGATAGACCGCCAAACTAAGATTTTCACTGCATCTCCGTGCATGGGGATCAACAACCTTCCTGCCCCACTCCCCTGCCAGCCCCTGTATGCGATATGTCCCTGGGTTAACAAATGAGGGGTCTGGACCTGTACTCACTGGAATTTAGAAGTATCGGGTGGGTTGGGGGACTCTCATTGAAACCTGCCTAATAGTGAAAGGATTGGATAGAGTAGGCGTGAAGAGGATGTTTCCAGCGCGTCATGGTTAAGTTTAACTGGGTTCCCTGCCCCCTTCCGAGGTAGGGCAGGGACCCGGTTGATTTTGAAGCCCGCTGACCGGGTCCGACCCTTTCAAGCTGTCTTGTGAGAGGGGCACCAGCCAGGCAAATTTTCCGATCAACCCCATTTTATACGGCAGCTTGAAAGCTCCTACTGTCAACATCCAACACCCACATTATAGAAATGGTAGATCCCCACTCCTAATTTCCACCAGTCTACCACACTTCTCCAAATCCACGTTCCTGAACCCCTCAGGGACCATCCCGCATCGCGGTTTGTGTTTCGGGGGGGGGGGCCCATTCCCACGACTTGGGAACCCACTCTCACCGTACTGATGGACGGAGCCTGCTCTACAAACTCTATGGGACACAGGCCATCGATTGCTTTCCATCCATCTGCTTGAGAGTCAATCGGACTGTGGGCACTGATTGCCACCTGCGCCCCTTCCCTCCACCAACCCCACTCCACGTTTCAGAGCGGAACACTCAGACTCACCCCCCTCTCGAAACCACCAGCTTCACTTTCACCTTGTAGGACACGATAATGCCCAGGATCTCCTTATTGGCTCCATCTCTTAGTCTGGAAAATAAAGAGAGGAAGACCTGCATTTCTTTAGAGCCTCGGTAAACCGACTGCTCATCGCACGGAGTCCTTTAGATAGCACAATTCCCCACATCCATTTAACCAGCATGAGTTTAACCAGCATGACTCCCTGGCCAGGAACGCAGAAAGCTGCAGATGCAGCCAGCAACATCACAGGCTCCCACCTCCCAACCCTTGCGGACATGAGGCACTGCCAACATCAAAAAGGACCACCCACGCACCACCACCCCCCCCCCACCCCCACCCCGTCACCCTGGACACAACCTCTCCTCACTGCTCCCTTCAGGCAGAAGGTACAGAATCACAGATCGAATTTTTTGAAAAAAGAAAATATAAACTGCTGAAGTGATGAATGCGGGGTCAGTTTTAACATTTAAGAAGAGTTTGGCCAATTTAACTCACAGCATGCTGGGAAGAACATGAAAACTCCACATAGACAGCGCCGGAGGATGGAATCAACCCTAGGGCTCTGGAGTTGCGCCACTTCTTTACTTGAGTCCTATAACCTTTGGATCAATGTCCAGTGCTGTGATGGGAACAGGATCTCAAGGCTGCTGTCCTGTGACGGACAAGGGAACCTCTGGGTCTGTGTCCAATAAAGGGACAAGGGGTTCTCTGGATCAGTGGTGATCGGATCCCTGGATCTGTGTCCAGTGCTTGGACAGAGGATCTCTGGGCCAGTGTCCAATTTGGGGAGAGCACTTGGGCCAGTGTCCAGTGCTGAGTTGGAGATCTCTGGCACACTGCCCAGTGGTCAGATGGGAGACCTGTATGCCAGTGCCCAGTGCTGGGACAGAGACACTCTGGCCAGTGTTCACTGATGGATCTGAGGATCACTGGGCCAGTTTCCAGTGCTGGGACAGAGACTCTCAGGCCAGTGACCAGTGCTGGGAGAGGGAATTTCTGAGCTAATGTCCAGTGGTGGGTCGTGGGTTATCTGACCCAGTGTCCAGTGGTGGGTCAGAGACTCACAGGCCAGTGTCCAGTGGTGGGATGGGAAGACCTCTGGGCCAGAGGATCACGGAATGATAAAGATACGGCAAAGTGCTTACAGGGTGCTGGAGGCCAGGTTGGTATCCTCGTGTTTGAGCTTGCCGTCCAGAGCGAGGCCACGCTTCTCCCGATTGTTGGCCAGGTAAGGCGTCAAGGTGTAGACTTTGCAAAAGGTGGAGCTCGGCGCCACCGTGTCACTGAAAAACGAGAAGGAAAGGTAAAGCAGGAAGGATTCTGCTGTTTGTGTGTACTGTTCTGGTTGCCCCATTACAGGAGGGATGTGGGGACTTCGGAAGGGGTTCAGAAGAGGTTTACCAAGATGCTACCGGGATTAGAAGGCATGTCATAGAAGAATCTTGAAAATTTCTACAGGAGGAGAGCATTCTCTCTGGCTGGTTCCATCACTGCCTGTGGTGGAGCCAACACTCAGGACAAGAATAAACTCCAGAGGGTTGTTAACTCGACCTGCAACATCATAAGTACCAGACTTCACTCCATCGAGGATGTCTACATGAGGCGGTGTCTTAAAAAAGCAGCCTCTATCCTCACCTCCCAGGCCAGGCCCTCTTCACTCTGCTACCATCAGGGAAAAAGGTACAGGAGCCTGAAGACGAGCACAAGGACGGCTTCTTCCCCGCCACCATCAGCTTTCTGAATGGACAATGAACCACAAACACTGCCTGCCTTTGACATAACCGTGAACTATTTCTATTCATTGTTGTAAGGTGGTTTACGTGAATGTTTTCCCTGTGTTTCTGCTGCAAAACAACACATTTCATGACGTGTTGATGACAGTAAATTCTGATCCAGAAATTGTGGGGAGAGGTCAGACAAACTTTAGTGGTTTTCTCTGGAGTATCGGAGGCCTGCTAGAAGGCTGTAAAATTATGAGAGGCATTGCTAGGGGGGACAGTCTGAATCATTTTCCCCCAGGGTAAATATATCTCACACTAAAGGATGTGTTTAAGGTGAGGGTGAGGAATTGGAAGGCGTGGACAGAGTAGATGGGGAAAAGTTGTTCCCCCACGGTGGGGGAGTCTAGGATAAGAGGGCACAACTTCAGGATTGAAGGGCGTCTGCTTAGAACAGGGAGATGGGGGAATTTCTTCAGCCAGAGGGCAGTGAATCTGTGGAATTTGTTGCCACAGGTGGCTGTGGAGGCCGGGACATTGGGTGCATTTAAGGCAGAGATTGATTAGCCAGGGCATCGAAGGTTATGGGGAGAAGGTCGGGCAGTGGGGCTGAGTGGGGAAATGGATCAGCTCCTGATTGAATGGCGGGGCAGACTGGATGTGCCGAATAGTCTATTTCTGCTCCCATCTGTTAAGTTTAAGGGAGATGTGCGGGGGCAAGATTTTTTTGACACAGAGTGTGGAGCGGGATGCCAGGGCTAGTGGTGGGAGCAGATATAATAATCGAGTTTAAGAGGCCTGCTAGATGGACACATGAACATGGAAGGGTGTAGATTATGTGCAGAGATCGAGACTGATTTGACCGTCATAAGAACAGAGGAAGTAGGAACAGGAGTCGGCCAAAAAAGGCCCATCGAGCCTGCTCCGCCATTCAATACGATCATGGCTGATCTCATTTATGACCTAACTCCACCTACCTGCCTTCTCCCCATATCCCCTCATTCCTCTATCATGTAAAAGTGAAGCTCCCTCCACACCGTCCTATCACACACCCTCGGGGTCAGACACTCATAAGAACAGAGGAAGTAGGAACAGGAGTCGGCCAAAAATGACCCATTGAGCCTGCTCCGCCATTCAATACGATCATGGCTGATCTCATTTATGACCTAACTCCACCTACCTGCCTTCTCCCCATATCCCCTAATTCCTCTATCATGTAAAAATTTATCTAACCGAATTTTAAATATCTTTAATGAGGCAGCCTCAACCACTTCCCTGGTTAGAGAATTCCAAACATTCACTACTCTCTGGGAGAAACTATTTTTCCTCATCTCTGTCCTAAATCTACTCCCCCGAATCTTGAGACTGTGTCCTCTCGTTTTAGTTTCCCCGGCCAGCTCAGAAAACCTTCCTACATCTATCCTATCCATATCCTTCATAATCCTAAATGTTTCTATAAGATCTTCTCTCATTCTTCTGAACTTGAACTAATACAATCCTAGACGATTTAATCTTTCATCTTAAGTCAACCCCTTCATCCCAGGGATGAACCTAGTAAACCTCCTCTGGACCGTCTCCAAAGCCAGTATATCCTTCTTCAAATATGGACACAGTACTCCAGGTGCGGTCTCACCAGTACCTTATACAGTTGCAACATGACCTCCCTACTCCTGAATTCAATTCCTCTAGCGATGAAGGCCCACATTCCATTTGCCTTCTTAATAACCTGCTGCACCTGCAACCTAACTTTTTGCGATTCATGCACAAGCCCTCCCAAGTCCCTCTGCACAACAGCATGCTGTAGTTTCTCACCCTTTAAATCATATTCAGCTCTTCATGTCCAGCACAGACACATGGGCTAAATGTCCTGCTCCTGTGCTGTTTTCTGTAAGGTCACCTGGGCAGCAGGAGAGTGGGAGAGATCATGGGACAACCAGAACGGCGCCTGGTTTGGACGTCAGGGTTGGGGCCCGATCATGGATCATCACAGGACTGTCCACATTCTCCATGGGTCTGTGAGAGGTCAATGGTGCACGCAGAGACTCCAGAGTTGCTGATGGAGACTTGCCTGCCTGGGGAACAAGCACACATCTCTGCTGAGAGGGAAGGGGACCTCGGGGTCTGGGGTTAGGACGATACAGGCACTGGAAAGAAGTGACCTTATGGATTGGATGCGTGAAGGGAAGGTCATACTGTGGGAACAGCGGAGCAGAAGTCAGGGTCTGTACTGCTCGGAAGACAGAGGAAGATAAATGATTTCAACGTCTGAAATGGGATTTGAATGGAAAGGAGGTTTTGTGTGTGGGGTGTGGGAGTCCTTGGGCAGACTTTGTGTGGAAGAAATCTGCTGGTTGCAAGTAAAACTCTGTTGTCTGCAACTACGCAGTTCCAGCAATGAGCTGGCAGTTTGCCAGGGTGGATTTACTCCACCACAGAAATACTATCTTTCGCCTAATTTACTCAATAAAAGTTTAACATCAGGTGACTCTCCCATGGGAGACCTGCCCTCTGTTGTGGATCTTTGTTTTTTACAGTGGTCTACTTTTTTGTTTCTCATAACTATGCCAGACGTGTCTTCTGAAAGACCTGGACTCTAAGGGAGTCGCACGGGGCCTCACAAAATCGTAAAGGGGGAGATCGTAAAGAGTTTGTTTTGCATCAGGATTTACTCAGCAAACTGGCATCGTGCATACGGATGGAAGGGAAACAAACAGAAGTGTCATGGAACATATAGAGATGGAGGGAGAGGAGATGCTTGCTGCCTTACAGTGAATAAAGGGAGATAAATCCCCCTGCTCGGATATGATATTCTCTCAGGCCTTGAGCGAGGCAAGTGTTGAAATTGCAGGGCCCTGAAGGATATCTTCAAAATGTCCTTAACCACAGTTGAGGTGCTGGAGGATTGGAGGGTAGCTCATGTTGACCTGTTGTTTAAAAAGGGTCCAAAGATAAATCAGGTAACTATAAGCTGGTGAGCCTGATGTCAGGAGATGGTAAATTATTGGAGGGAGTTCTGAGAGATAGGATATATAGGTATTTGGACAGCCATGGGCTGATTAAGGACAGTCAGCACAGATTTGTTCTTGGTAGGTCATGTTTAACAAATCTTGTCGAGTCTTTTGAGGAGGAGTAGATGAAAGAAAGGTTGTGGATGTTATCTGCATGGACTTTAGTAAGGTCTTCGACAAGGTCCCACATGGGAGGTTAGTTCAGAAGGTTAAGGCATGAGGTATACATAGAGGGGTTATAAACTGGATTTGAAATTGGATGTGTGGGAGAAAACAGAGAGTGGTAGTGGATGGATGCTTCTCAGACTGGAGGCCTGTGTCGAGTGGTGTGCCTCAGGGATCCGTGTTGGGACCATTGTTGTCTGTTGTCTATATCAATGATCTGGAAGATTGGATGTTCCGGCTGCATTTCAGCCCCACGCTCCTGATCTTGGAGCACCCGGTTACGGAGGAGGGAGGGTTGGTCGAGGGCTGTCCTCACCGGTCTGGGTGCTGGCCAAGGTGACCACGCATGGGTCCGGGCAAACAAGGGTTCAGCTTGGGCTGACTGCCTGTGCCCGTGTCTCCCTGGAGAAGGAGCACTTAGTGCTCAAGGGCAGTGTGGAGGGTTTCCGGGAGCGGTCGGCTCCCCAAGGGTTTGACGGTGTCGACAGCGATAATCAGTTTCAATTTGTAGCTTGTGTTTTGTGTGAATAAACTGAATTATAGACAAACATAGTCCTGTAACTTAGAATAATAAAGGGTAGTATTGATTTCCCACTAAAAAGGGTTTAGGACAGAATGTGGGGGGGGGGGGGGGGAGGGGGTCAGATTGTGGGAAGGGGTGACTGCAGCACAAGGACATTTCTTCCCCACTGCCATCAGATTCCTGAATCATCAATGAACTGAAGACTTTTCATCCACTGCTATTCTCATTATTTTTTTTGTAAGGTGGTTTATATGAATGTTTGCCCCAAGACGCTGCCGCAAAACAACCAGTTCTGTGACTTGTCCATGGCAATAAATTCTGGTTCTGATCGGTTACCTGAAGGGGTACTCCTCAAGATCTGGCTGCACTTCATTCCCTGCGCTCCAGATCAGCGGCCGACGGCGTCAGGGCATTCGGAGGATCTCCTTGGGATGGGGGTGGGGGGGGCCCTGGCCGAGCTGGGCATTCACAGGTCGAGGAAGTGGATGGGTCAAGGGTTTGGGGCGAACTGGCTGCCTGCCCCTTTTTAGGGTTTCATCCGGGCCCGTGTGGTCCTGGAGGGGACACCGAGGGGACAGTGGCCAAGTTCCGGGGGTCAATGGTGAAAATGGTGTTCTAATTTAATGTGAAGCATTAGCTCTTTTTGCACGGAGATCCCACAATACTGCGGTAAAGAAGACTCATCGTTAAGCCAGCTTTGCTTGTTTACGCTGAACCAAACAACATAATGGTGCCCCAGGGTGTCATTTTACAAAGCATGCCGGCACTCTGGAAGCAAGAGGCGTGACGTGTAAAACCCCAGGGTCAGCGTCCAGTGAGACAGCTCACACTTTTTACACAGACCTCGATTCAGTGCTGTGACTACCTCCACTGCCGGCTTAAAGGCGGGGCTCCCCCCCCCCCACCCCCAATTCTGTGTTCATACCTCTTACACAGAATGGCGAGGCGTAATATTCCCACCTGTGTAAGAGGGGCTACTGAGTTACAAGAGAGACCATGGTGATTACCGCTTCTTGGTTTGTAGCCCTGTGTAGGTCTGGTCATGTTGTAATTGTGGTTTTAAGTGAAGTTTGTACATTAAAAATAAAAAGTGGAGATGACTACTTACTCAGGCTCGGCTGTGGCCACAGGACACTTGTACTGAGCAGTGTTGAAGAGGCAGATGTCGGCGTACTGACGGACTGCAACACAACAGAGGCTTGTTGGAGAAGCTCCAAGATGTCCTGCCAACAGGTATCTCTCCTCTGACAACCCCCCTCCCCCTCACCCTGTCCCACTGACCCACCTTGGATGGCCACCTGATTCATTGCACCCCTCCTACTTCCATTCCAACTTTCTGCAGCCAATTCCGCAGGGCCGTTGCCTTGCTGCTCTGTGATAAGGCAGTTTACGCTTGGCCCCACTCCCATGAGCGCTCTCAGGAGCCGCCCCGGACTCCTGGCCCTTCACATACAACCATATAACAATTACAGTACAGAAACAGGCCATCTCAGCCCCTCTCGTCCGCACTGATTTAAGTGAACTCCACTAGTCCCACCAACTGCTCCCTGTCCATAACCCTCCAACCCCCTCACATCCCTGCACTCATTCAACCCTCTCTTAAATGACAAAATTGACCCTGCTGCAACCACCTCTTCCAGAAGGTCATTCCACTCAGCCACCACTCTCTATCCCCCTCATAATTTTAAATACCTCTAACAAACCACCCCCCCTCAACCTTCTACGCTCCTATGAATAAAGACCCATCCTACTAAATCTTTCTCCTTGTTCTTGATACTGCAATCCAGGCAACATTTTAGTAAATCTTCTCTGCCCCCTCTTTACCTTATTGATATCATTCCTATAATTTGGGGACCAGAACTGCACACAATATTCCAAATTTGGCCTCACCAATACCTTGAACAGTCTCAATATCATCTCCCAAATCCTATATTCTATGCTTTGATTTATAAAGGCCAGCCTACCAAAAGCCTTCTTTACCACTCTATCCACATGAAATTCCACTTTCAAAGAACGATGAACTGTTATTCCAAGATCTCTCTGTTCCTCTGCCCTCCCCTTCACCGCATGTGTCCTGTTTTGGTTATTCTTCCCAAAATGAAGCACCTCACACTTATCTACATTAAATTCGATCTGCCACATCCTGGCATAGACCACCACACACATCTGGGCATTTATTGCCTACCCAAACCTTTGCCACATCCCTGTCCATGTGGGTCCATTGTTCCCCCCCCACCCACACATCTGGGCATCACTGCCAGCACAGACATGATCCAACCCCACCACATGTGGGCCCACATCTGGTACCCGCACTCTGTAGATGGACAGCACCCTTAATCCATCAGCCAGCTTCTTTCAGACCCTGCGACCTTTGAACACAGGCTCCACCCTCCACACCTGGGTCCCGGTCGCCCACATCTGGGCCTCATTCATCCACATTTGAGGTCCATTCCACATCTGGATCACTCACGTCAGTTCTGATCTTTGTCCACTGTATCTTCTCTGCACCCAGGACGCTCCACAACTGGGTAACATCCTCTACAAACATCAGCCTCAACATCTGGACCCTGTTCTCCATCATCAGCTTCATTATATACCCTCTGCCGTTGCTCCCATTCCGAACATCTGGGCAGCCCCCTTTGCAAAAGTCCCCTCCTAAATATCGGTAACCACACCAACTTCTGTCCAGAGGCCTTGGCAGCAGTTCTCAACATGCGGATCACCCTCTACAATTGGCCCTGAACATCTGGAAAGCCCTCTGCAACAGAGCCCTCTCTCAACATGAGACATAGCCATTCAGCCCATCGAGTCTGCCCTGCCATTCGATCACGAGCTGATCCATTTTCCCAGGCAGTCCAACTGCCCGGCCTTCTCCCCATAGCCTTTGGTGCCCTGACTAATCAAGAACCTATCAATCTCTGCCTTAAATAAACCCAATGACTTGGCCACAACTGCCTGTGGCAACAAATTCCACAGATTCACCATCCTCTGGGTGAATAAAAGCTGGCACCCTGTTGAGGTGGTACAGGTCAATGACCTCCATTCTGAAGCATCTGGATCATCCCCAGATGGTGATCTAACCTGTGGAACTGGCCTGTGCTCTCCTACCTGCGACCTTTAGTTTCTTGACAGTCTTGTTGGTGTTGTTGGTCACGTGCACGTTTATATTGATTGGTTCCCCGTGATAATATATCTGAAGAAACAAGAAGACCACATCACTTGGGGGCAGGCGGTGGTGACAACTCAGGGGTTAAGCTCTCTCACTCCCGTCCCCACAACCAATCCTGGTTTTAAGCACAGGAAGTCTCTCCACATCCTGCACTCCTCTTGTTCAAAAGGTATCACGGAGTGAAACACCGAAGTGAGCAAAAGAGAGGACTAAGGGTTTATTTTCAGACTCCCCTGCAGTGGGCCTCAAGCTGGAATCTGATCCAGGGGTTTAGGGGATGACCCTAGGGGACCTCGACCACGCCAGCGGACCAGCACGGGGCTCTGGCGACTCGAGGCGAGGAACCCACGCGGGCTGCGGACTGCTGGAGACTGGCTCAAGAGATTCACACTGGGCTGCGGACTGCTGGAGACTGAGGTCAAGACTGGCTGAAGGTGTACTGGGATTCAAGATTGTGCTGTAGGGTTCCTGACCCTGTCAGAGGTTTAGATCTGGAGCTGGGGCTGGGCTGGTTGGACTGGACTCTGGGTGGCTGTGGAGAGGTGAATTCACGGGTAGTCGGTGACTCTCGGGGTACTCTCATTTGCTTCTCTTTCTCTGTCGTAAGAGGGGCTTCAGGCAATTTCTGTCAATAGTGAATCTGTCTGCCTTACAACAGAATTTTGTCTAATATAACACTTGTTATTACATGACAATAAATTGAATCTTTATTCAGGGGTTCGGGGAGTTTATAGAACAGCAGATCCCCAGAAGTGAGGCACAGCTGGAATTCTAATCCAGGTGTCTGGGGATGGGGTCAAGGGGGTTTATAGATACCTGGGAGTGGGTCACAAGCTGAGATCTAATCCAGGGATCGAGGGGAATTGTAGAATAATAGATCCCCTGGAGTGGATCACAGGCTGGGATGTATTTGTGGGCCTCGGTGGGTGGCCGGGCAGAATAACGTCCGCAGGTGCCCAGTCAATTGATTCCTGGGTCACTCGATCACCTGATCACCCAGTCCCGCGATCACCTGATCATTCAATCGTCCAATCACCCAATTCATTGGTGCCTCCCTCACAATCACATGATCCCTCAATCACCTGGTCGATCAATAACCCGATTACTCCATCCCTCAGTCGCCCGAACCCCCGACCCCACCACCTACCCCGGTCTCCAACCACCTCTCACCTCCTTGTCAAGCGATGCCTCCAGGTGGAGGGGTTTGTCGGACATGAGGAACTGCCGGGTGGTCTCAGCTGTGGGTTGAGGCCGGGGCTTCTCCGGAGCAAACTGCACCTTGCGTATCACCAGTCTGACTGAGTTCCTGCAGCGGACGCAACAAAGTACCGGCCTCTCGTAATTCCTCCAGCTGCTGTGGCCCAGCGCACTGGACAATGAGGTCCCCTCGCCTCACCGTGGGCGAAGTGGGAGGCTCTCGGGATGGGAGACCCTTCCCCCCACCCAAACCCTGGATTACTGATTGGTCCGCAGCGAGAGTGTTGTGCTCTGTCCTCCATGGGAAGGATGTGGATTACCTGACGAAGGGCCCAGGCCCAATCCTTGAACTGCCTACACTC
The DNA here is from genome assembly GCF_036971445.1 of Narcine bancroftii. NCBI lineage: Eukaryota > Metazoa > Chordata > Chondrichthyes > Torpediniformes > Narcinidae > Narcine > Narcine bancroftii. The sequence continues at coordinate 210,716,983 of NC_091475.1, forward strand.
TGTGACCAGCTGAGTTTCTCCAGCACATTTGTGCATCGCGCTTCACCCCAGTGTCTGTGGACCTTCCTGTTGCAGAGGATGTTGCCTGGATAGGAGGACTTCGGGAGAAGCATTGGTGAGGCTGGGCTTGTTCTCCCCTGAGGGAGAGTGACCAATGGATATTCAACATGTTCAGCAGAGATGAGCCAGCTCAAGTGGCCTGCTCTGCACTGACATACCCTTCTCCCTGAGTGCAGGAGGCTAAGGGGTAACCAGAAGATTAAGGTGCAGAATAAGGCCATTCAGCCTATCGCATATGCTCCCCATTCAAATCATGCCTGATGTAGAACATAGAGCATGGTACGCTACTACACTTTGACCCTCGATGTGCCGACCCATATAATCCTTTAAAAAAAGTACTGAACCCTCCCTACCCTGTAAGCGAGTGGTTCTCAACCTTTCTCTTCCCACTCATATCCCAGTTTAAGTAACCCCTATGCCATCGGTGCCCTGTGATAAGTAAGGGTTTGCTTAAGGGAAAGGGAAAGGAAGGTTGAGAATCACTGCTCTAGACTCAATGTTATTGAAATATTTGGCTTGAGAAAAATTGTCATTGGGCCCATTTCTTTTGGAGTTCTGAAACCGTGCACATAATGAATCCAAGAAGGACGATTAAAACAGGGGTTTTCAAACTTTTTCTTTCCACCCACATCCCACCTTAAGCAATCCCTTACTAATCACAGAGCATTGATGGCAAAGGGATTAGTTAAAGTGGGAAGTGAGTGGAAAGAAAAAGGTTGAGAACCACTGGTTTAGATGGTAATGGTTCAATCGCAGGCAAATGGGACAGATTTGGGTAGAATTGACCAGCAGTAACAAATTGGGCCGAATGGCCTGTTTGCATTCAGTGGAACTCCATGGCACTTGCCCTTGTCCCAAATGTCCGACCTTTTATCCTGAAGTGTGATGCCTGGTTCTTGATAATAAAAACATGGAAATGCTGGAGGAACTCAGCAGATCGTGCAGTGTCCATTGGAGATGAAGATCTATTACCGATGTTTCGGGCTTGAGCCCTTCTTCAAGATACGGAAAAAACAGGCAGCGTCTGGATAAAAGAAATGTCGGGGGGAGAAGCGCAGACCAACAGACAAAAGGTGATGATTGGATGTGGATGGGACACAGGAGAGAGGAAAAGGGGAGAAATGACTGGGGGGAAAGGGGATTGTTTTTTGGCTCTGTGGAAGCAGAACTGGGGGAGGGGTGGAGAGGGAGAGAAGCAGAGAGGGAGAGAGAGAGGTGAGAAGGAGAGGGAGAGAGAGAGAGACAGTGTTAGAGGAAAAGAGACATAGGGTAAGATAGGGGGAGGGGAGATGGGCTATTGGAAATTGGAGGTCGATGTTAAAGCCAGCTTGTGGTAGGGTTCCCAGATGGAAGGTGAGGTGATGTCCCTCCAATTTGTGGGTGGACTCAGTCTGCCAGTGCAAGAGAGCATGGACAGATATGTTGGCTGGGAATGGGGAGGGGAATTGAAATGGGCGGCCACTGGGAGATCCCCACTATTGCAGTGGACAGAGCCGAGGGGCTCAGCGAAGCAATCTCTCTCTCTGCACCCAGTCTCTCCGATGTAGAGGAGACCACAATGGGAGTTCCGGATGTAGTAGATGACCCCTGCAGATTCACCAGTGAAATGTTGCTTCATTTGGAAGGACTGTTTGGGGCCCGAAGTGGTGCTGATGGAGGAGGGGTGGGTGAAAGTGGAGCATCTCCTGCAGTCACAGGAGTAGGTGCCAAGGGGTTGATTGGTGGGGAGGGAGGAGTGGACGAGGGAGACATGGAGGGAGTGTACCTTGTGGAGAGGGGAGGAGTGGGGAATATCTGGTGGGATCACGTATTAGGTGGGGGAAATGGCAAAGGAGGATGTATTGGATGTGGAGGCTGGTGGGGTGGTAGATGAGGACAAGAGGAATCCTGTCCTTGTTGTGCATTGGAGCAGAGGGGGCCAGGGCGGATGCGTGGGTAGTGGAGGATATGTGGGTGAGGATCGAGTTGATGGTGGTAGAGGGAAAGCCACATTGTTTGAAGAAGGAGGACCGCTCTGATGATCTGGCATGGAAGACCTTGTCCTGGGAGCAGATGCCATGGAGGTGGAGGAATTGAGGGAATAGAATGGAATCCTTATAGGGAACAGGGTGGGAAGAGGTATAGTAGAGGTAGCTCTGGGAGTTGGTGGGTTTGTAGAAGATGACAGTTGGTAGTTTGTCTCCTGACACAGGGACAGAGAGATCGCGGAAAGTGTTGCTGGAGATGGACCAAGTGTACTTGACGTGATAGAAGTTGGCAGCAAAGTGGATGAAGTCGATGAGTTTATCATGGGTACGTGAAGCAGCCCAAAGTAGTCACCCATGTAGCAGAGAAAGAGTTGAGGGGCCTTGGCCTGTGTAGGCCTGTAGCAATGGATTGCTCCATGAAGCCAAAACAAAGGCAGGCATAACTAGGTTCCGTGCGGGTACCCGTGGCCACCCCTCTGACATGGAGAAAGTGGGATGAATCAAAGGAGAAGTTATTGAGGGTGATGACAAGTTCTGCCGGGTGGAGCAGGGTGATGTTGGAGGGGGACTGGTTGGGTCGAATGTCCAGAAGGAAGAAGAGGATTTTGAGGCCTTTGATATGGGGGATGGAGGAGTATAGTGATTGGATGTCTATGGTAAAGCCTGGTTATTGATATCCCATCTAAGGAAAACACACTCCCCAGCAGTCAAAACAGCCAATAGAGACAGGTTGGGCTGAATGGCCTGTTTCCATGCCATGGATGAAACAATTCCTACCGTTTATGGATTCGCTCTTCCAGGTTATCTGAACAGAAAGTTTTCACCTCAAAATCTACGCCACAAGCCTTGAGGGGATAGAGTGAAAGAGAGAAACACAATGAATAATGCAGAAGGATCAGGAGCAGGCCATTCAGCCCCTTGAATCTGCTCTCCCATTCATTGAGTACTAGTTCCCTGCTCTTCCTTGATTCCCCTGCTGTCCGGAATACTCTGTGGATGTCCCAAAGGGAGGGAGAATCCTGAACATTCACCAGCCCCTGAGTGACAATTAGGTTAATTGGTCACATGGGGGTATTTAGTTGGAGCGGCCTGAATCCCTAAATAAAATTGAATTTTAAAAATTAATATCTCCTCTTGACCTCCTGAAACCTAGAGAGTACAGTCTCAATCCATCCAATCATTCAGAAGGCTCGCATCGGCTATATTTCGTGATTTCGTACGCTACCAAAGACTCTTGCAAATTTCTACAGGTGGACCACAGGGAGCGTTCTGATCGGTTGCATCCCTGACTGGTGCGGAGGGGCCAATGCACAGGACAGGAAAAGGCGACAGAGGGTTGTGAACTCGGCCAGTACCATCACGGGCACCAGTCTTCACTCCGTTGAGGAAGTCTGCAAGAGGCGGTGTCTCAAGGAAGTAGCTTCTATCCTCAGGGACCCCCACCAGCCAGGCCCTGCCATCTTCTCACTGCTACCATCAGGAAGGAGGTCCAGGAGCCTGAAGATGAACACCCAGTGGTGCAAGGACAGCTTCTTACCCTCCACCATCAGATTCCTGAATGGACAACGAACCACAGACACAACCTCACTCTCTCTCTCGTCTTTTGTAAAATCTTTATAAAATTTTATAAAATCGTGTATTTTGTAATGCAATTTACAGCAACTTTTGAACCTGTAACACTGCCGCAAAACATCGAATTTTGTGACACATGTTCATGACGATAAATTTGATTCTGGTTCGCCTCGTACTCCAAACCCACCATCCCAGGAAGCAGTCAAGTGATTCTTCACTCCATCCCCTCTCCTGCGGCTGGAGCTGTGGAGGTGCAGACTTACAAGGATCAGAATTTATTGTCCTGAACATGTCACAAAACATGTTGTGTTGTGGCAGTGTTATTGGGGCAAATATTGCTATAAATTACATTTTTAAAAATTAAATAATTATTTAACGATATAACAATTACAGTACGCAAACAGGCAACATCGGCCCTTCTAGTCCGTACCGATTTAAGTGATCACCTCTAGTCCCACCTACCTGCTCCCTGCCCATAACCCTCCAACCCCCTCACATCCATGTACTCATCCAACCTTCTCTTAACTGACAACATTGAACCTGCTGCGACCTCCTCTTCCGGAAGGTCATTCCACTCAGCCACCCCTCTCTGAGTGAAGAAGTTTCCTCTCATGTTACTTCTAAACCTTTGCCCCCTAACCCTTAACTTATGGCCTCTCATTCCAATCTCCCCTACCCTCATGGGGAAGAGTCTATTCACATCTACTCTATCTATTCCCTTCATAATTCATAACCTTCTACGCTCCAATGAATAAAGACCCAGTCTACTCAATCTTTCTCCATATTCTAGACACTGCAATCCAGACAACATTTTAGTAAATCTTCTCTGCCCCCTCTTTACCTTATTGATATCATTCCTATAATTTGGGGACCAGAACTGCACACAATATTCCAAATTTGGCCTCACCAATACCTTGAACAGTCTCAATATCACCTCCCAAATCCTATATTCTATGCTTTGATTTATAAAGGCCAGCCTACCAAAAGCCTTCTTTACCACTCTATCCACATGAAATTCCACTTTCAAAGAACGATGAACTGTTATTCCAAGATATCTCTGATCATCTGCATTCCTCAATGCCCCCCACCCCCTCCCCTTCACTGCAGACATCCTGCTTTGGTTATTCTTCCCAAAATGAAGCAAAATAATTGGTGCAATACTCAGGGAGTCCATTCAGAAATCTGACGGAAGAAGCTATTTTTGTACCTCTGGAGGTCGTCCTTCCTGATGGTAGCAGCGAGAAGAGGTGGGCGATCCTTGAGGATAGAGGCACCCCATCTTGTCCTCGATGGAATGATTGGGGGGGGGGGGGAATCTCATTGAAACATTTAGAAAATGTTGAAAGGCATAGACAGAGTAGATGTAGAAAGGTTGTTTCCCCACAGTGGGAGAGTCTAGGACAAGAGGGCACAACTTCAGGATTGAAGGGTGTCCACTTAGAACAGAGATTCATAGAAATTTCTTCAGCCAGAGGATGGTAAATCTGTGGAATTCGTTGCCACGGAAGGTTGTGGAGGCCGGGTCATTGGGCCTGTTTAAGGCAGAGATCGACAGGTTCTTGATTAGCCAGGGCATCAAAGGTAATGGGGAGAAGGCCGGGTACTGGAGCTGAGTGGGGAAAATGGATCAGCTCATGATTGAATTGCATCGCAGACTTGATGGGCTGAATGGCCTATTTCTGCTTCTGGTTTTGTGGGTTAAGGGGAAAAGTTTAAAGGTAATATTAGAGGGAATTTCTTCTTTCAGAGAGAGATGGGAGTGTGGAATGAGTTGCCTGCTGAATTGGTGGATGCGGGCTCAATTTTAACATTTATGAAACATTTGGACAGGTGCGTGGATGGGAGGGGGATGGTCCGGATGCAGGTTGGTGGGACTCGGCAGAATAATAGTTCGGTACAGACTAGGAGGGCTCGTTTCTGTGCTGTATGGTTCCAAGAGGTGGAGGAAGATGTTTCTCATTGGGTGGAGTGAGTTGCGGTGTGGGATTGGAGAGGGCGGGCAATCAATTACATCCTTCTGTTGGTTGGATCTGAAAACGAGCCAAGCATATGAAAGGAGGGAAGGTGCAGAGTATCAAGTAATGTGGGAATGGAGGAGGAGAGAGAGAGAGAGAGAGAGAGAGAGAGAGAGAGAGAGAGAGAGAGAGAGATAGAGAGAACAGATCTGTACCTTCCCTGTGTCCTCGGGCCCTGGTTGCAAGGTGACTGAACAGGGCAGGTTGGGAGGGATCTGGAAAGAAAAGGGATCCACAGTATTAGAATCCCACTCCCTCACATTCCCTTTGAGCACCCCCTTTCCTCCCAGCCCTCAGACCTCCCATCTCTTCTCCTAACTGAACTCTCTTTCTTCTCACCCCCCTAACTTTCAAATCCCTTCATTCCCCCCCCCCACCCAGCTCCCCCTTTCTGCCTTCCTCGCCTTCCGACTCTCGTCTCACCAACTCCCTACCTGCCACCTTCCCCCCTCTGGCATCCCCTACCCTCCACCTCCCCAACCCTCCACTGCCTCCCTCTGACCTCGCCTGCCTGCCACCTCAACCCTCTGTCCTCCCCAACCCTCCACCCCTCACCTGACTTACCCCACCCTCTACCTCCTCCCGTCTCACTTCCTCAAGCCTCTATTCCTCTCTGAATCTCTCCTTCCCTCTCTATCCAGAACTACTCTCTCCCCCTATCACTTCTCTTCTACCCTCTCACCCATATCCACCTTGGACCTATTGCCCGCGGTCCTGTGCTCCTCCCTCCTAACCCTACGTCCCCTCTACGTTTGACTCAGGCACCTGCCTGCCTCTTGTTCAAACGTGATGAAGGGCTCAGGCCTGAGACGTTGACGATGTAGATTGGCTGAGTGAACTGTTGAGTTTCTCCAGAAGGTTCGTGTGAATTACAATCACACCGTCTGCAGAATATTCATGTTCAACACTCACGGTCCCTGCGCCCCTGGGGGGAAGGAGTGGGAAGGAGGTGGTGGGTGGGCCCGACTACTGGTACACCACCAGCTCATCTGTGCCCAGCTCAGCACCTGCCCCTCTCAGGCAGTAGCTTGGGAAGCAATCCTGAGTCCAACATTGGCAGGACAAAGGAATCGATCCCCTAACCTCACCTTCCTTCCGTGAGTGAGGGAACAATAGAGGTGCAAGAACTACAGATGCTGAACATTCAGCCAGCAACGAGATGCTGGAGGGGCAGCAAGATGGTCAGCTTCCATGGAGAGAAACAGCCAGTCAAATTTATCAGGTCAAGACACCTTGCATTCCAACCAGACAGTGCCAACACTGACATCTCCAGTTTCTGGGGAACTCCCACCTTGCTTTCCCTGATCCTTCTCGTTCCCCTCTCCCACTCTCATGGCCTGTCCGTCACCTGAACCTTCCTTCCTCCAGCTTCCCGTCCCCTTCCTGGTCGTTTTCCTCATATTTATATTCCTCAGAATCACAAACGGCCATGAGGATGGGCTCAGGAAGGAGGCAGATCAGCTGGTTGAGCAATGTCACAACCAACAACCCTGCGCTCAACGTTAGGAATGGATTGGGGACTTC